>NC_081184.1:63813254-64153254 GCF_029867415.1 Vicia villosa | reverse complement strand
TCTTGAAGTTGTATGATTCCAATCAGAAGTTGATTATGCAATCTGAACAGGGAAGCAACAAAACATTCAAGGTGAATGTAGAAACAGCTGAAACAGAGTGTCTGAGTGCTGAAGGCTCAGAAGGTGATAGTAAGCTGTGGCACAAGAGGTTGGGGCACTTGAACTATAGAAGCCTGGGGCATCTAAGTTCTAAGAAGCTTGTACATGGCATTCCAAAGATTGTGAAGCCTGAGAAGTCATGTGAGGTATGCATGAAAGGCAAACAACCCAGATTGCCATTTGTATCAGAAGTTGCTCCAAGAGCAAAGCATGCTCTGGGAGTAGTGCACTCTGATGTGTGTGGACCATTTCCAGAACCTTCACTTGGAGGAAATAGGTATTTTGTGTCTTTTGTGGATGAGTTCACAAGAATGACGTGGGTAACACTTATCAATTTTAAGACTGAGGTGTTCACAGAATTCCAGAAGTTCAAGGTGAAGGCTGAGAAGCAGAGTGGTCAGAAGATAAAGATTCTCAGAATGAATGGTGGAGGTGAGTATAACTCTACAGAATTCCAGAAGTTCTGTGATGATCATGGAATTGAGCATGAGGTTACTGCTCCTTATACTCCTCAACACAATGGTCTTGCTGAACGTAAAACCGTACTTTGCTTGATAAGACGAGAAGTATGCTAAAAGAGAAGAAGCTTCCTCATAATCTATGGGGAGAAGTTGTTGCTACTGCAACATATCTGCTCAACAGGTGTCCAACGAAGAGGCTGAAGGATATTGTTCCTTTAGAGAAGTGGACTAAAGAGAAGCAAAGTGTTAGTCATCTGAAGGTTTTTGGTTCTGTGTGTTACAAACACGTTCCAGAAGCTAGAAGGAAGAAGCTGGATGATAGAAGCAAAGTGATGTTATTGGTGGGGTACCACAGTACAGGTGCATACAAGCTCTATTGTCCAGAAACTAACAAAGTTGAAGTCAGCAGAGACGTCATTGTGAAGGAATCAGAATTTATGGATTGGAGGGAGTCTCAACCAACTTCTGATGTAGAGATAACTTTTGAAGAAAAGTTAGAGTCAGAAGATGAAGAATCTTTTGAAGACGAGTCAGAAGATGAAGCATCTTTTGAAGATGAGTCAGATGGTGAATCTCATTCTGATCCAGATTCTGATGATGACCCAGAATCTGGTGGTAGTCATGATTTTGGAAGGGAAAACTATGAAGACGTAGAGTCTGAAGGACAAGCTTCTGGAGATGATCATGAAGGTGGAGACTCTAGAGGTGGTGAATCTAGAGTAGTTGACTCTGAAGTAGCTCAACGACCACAAAGAATCAGAACAATACCTAGAAGGTTTGCAGATTTTGACATGTTGCAAGACACAGAAGTTGACTCAGAAGAAGATGTCATTCAGTGTGCCATGTTAGTAGATTCTGAACCAGTGAGTAGTGAAGAAGCGCTCAAGAAGAAGGTCTGGCTGAATTCCATGAAAGAAGAACTTGAGGCTATAGAAATAAACAAGACTTGGAAGCTGACAGAACTTCCAAAGAAGAAGAAAGCCATCAGCGTCAGATGGGTTTTCAAGGTAAAGTTGAAGCCAGATGGATCAGTTGGTAAACACAAAGCGAGGCTAGTGGCTAGAGGTTTTCTTCAGAAACCTGGACTAGATTACTTTGAGGTGTTTGCTCCTGTAGCTAGACATGAAACAATCAGACTGGTGATTGCGTTAGCTGCGAACAGAGGTTGGTCCTTGATGCATCTGGATGTAAAGTCTACATTTCTGAACGGTCCATTACAAGAGGAGGTATATGTGTCACAACCCCATGGCTTTGTGAAAAAGAATAAGAAAGGGATGGTGTACAAATTACATAAAGCTCTGTATGGATTGAAGCAAGCGCCCAGAGCTTGGAATTTGAAAATTGATTCATTTTTCAAGAAGTAAGGGTTTCAGAAGTGTGAGATGGAATATGGAGTCTATGTGCAACATTCTGGAAGCAATATGATTCTGTTGTGTCTGTATGTTGATGACATATTGCTTACGGGGAGTTGTCCAAAAGATCTGATGAAGTTCAAGAAGGTGCTGATGAATGAGTTTGAGATTACAGACCTTGGGAAAATGTCATATTTTCTAGGGATGGAGATTCTGTACTCAGAAGATGGTATCATTCTGCATCAGCTAAAGTATGAGTTAGAACTTCTGAAGAAATTCAAGCTGGAGAATTGCAAAGCTGTTGTTACACCGTCAGAAATGAATAAGAAGTTGGACTCTGATTCTGAAGGTGAAGATGTTGATGCTACGGTATTCAAACAACTGGTTGGTTCTCTAAGGTATTTGTGTAATACCAGGCCTGATATATGCTATGCAGTTGGATTGGTTAGTAGGTTCATGAGTAAACCTAAGTGGTCCCATTACCAAGCTGCTGTCAGAATCTTGAGGTATGTCAAGGGAACTCTGAAGTTTGGCATATTGTTTCCTTCTGGGAGAAAGGAAGAATCAGAGTTATTGAGTTATTCTGATTCTGATTGGTGTGGAGACAGAGTTAATAAAAGGAGTACTTCTGGATATTTGTTCATGTTTCTGGGAGGTCCTATTTCTTGGAGTTCCAAGAAGCAACCTGTTGTTGCTCTATCAATCTTTGAAGCTGAGTACATTGCATGCGCTGTAGCTGCATGTCAAGCTGTGTGGCTTCTTAACTTATTAGAAGATCTGAAGATTAAAGTGAAGAAGCCTCTGAAGCTGATGATTGATAACAAGTCTGCAATCAATCTTGCCAAGAATCTGGTGTTACATGGAAGAAGCAAGCATATTGAGACTAAGTATCATTTCTTGAGAAGCCAAGTCTAGAATGGAACATTAGAAGTTTTACAATGTAGCACCCAGAAGCAAATGGCAGATGTTATGACGAAGGCGATCAAGACGGATCAATTTGTGCTCTTAAGGAATGGAATTGGCGTTGTCAGCTTTGATTGAAGAATATGAATTAAGGGATGGTATTGAAGAGTAATTCAATATTCAGAAGATGAACATCAGAAGTTCTGATGCGGGCTGATCTTCAGATGGTTACTCAGAAGATAGTGTTGACCAGAAGATGTTACCTTCTGGGTCCCATTAGCTTAGCTGTTTAGTAGTAAGGGTACTTTAGTATTTTGTAGTATTGTACTGTTTGTACCTTAAACTTGTTCACTAAGTTTATACTGTTAGGGCTGATGTGGCAAGAATTTTCTTTTGTATAAATAGCCTTGTAGTTGCTATCATTTATTAACAACAACATTATTCTCTCTCATTAATCTTTGCGCCGTTATTCTCTTTGTCATCATCTTTATTCATTGTGCACCAACAAACATAACACATTGTATTTTTAAGCTTTCAAGTCAACCTGTCAAAATTGAAAAAAAGAGCAATACTATTAGTCAATTTCAAATGTCTCCCTCAATTACTTTTAATTCTTAGGAAGACAAAGTTAGCATTGCTATTGTCACTGTCTTTACAATTTTTGAATTCCAAAAATAATGTTTTAAAAAAAGTTGGAATTTTCAAATTGTCTACTAAAATTAGAGGTTTATCGATTACAAGACCCTTTAAAAACGTATTTTAATATTATTTCTTTAATTATTATTTGAGCCGGCTATTCAGCGGCGCAACCAGCTATATAACACTGGACAGGGGTGCAGTTACCGTGCATAGATAAAAATCTATGCACCATGCATAGATTATTATGGACCCTTGGATCATTGGATCAAATTCTAGATATCAATTGTTATTACTCAATACTCAATACTCATCACTACATACTCAATACTCAATACTGGATTAAAAACATGATTCAATGGCTTATGTAGGCTTATGCATGGTGCATAAGTAAAATCCTTATGCATATTAGCCAAAGCCACTGGACATGAGTCTTTTTTTTTCTTTTCAATTACTAACCTTGTTATTTGTACACCATGAAACTTACACGGAATGTTACACCATTTAAACAATAACATGATTATATATTTATTTATGTCAGAAAAAATAAAATAATTATTAAATATGATAAAAAAAAAAGTAAAATCATATATAATTATGGTGTAAAGTGTAAATGTGTAGTGTAAGTCTAGCATTTCTTCAAAATAATAGGACAGTTTATTCCAAATATGAAAGTGAAAGTAAGGGAATAATGTTACTGTGTTATATTGTGTTATATGCTGTTTTTTTTAATAGCTATACTTTTGCTCTTCTTTTCTTTTACCTTAATAATAATATTATCATGAATGTGTATGTTTAACCAATTATAATAATATTATAATATATTAAAGGATTAAGTATATAGTTTTTAATTTTAAATACATTTATAAATAAAAAATAAAGAGCTTCTTTTATTAAAATCATTATCTTTTTTAAAATAAAATTTCATTCTTCTTTTGTTTAATATTAATTAACAAATATCTAAATTAATTCTTAATTCTTAATTTTCTTTATTTAAGAATAATTATTAATTCCTAATTTTATTTATTTAAGAAAATTGATTTTTCTAAGTATTAATTTAATATAAATAAAAAGTATTAATTTAATAGATCGCTTGCAGGTAAATACTGCAAAGTTTTACAACAGGAAATGCAATAAACATAATAATTTAAATGTAATTTTAATTTTGGTATGACATTTTAATTATGAAAATAGTATTTTTTTAATTCATACTTTTTTAAAAATTACAACAGGGCTTCTAAATTAATTGGGCCGACCCTGATTATTATTAACAAAAATACATATTTTATAGTGAGTAAAAAATGTAATTAATTTAATTAATTTTGGAAAATTCAAATAAAACATAAGACAAATTTATTAAATTCTCCTTATTTATCAACTATCTCAATAAAATACATTTTAAATTAAATAAAAAACATAATATTAAATAATAGTATTAAATAAGTCAAAAGTAGCTATTTTGTGATTAAAAAGAGTCTTATTATTTTTCTTAAAAAGCTTAACATATATTTAATCTAATTATTTTTAAATATTAATACATTTAGACGAACATAAAATAAAAATATTATTTTCATTTAATTTTATAAAGTATAATTTAATTTATTATATTAAATAGTCTCTGAAAAATAAATACACTTAACCATAACATTGAGAAAATTTGTTATTTTTAAATTATTTATATAACTAAAAATAAATAAATGAGACAAACATTTATAAGGAAAAAGATACTAGACAAAAAAAAACATAAGTAATTCATGAATTAAATGACATTAAAATTATTATATATTAATATAAACAATTCATAATTATTTTATGATAAGTCAAAACAATATTTAAATACTTTATAATTTAAATAAATTACATGAACTTCAACACAAATAATAATTGAATAAACACACCAGGAACATATTAGTATCTGTACGAACCCACGGATATTCAAACTAAAACCGATGCGAACTCACATGATATTACATTCTTTTTACAATAAATTAAAATAAAAATAAATATATTTTAAATAATTTTGATAAAAAAAAATTTGTTTTTATTTTAAAAATATGTCTTTCTTTTTAAAACAATTTTGTTTCATTCATTTTCTCATTTAAAGATTATAAACTATTTTAGTTACACATTATGTCTTTTTCTATTTTATTTTTCTTATTATTTTATTACATTTAGAAAACAAAAACGTGCGTACCACACCACTACTCAGGCACGGATAACACACCAGTACCGTGTGAGCGCATGGGTAATCAGGCTAAAATCTGTGTGAACGCACGGATAACACAGCAGTACCATGTGAACGCTCGGGTAACCAAATCAAAATCTGTGTGAATGCACGGGTAACACATCAGTACCGTGTCAACGCACGAGTAATCATATCAAAATTCGTGCGTTCGCACGGGTTATTATATTTTTTGTACAATTAAACAAAATAAAAGTAAAAATAACGTATTAATCCAAACACGATAAAAATATTTTGTTGAAATTATTTATGTTAAAATATATATTATTGATGTAAAATAATTTTGATAAACCCTTTTTATTTTTATTTTTAAAAATTGTCTTTCTATTAAAGACAATATTATTTTTTTATAACAATTTTTTTCTGATTTGTATTTTTATAACATTTTAAATGATTATATTGTTTATTAAAAATATTTATATACGGAAAAAAAAATATTTAAATCAATTTGATCTTTTATCCATTTTATATGTGAGATATCAATTGTTTTTGACACATTCTTTTTTTTTTAATTTATTTAAATCATTGTCTTTCCTTTTACACATTAAAATTTGTATGTTTTTAATTTTACATGTAATACTTCTCAATTTAAAATTAAATATGAAATCTGTTTGGTGTACCCGATCCAGTCCAAATCAGTACCCGTGCGGACGCACGTGTATCTTATTAGTTTTAAATTAAATAAAAAACATAATATAAATAATAGTATTAAATAAGTCAAAAGTAGTTATTTTGATTGTAAGTTGAGTCGCATATTTTATTTATAATTGTGTCTAAAAAAAATATAAGGAGGTATAAAGGAAATATAAGGAAGTAAATTAAAAATCACATTCAATTTTTTTTTAATAAGCAAGAAATATCATATAGGGAGTACTAGGGGTACTCAAATCCCGCTTACAAAAGACCAAGAAAACGTTTGGAAAACAAACATTACCGACCAACTGAAACTATCCTTCAAAAGACAAAGGATTTTTACAAAAATCGTAATAGTCAAACTTGGAATAGGTACTATTATCGGCACAAGACTCAAACCCTTCTTATACCATTTTCCCTCCTTCGCTATTTCACTCATTTTCCTCCAAACAAAACTCAAACCCTCTCCAAAACCTCAATCATTTTCAATCCATTTTTCTTCTCTAAATCAGGTTTCAAGTGGTTTATCATCCTAAAGAGAGCATAGAAAGCTACAATTTGAGGTAAAATTTTGTTATTTCATCTCTTATTCCACTGCATTGATGCTGATTTGTTGTTGAAGAAACCGTGTCAGTTCGGAAATGCACTTCCGAAATACACCACCTAACAGTTTTCGGAAGTGTATTTCTTAAATAAGCTCTGTTGCAGAATTAAAAAAAAACAGTTTTAACAACATTTATGTTTTGTGTATATGTTAGATATGGTGCATCTAGACAATATTGTCGGCGATGAGTTAGTAGTTCTGGAAGAGGTCAACATAGATGCTAAGCCTAAAGAGCCGATTAACGATGTTAAAACGAATGTCGTTGCGGTGGGTGTTCGACCACAATTAACAAATGATATGAATTTCACTTGTCGTGAACATTTGCTAAATTGGGTCCAAAATGAAGCTAGTAAACTTGGATTTGGCGTTGTGATATTAAGGTTTGACAATGGCACTAGTAGAAGGCAAGCTTTCGTTGTGTTGAATTGCGAGAAGGGTGGAAAGTATGTACCAACAAACCGGAATTTAAAACACGATGACACGGGATCGAGAAAGTGTGCATGCCTGTTTAAGTTGTGCGTATCTTGTAGGATTGATGGTTTGTGGCGTTTTAGCGTCATTTGTGGACTTCATATTCACGCATTGAAAACTAAGCTACACAGGCATCTAATTTCGTGTCGACTATCCCGCCAAGAGAAGGACGCTATTTCAGAACTATCGATGATCAAAGTTGTACCGAGAAATACTTGCCGATTTGAAGTGGAAAATACCAGATAGTGTTTCAAATATCAAGCAGGTATAGAATGAATGTTACAATCTTAAAGTTGAGAAAATGGGTCCGAGGTCTGAAATGCAACACCTTTTGAAACTTTTAGGTGATAACCAATATGTTTCAAGCTTCAGAATTTGTAGGGACAATGTTACCGTTCGTGACATATTTTGGACTCATCCCCAAAGTATCAAGTTGTTCAACATATTTCCAACCGTCCTTGTAATTGATTCGACGCATAAGACTAACAAGTATTGGCTTTCGCTTCTAGAAATTATTGGTGTGGCCTCCACAGACAAGACATATTCGGTAGGATTTTCTTTTTTAGACTGTGAGAAAGAAGACATCTTTACAAGGGCTTTGGGAATATGTAAGACTTTGTTGGTTGATTAAAAGAATATGCCTAGAGTCATCGTTACTGACCAAGATAATGCTCTTATGGATGTGGTCGGTACCGTGTTTCCGACATCAACTGCAATACTTTGTCGGTATCATATAAACTCAAATGTGAGATCTCAGCTCAAACTTGCGGTTGGCACAAAAGAAATAAAGGATGACAACGGAAACATCATCAAATCCGGTGTTGTGGTCGACAAGATAATGGCCGCATGGAGGAAATTTTAGATGCACGTTCCAAAGATTTGTATACCGAGAAAGTGGTCCAATTCCGGTCATTATGTATCGAACTGAACACTTTTCTTAATTACATCGAAACTACTATCCTTAGGAAAGTAAAAGAAAAAGGTGTTTGTGCTTGGACGGACTGAGTTAGACATTTGGGTTGTGTAACACCCCAATTTTACCCAATAAATTATACGACAATCAGAGTATAAAAGTTCCAAAACATTCATATGGGATATCACATTTCGACTTTAAAATCACATAAGGCATACACTCCTCCAAGACAGATACATAACACTTTAATCAAAAGCGGACAAACTTATAACAATTAGTTTAAATCTTTAAAATACGTTCATCAATATTAAAACAACCACGCAGCGGATTCACAACTTCTAAAAATCAAAGTAAAGTTATAGCATCTTCGCATCATTGCAAAAAAACCTCAAAGTTATAATTTAAATTCAAAACATCATTATAATTCAGCAAAATAATAATTATAAAAACATGTGTTTGTCCCCCCGAGTGCTACGTATCAGAGCGACAACCGACTCGAACTCGCGACGACTAGTCTTCACTTACTGCTATCACCTGCACGTTACCAGTATAAAGGCAACGGCCAAACAAATAAAAGGTGAGGTATCAAACCATATAAATATAGTTATGATAAACAATAAATTCAGGTTATAAGTCATAATATTCATCACTTCGCTATTTCAACCAAAGCGGTTTAATTTCACATTCAAAGTCACCGAATTTCATAAGCACACAAAATGAAATGAGACTCGACAAAAATGCAGATGCATGTGGTACCCAAGGCTTCAGACCCCATCGCCAATTTCTAATTATTAGAGGCATTCCAACAGGCATATGCCTGCGTCCTTGTTTTGCCAAATTCAGGCCGTCACCAAAAATGCAATTCATGCGACACAAATGGAATGCAACATTCACAACAAAATCACAAAATATCATCGCAAGGCATTCGCCTATATCACCAGAAAATATCAATAATCATTGATAATATATCGTAGCTTTGTTTCCTGCACTTCATAATACTTCATAAAAATTCACTGCATCACAACATCACCAAACATCGCAAAAACAACGGTTAGCGGACTATTCCCGATCACTCCTAATCTTTATTCCTAGTGTTATGCATTTTCTGTCCACTATTTACTTTATTTCTTGGTCCACTACTATTATATCATCGTAAGTAATTATGCTAATTAAAATAACACTCCTAAAAATAATCATAACTGCTACTTGTCTGTTACTGATATACTTCTATTTCTTTATTATCCATCTGCACCAATTATACTACTACACTACTATCTTCTATTTATTTTTACTCTAGCACCTACTATTGTTCATCAATTAATTTATCCGACATCTCAGCCCAATTTCATAACAGGGATCCGTGGCCAACAGTTTAATTCTGCAAGTCATCTACTCATCTCTATTTCTGAAATTCTGGTATGACAGACTCAGGATGTCACTCACGATGTCACTCACGATGTCAAGACATCTGATCTGTTATTAACTTAGCAAAGGCAGAACATAAACATCCCCAATTTTTAATTACCCCTAAGAAGGAGTCCATGAATACTAGGATCATGTAAGTTCAGTCAACATAACCAGATTGTAATCTTTATTGGTTCTATAAAAGGAAAAGCTATCAAACTTGAACCTGATGTTATACGCGATGTTACAACATCCAAGACTGAACAGACAATACAATGCAAAAGATAAATAACACAGTGAATTGGTAACCCAGTTCGGTTTAACTACCTACTCTGGGGGCTACCAAGCCAGGAAGAAGATTTCACTATCAGCAGTACTATTTTATGTAAACAACCTCTGGTTTACAGATAAACAACCTCTGGTTTACCTAGTCACTACCCAATGCAACCTTTATCTTAGAACTCCATCTAAGACAAGATAACCTTTGCTCACTCCCTAGTGATACCTAACTGTTACAACCCTGCAACAGCTATTTAAAAAATCAACAATGAACACTAACTTGATCTTGCTTCACAGCTTCAATCAAGAACACAATACTCAACTCTTACCTACAGGTTTCGAGTGAGAACAATAGCTTCTCTTACCTACAGGTTTCGAGTGAGAACAATAGCTTCTCTTACCTACAGGTTTCAAGAAGGACATGGCATCCATCCCACAACCTGGGTGGTCTACCTATAGAAACACTAATGACTACATCTTTTCTAAACACGGTTTTCTATATTCTTCTTATAACTAGGTTTCAAAGGTTTCTATTTATAACCTATTCCCAATTAGACTTGGGCTTACAAATCGCAGCACTCCTGTCTGTTACAAATCTTCAGATATCTTCTGCTAAAAGAAAGGTCTTTAATCACAAGTTTCCTAATTTATCTCCTAAATTAGAAACTGCTGAATCTTCAATATTCTGATTTGATTCTTCAATATGCTAACTTGATTCTATTAACCTTTAAATCTGCGCCACATTGGATTACATAATATTCATAGAATATTCTGTATCTGTTGAGAATCAAACTGAATCTTCATTCCAGTTCGGTAGGCGAGATGTCATGAGTTGATGTCATGGCATTCCATATAACATCTTACTTGTACCTGTTTTATTCTTTTGTATTTGCAAGACTTATACATTAAATTATATTTTGCTGCTATTATATTTTAGCCAAACATAGATGCCAATCAGCCAATAAAAACATCAACAATCTCCCCATTTGGCATATTTTGGCTAAAACTATACATACATTAAAATGTAGCAAAACATAAATGCTTCAACTTTCAAGACAACAAGGAAGAACATATTTTTACATTCTCAAAATTGGGTTCTTCTGTTCTTCAGGTATTGAACCACAACCACATCATAACATCTTCAGGTCTATACTGTGTCTACAAAATCCTTTGTTTCTTTTGATAGTAGTGGACTTCAGATGATATTTTGGATAACTCTCCCCCTTTTAGTCATAATATGACAAAGATTGGACCGATGTCATAATATGCAGTGGAACACCTTCATGCAACACTGATGTACATGAGGAAGATGATGGGAGAAGGCCTTTGTCTTGGAGGACCAATGGTGGCATATGAGAACCCTTTCTCATACTTTAACTAGAAACCAAATCCTAGCTTAGAGCCTAAGAGAGAACTTGAGTGAAAACTTTCCACCATTCCTAGTAACTCAGAACACAAATCACAATTGTGTTCATAACTCAGATCACAAATCACAAAATCCTTTAGTGGGCCTGACCATACAAGAAATGAACACTTTTTGGTGGTCTCACATAAGAATTCATGACAGAAATACACAGTATCCCCAACCCTCTTTTCTCTTCTTCTGAAAAGACATTGGTATAGCAACCCATGACAGTACCAAACACAGACACAACCTATTTGGAGGCAAATGAAACTCATACTGAACGAAAAATTTTCGTGATGTGCTGAGACTGAAGAGCAAAGATGACACCATTATATAGCCAATTGAATTCTTAGAAATTAACCAGAGTTATCCTTAAACCCAACGCATGCATTGTCCGTAATTACTCTTTATACCGTCCATTGATGCGACTAGATAGTATCAAAAAAAATTCTTGTTTGACTCCGCAGATACTATGTCGTTAAACATGTCATGACATCCTGTCAGACATTGTCACATTTTTACCACTCATGCACACAAACCAGACTTCTTCCCCTAACCAAAACAAATGACCGCCAAAAAGAACTAATAACTCCCCCTGTCTAAGATAACTTGTGCTTCTTTAAGAAAAACTTGCACTAATGAATGGAAACTTAAGACTCATCTTCATGTTTTCAAGAGCTCACTCTCTGTTCAGCCATCCAGTTGAACACAATCATTGTTGCACCTCTTCACCTATTAATCACAAGTGCTCTACACACCCTCTTGAGGAATTTGCCAATTCACATAAGCTCCATATATTTTGATGTGCAAATTTTCCCTTTGACATGATCAAGCAGTGTTCCCTTGTTTCAGTTGAAGACTTCATCATGATAGTAGAATGTATTGCCAGAACATACCACTAACACCTAGATCAGAATCTGCCCATTCTCATCCATATTATGTCAAAACTGACACTTTAGACAATAATGTTGTTGTTTCAATCTTCATCTTTCTCCCCTTAACATTACTGATGTACTAGAGGAGGAACCAAAGATTCTACTCCCCCTCAACCGGAGAGTAGATACTTTTTACACACCTTCCTTTCATAGAACATGAGAGGTGACTCAATGATTGGACTCATTCAGAACACAAGACAACCAGTGTTCATGATTCAATTACTTTGACTATCCATAGAGATAACACGTCTCTATAGAATGACTTAGAACACAAGGAACAATTTGTGTTCATGACTCGAAACAAGACAAAAAATGTATCTTTACAAAACATCTGTAAAGAATGACCTCAGACTTAAAAATGTCTGAACACTACCATTAAACCCTATGCTTGTCACAATTTGACAACCATAACCTAGACTCTAGACTTTCCTCATATCCAAAAGAAGAACATGAGAGACTCAAACAAGACTCAAAAGTATGAAACGGAAAAGACTCTAGAAACCTGAGCAATTTAAAACAACATACTTGGACTTTTACAAAAGTCTTGATCAAGAGATGTTATTTGAAGAGGAACTGCATCAGGTGGACTTGTGCACAGGTTGGAATATGCACTAAGTCAGAACAAGTGATACACACCATCAATACATGTCTTTAGATGATAATACAAAGAATAATCCTTGTTGATCTTTAAGAATAAACATGTCTTGAGTTATGTTCTGACATCTTGTGTGACATTGTTCTTCTGACTTAAAGATTAGTCTTTGAAGGACTTTCCATTTGATTAGAAGCAGAATAACATTGTCTTTGCTGATCTTCGTACTTTATTACTCCCCATGAGATATACAAATTTAGGATATCTTTGATGTTAGTCCTTGAAGCTCCCTTCATTTGGAATTTGCCACAGTTTCCAAGTTTAAAAACCTCAGTTTTCTTGCTACACAAGATTCAGATTGCCACACTCTGCAACTTGAAGTAGAAGAAACTATGATTGTATAACCATAAATTAATCTTCAGCTGACAAGTCTGAGCTTTTCATACAGACATTGCAAAATATCCATCTCTCATCAATATATTTAATAGAGTCAGTATGCTTCACCAGATACTATTGCCAAACTTCCTTAACTTGTGAAGATAATAGTGAACACGGACCTTTAGTTCACACTAGTCCTTGAATACATAACTGGAAGGACTTCTCATCTAATAGGTACTAAGTCTCCCATCAAAGTAATTATTAGTTATTCAGTAAGATTTACTACTCACACTAGTTCATCTTGACTGATTTCTTCTTCTCAGTCTTGCATCCAGGTTCTACACCCAATAAGTACTAAGTCTCCCGTCAAAGTACTTACCAGTTAGTCAGTTAGAATTTTCTACTCACACTAGGTCATTCTAATTGATTACCTCTTCAAATTTATATATTTTTATCTTGGCAAACACAACACAAAGAAACTGAAGATCTTGATATGATGTTGTAACATCTGATGTGACATCATCCTTCATGGTTCTTGGTTAACATCTCTAACATCTAACTCATAGCACTTGGGGTGGAAACAAAATAGTGCAATTATCAGCAACATCCAGACATATCAAGGAATACAATAGCCAACATCTCAATAAGCTTTTCTTCATACATTCATTTTGATTTTGAGATGACGGATGCCATAGTTTGTACCTATAGAGGAGATTCTCTCATTTAGGTTTCTGGAACAGACTTAGTTATAGCATAACACTGAATTAGTCAGATTCTTCTGAGCAATCTGACTTCCTTGATTCCAAATTACACTACCCTTTCAGGATCACAACTAGGGCAGTAAACATTCTTGACCATATTTCACCGTGGTTGAGACATAGTATTCAGCTCCAACAACTTACAAAGATTCTGACTCAGAAGTTTTAACTAGTTCTGATAGTATCATAAAACAATATGATCATAGTTTTCAAAAATTTCTAGTTAAAAGCATGGATAAAAGCAAGATGGCATCAATGATCTATGGAGTTAGTAGAAATGCCAAAAAAGGCACAGGATATGTGAAACCAAAAGAAGAAGAACCATATCAACCTAAACATGTTGATGATATGGTCATACAAATCACACCTATAAACTCTCACTTCACATATGGACACACACATGATATAAAATATACTAGCAAATATTATTCTACAAATTCTCTTGAGAAACCAAAGCTATATCAGAATTTAGTAATCACTAACAAACAAGGACCTAGAAAGATATGGGTACCTAAGGATAAAATCATCTATGTTGCATAGGTCTTTAACAACAAGGTTGAAACACCAGTCATGGTACTTGGACTATGGATGCTCTCGACACATGACAGGAAGAAAGCATATGTTCCAAAGTCTGGAACTTAAAGCTGGAGGTTATGTAGGTTTCAGAGAAAATCAGAAAGGAAAAATTATTGGCTCTGGAACTATTGGTAATAGTACACTTCCCTCTATATATAATGTTCTGTTAGTAGATGGATTAATCCATAAGTCAATTAAGTGATAATGCTTATGATATAATCTCTAATCAAAATTCCCGTAAACCAGTTAGTTAGAAAGATGGAACAATCCTCTTCAATGGTAAGAGAAAGAACAACATTTATAAGATAAAGCTTTCTGAACTAAAAAGTCAGAATGTAAAATGCCTTATGTTTGTTAACGATGAGCAATGGGTCTGGCACATAAGATAGGGGCATGTTAGTATGAGAAGAATATCTCAGATTAACAAACTCAATTTGGTCAGAGGACTTTCTAACTTGAAGTTCAGCTCAGATGCTCTGTGTGAAGCATGTCAAGAAGGAAAGTTTGCAAAACCTTATTTTAAATCTAAAAAGGTTATTTCTACCTCTAAACCGTTAGAACTTCTACATATAGATCTGTTTGAAATAGAGAAAACTGCTTCCATCAGTAGTAAGAAGTATGGATTAGTGATCGTAGATGACTATAGCAAATGGGCATGGGTAAAGTTCTTAAGACACAAGGATGAGTCACACTCTGTGTTCTCTACTTTATGTAACCAAGTTCAAAATGAAAAAGAGTTTAGAATTGTAAAAGTTAGAAGTGATCATGGTGGGGAGTTTGAAAACAGATGTTTTGAAAAGTATTTTTTAATGAAAATGGCATTTCTCGTGATTTCTCTTATCATAGAACTCCTCAACAAAACAGAGTTGTAGAACGAAAGAACCGAACATTACAAGAAATGGCCAGAACCATGATCAATGAGACTAACATTGCTAAACATTTTTGGGCAGAAGCAGTTAACACAATGTGTTACATTTAGAATATAATCTCTATAAGACCTATTCTGGAAAAGACACAATATGAACTGTGGAAGAATAGAAAGCCCAACATTTCATATTTTCATCCATTTGGATGTACTTGTTTTATATTAAACACTAAAGATCATCTGAACAAGTTTGATTCTAAGGCACAAAAGTGTTTTATGTTAGGATACTCTAAACGCTCAAAAGGTTATAGAGTATATAACACAGAAACACAAATTGTGGAAGAATCCATTAATGTAAGGTTTGACAGTGTGAATCTCTTGCAGATATAGAAGTTCCAATTGCAGGTACTGTAGTCAGAACCTTTGAAAATAAAGGTTCAGAAATTCAAACAAGCACAGAAGAAGACAATACAAATGTCATAACAACTTCTGAAGAACCCATCTAGAAAAGACAATCCAAAAGTATCTCAGTATATCCTGAAGACAAAATTCAGGGAAAGATAAATGATCCAATCAGAACAAGATCTTCCTTCAGAAAAATTGAAGAATCTCTTATGGGTTTAGTTTCTCAGATTGAACCCACTTCCATTGATGAAGCACTTATAGACAATGATTGGAGACTTACAATGCAAGAAGAATTAAATCAGTTTACCAGAAACGATGTATGGGATCTAGTTTCTAAACCCAAAGGCTTCAATATCATTGGAACCAAATGAGTCTTCAAAAACAAGCTAAATGAACAAGGAGAAGTTGTAAAAAACAAAACACGACTGGTCCCACAAGGTTATAGTCAGCAAGAAGGGATAGACTATACATAAAAGTTTTCTCTAGTTGCCAGGTTAGAATCTATCAGACTTTTAATTTCATTTGCTATAAATAATGACATCACTCATTATCAGATGGATGTCAAAAGTGCATTTCTAAATGGTTATATTGATGAAGAAGTATATGTAGACCAACACCCTGGTTTTGAAGATTCAAAACATCTAGAGTTTGTTTACAAACTAAAGAAATTGTTATATGGTCTAAAACAAGCTCCCAGAGCTTGGTATGAAAGACTAAGTAACTTTCTCTTAGAAAATGGTTTTACTAGAGGGAAGGTGGACATGACTTTATTCTGTAAATCATTTAAAACTGAAATTCTGATTTGTCAAATATATGTGGATGATATAATCTTTGGATCTACTAAAACTTCTTTGGGCAAAGAATTTGCTAAGAATATGCCGGCAGAATTTGAAATGAGCATGATAGGTGAACTCAAGTTCTTTCTGGGAATCCAAATACATCAAACTCCAGAAGGTATTTACATACATCAAAGTAAGTATGTCAAAGAGCTTCTGAAGAAATTTGATATGTCAGAAAGTAAGTCATCCAAAACTCATATGCATCCAACATGCATTATGGAAAAGGAAGAAGTAAGTAAGAAAGTAGAAAATAAGTTCTATAGAGGTATGATTGGTTTTCTCTTTTATTTAACTGCTTCAAGACCTGATATTCTATATAGTGTTTGTATCTGTTCAAGATTTCAATTAGATCCTAGAGAATCTCACTTAACAGCAGTTACGCGAAGTTTCATGTATCTCAAAGGTACTACTAATCTTGGTATTTGCTATAGAAAATCCAGAGAATATAAATTAGTAGGGTACTGCGATGCTGACTTTGCTGAAGATAAAATAGAAAGAAAAGTACTTTTGGAAGCTTCCAGTTTCTGGGAGATAACTTAATCTCATGGTCCAGTGAAAGAAAATCCACCGTTGCACTATCAACTTCTGAAGCTAAATACATAGCTGCAGCTGGATGTAGTACTTAGATGCTCTGGATGAAGAATCAACTTGAAGACGTCAATATCTATTAGAGTAACATTCCTATCCTTTGTGATAATACTTTTGCTATCTGTCTTTCTAAGAATCCTATTTTACATTCTAGAGCTAAAAATATAGAAATAAAACATCATTTCATTAGGGACTATACTCAGAAGGGGATTCTATCCTTAAAATTCATAGATACAGACCATAATTGGGCTGATATCTTTACTAAACCCGTTGCTCAAGATAGGTTTAATTTCATTTTGAAGAATATCAGTATGAAGTTCTGTCCAGAATGAAAATGTAGTTTCTGTATGATTGCTCCTCGGAATTTTGGTTGCCTATTTTTGTGAACATCTGAACAATTGCTCTTCATAAGTCAGAAGGAAAATTGTCTCAAAAACTATCCAGAAGATCTGAGTGTGTTCAAGGATAGAACATGAAGTTCACCATATTAACATCTGTCAACCTAAGCACTAAGTCACTTTCTGCGGCTGAACACGTGTTTAGAATTTGAAAGGCTGAAACGTTTGAGTTTATGCATTGAGGCACGAGTCACATCGGTAACTGTTCTCAAGATTTTTACGCTATCCCTCTGTCAGAAATCATTACGTTTGTTAATCATTTCATTTATTCTCTTAATGGCCATTAATGTCATGTTTTTCTATCTGTTGGCTATATATATATATATATATATATATATATATATATATATATATATATATATATATATATATATATATATATATAAACACTTCACATTCACAATTTTCTCACCTTCACTCGCTTTACCTTCTCTGCAACTGTACTTTTGCTTTCGTTTCTTTATGCAAATCAAACCTTTTTTCCTCTTTTCTCAAAACCCAAGATTTTGCTCCTCAAATCAACAATGAAGAGAGGTATGTTGAACCCACAAGAATTCTCTTCACTCCTTTTGATTCTCTTGAAGTTCTCTGTGAAATGATAGTGGATTTTGAGAGCATGAAAGAGAATGGGTGCGGTATTACTCATGATATTGAATTTTAAGGATGGACAAGGTTCTTTGATCGTCTAATCGGTCTAGTCTTCCCATAACTTGTTAAAGAATTCTGGATTCACGCAACAACTTCAAACCATCAAGTGACATCTTATGTAATGGGGAAGAAGATCGTCATCACTGAAGATCTTATTGTAAGACTTACTGGCCACTATGGAAATGGTATTAGATGTACTGAAATGGCAGACAAAGGTTTTGACCTAACTCTCATGTCCAAAGAAATCGTCACTTCTGGGAAACCCTCCAACAAAATCAAAGATCTGAAAAGCAATCTCAGAATATGGGCAAGAATCATTCTGGGATGTATAAACCACAGAAAACCAACAAGCTCTCCTGAATACATCAACGTTGATCAATAATATTTGTTGTACTTCATCTCAACCAAGGCTAAAGTTCATCTCCCTCACTCTCTGTTCAACCATCTAAAAACAAGTGTCAAGGAAACAAGAGAATAAGAGAAAACCAAAAGACACTGGATTCCTCTAGGAAGACTAATATCAGATATTCTAACAGAGAACAAGCTGAAACGCAACAAACTGAAGTTCTGGAAGCAATTGTTGGAAAACCTTTCAATGCAAAGAACCTAAAAAAGATGAAGATTATAGAAACCACCAAGAAGGATCCCACTGTCACTACAAAGGAAGTCATCACCACCATAACAGTCCCTCTGAAGGATTTCCCTCTCTTCTTAGCGGATACTCATCCAGAAATCATTCTCAGATATCTGGAGGCTGAAATAACTGGATTGAAATCATTAAATGAAATCAATGAAGTCGCCATCGATTGTTTATTTATCCCAAGAGATGGGAAAGGAAAACATCGAGTAAAACCTAAAGGGGAAAACAAAGGTCTTACGACCAATAGAAAAGGGTAAGGGTGTCGGTTACACAAGGAGAAGGGATTAACACTCCTCACGTCTGTCGTAATCGATGGGTGTCCACTCTTGTTAGTCTAATATATGGGTGTCTAAAACTAAACTCTAAAGGGAAACACACGAAAAAGGAAGAGAAAAGAAACACGGGGAAAAGAAAGAAATATATACAAGAATGTGCTCGTTCAGGCCCGGCGACCTAATGCCTACGTATCCCTTCCCAGAATCAGAGTCACCGTAGTTTGGCTCAAACGTTTTGGTGTGTGTGTGTTTTAAAGTGAACAAAGATATGTACAAAATAAGTGAAGTAAAAGCAAGTTAACCATTTAATCAATTCATTAAAAATTGATTAAATTAATTAACCAAAATTAAGAAAAATCAATTAGTAAACTAATCGATTTTAAATAACAAGGATCAACTAATTAAAACAATATTTAATTAATTGATTAAAAGTGTAAAGTGTGTAAAAGTAAAATCAAGTAAGAGAAATTAAAACAACTAATTACATATTTTTGGATTTTTGATATGAAAGTAAAAGTCTAAATTTAAAATAAAACATGTTTTTTATTTTTGAATAGGAAATTAAAACAATCAAAACAAATATAATAAAGAAAACAATTGCAAGCAAAAAACAAAGTCATGGGCTGATAGAAATAAAAAGGGAGGGTGCTTAACAAAGATAGGGCGCTAGCCCACCAAGCTAACAGCTCAAGATCTAACGAAGCTATCAACCATGGGGGTACAGGCGTAATGTGAGGGATACAGTAGACTACCATAAACAAATCCGGTTCACTACAAACCCTAAAACAAATCTAAGCAAAACCGGCCCAATGATGGAATATGAAGTTATTTTTAGACTATTAAGTTAAAAGGGAAATTTATCATAGTTGGACCTTTATTTCAATTATTAATTAGATGGGCTTTTTAGCCATTAGGCCTTTATGTTACTACCCACTAGTACTATTATATATGTACTCTCATTGAGAGATGGAAAAGATAATCAAAGAAATCAAAATTTATTTTTATCATGTACTCAAATCCTCCTATAGATTACCCTCACCTTACACCTTCATCTCATCAATGGAGCATTCCTCCTACCTATCCCACACACCCCTCTTTCACAACTCCTACCACACCTTCATTTCCATCCTTTCCATGGGAACTTTTCTCACCCTATTACACAAATCCATATGTTCCAACAACATCACCAAGTTTGTATCCAAATCATGGATATTCACCACATATTCATTATTCATTTTCCACTTATTCAACAACCCATCATTCAGTCTACTACACTGATTGTCACCAACAATTAAAACCATCAAACACCTACACATTTTGTCATAAATATCAAAGCCACCCTAGTATTAGAAGAGATTGCAAGAAGTATTTGCAAGTCTCTCTGCCTTGTTTTAAGAAAAGATCTAAGAAATATTCTCAAAAACCTTCTGATTCACAAAAAAATAAAAAACAAAAGTTTCAAAAAGTGTCTCGTCCTGGTTTGAAGAAACGATCTTTCCAAAACCATGGTAAAACCCCTTCTCGGTTGTTTTCTCAAAACCAGAAAAAAATGATGTCCGATTCAAGCCTTAGCAACAAGTCGAGCAATTTTTTGAGAACTTTTGCTTCTGCGGGTCAATTGATCAGAAAAACCCAACCGGGTTATCACGCCGCTCTCTCCCCCGCCGTCAACAGGTTCGACGATACTGAGATATCAATCTCTATTTTTGACGGCAAAGAGGATGCCTACTGGTGGGTGCTATGCGCTGAAAAAAGTTTCAAGGATCATGGAATACCAGATACGATGAAGTTGCAGGAAGCTGTAAAGAAATTGCACGGTGATGCTCATCAATGGTGGCTTTGGCGGACTCAACATCAACCTCTGTTATGTTGGGACACATTCACTACTGTATTTCTTTGGCACTTCAAGCCCGAATGGAGATCTATTTTACCGATTGATGAGGAAGAGGAACATGCGTTGGAGTTACAACGATCGGCGGAACTCGACGATGGCTCTATTTTATCAATTGAAGATGAGAAAGAGGAACGTGTGTTGGAATTACATCAATTGATGGAAAACCTAATTTTCCCCAATTCTCACTACCATGTATTTTATAGTACCTTAACCCCAGAAATGACGACTTCAAACTCATTCTCGGTATTGCTCAACATTGAGGCTCCCTTCAACGACATCGAGTTTGACGATAAGGTCAACTTTGCGATTCAAACAAAACCACCAGATCCTACTTTCGACATCAACAATTGCGCCACTCCTCCACAATTTCCTCGGCTGCAGGTTCGTCTTTCTGTTCTTTGGGCCATGGGTTATCCTTTGAGGTTTGATGAGAGTTGGAAGGGAAATGATTCTTATGTTAATTGGATTGGGATTACTGGTAGTGATGGGAACATTAGTGTTGTTAATTTTCAAATGATAGATCTTGGTGGTGTGATGTTTCCTGAGTCTGCTAAGCTTAAGTCGGTGCAAATAATTTTTCTTGCGGATAACAATGTCACTGGTTTGATTTCTAATGAGCTTACTACTTTGCTTATGGTAACTCAATTGAATGTTGTGAACAATCATCTCTATGGAAAAGCACCTAGTTTTAAAAGGAATGTAACTGTCACTACTAGTGGGAACATTGATATGGGGAAGGATAGGAGTAGCCTTTCACCTGAGAGTTCTGGAAATGGTGTAAAAAAGTCTTCTTCTCATGTAGGATTGATTGTGTATGTTGTGGTTGGTGCCGTTTTACAAGCTTCTGTTTTGAGCAGTGAAGGAAATAAGAAAGTGCAGGATCTATTATTGCTTGATGCTACTCATCTTTCGCTTGGTTTGGAAACTGCAGGAGAGGTTATGCTTGTGTTGATTCCGTGGAACACGGCAATTTTGACCAAGAAAGAGCAAGTGTTTTCAACCTACTCTGATAATCAGCCTGGTGTGTTGATTCAGGTTTATGACGGAGAAATAACGAGAATTCGTGATAACAGTTTGTTGGGCAAGTTTGAGTTGTCTGGTATTCCAACTTCTCCAAGGGGTGTTCCTCAGATCACTGTTTGCTTTGACATTGATCCAAACAGTATCTTGAATGTCTCTGCTGGAAACTCGGTTTTTCCTCGAACGGTTTGCAATGTTGCTCCTTGGATCCTTACTGTTGCTGCTGGATTGTTAGACATAGAATTAAGTTCAAATATCTACCTTGGCAACTCAACAGTTTTGATGGGTTTTTATCTAAATCCAATAAAAAAAGAGAGTTTTCATGGTTTGGTATATGGAAGTGTAGCTGCAGCTTCTGGAGTTCCAACAACAAATGATATCTTCTGCAAGAACAATAATCTAGATCCTACCTTAATCAATGGCAAAAAGTCTTCTTTCCATGTAGGATTGATTGTGCTTCCTGTAGTCGGGGCTGTTTTTGTGGCCTCTTTGATTGGTTTCTTTGTTTTCTACTTGCTAAGAATGAAACAAAAGAAGGATTCATATGCTACCCTTTCTCTAGGAAACTGGAACTACTTTGCTGTAGTTCACAATGCAAAGAGAAATTCAAAGCTAGAAGCTACTCATTTGGAAAAGACCAAGAAACTTTATACAAGAGTTATGATTCAGCATTCTTCTAATTTATATATTGCCAATGCTGCTGTAGTTGTTTTTGCGGAAAAAGGCCATTTTGAAGTTTCAAAAGCTATCCTTACACAGGTTCAAGAAACTGCCAGCGGTAGTGTTTTTGTCCAGATGCCTAACGTTTTGATTGTTCCGTTTAAGCAATGGGATCCGGGATTAATTTTAGAACCTTGAGGACAAGGTTCAAGTGAACCCCGCGGCAATGATAAAGGAGTATATTAATATTAATAATATTAGTTATTAGTGTTGTTGTTGAATTCTAGTTGTACTTGGGCTTTTAATAGTTGTTGGGCCTTTAGGTCTATTATCCATTAAGGGTATTATATAATCTAGTCTCATAGAGACATTGGAAATCAATGAATGAAAATCAAAGTTATCTTTTAATTCTATTTTCTTAGCTTATTTTTATTGTTCTTTCCTCTTTTTATTGTTGAACCCTAATTCTATGTTCTTGGTAGGATTAGCTTCCTATCACCCTCCCTCATTATTTGCTGTCTCTCACGGTATCTCTCACTCTCCGCAACTCACGCAAAATGACAACAACAACAACAATGAAACTCTCTCACTTAAACGCAAAAACAACCACAACAAAAGCCTAACCTATTCAAATACTCCCTCAACGCAACGACCGCATCGTTACACCGCAACGGCCGCATCAGCCCGCATCGGACCGCATCAGCCCGCCATAGATGATACATTGCTAGCAAAAATCATTTAATCTATCTTCTTTTCTATTTTTATTGTAGATTTAAGATATGGTTTGAACAAATTAGTGATTTTCAAAGTGATGACAAACTATTAATGAGATGTGTATGAAAAATTAGAGACAAAATCGAAGACATGTGAAATATAAACTAAATAATGAAGTATAATATTTTATGTTTTAAATATTAAATTCACGCCGCAACGACCGCAATCTGCATCGCAGTAACCGCAATACCCGCAACCGCAGTGGCCGCAACCGCATCTGCAGCCGCAACCACAATTTAAAACCATGGCAACAACAAAAGAAACATAGCTCAAGAACAAATAACAACAACAAAGTCACATATTCATTCCAATATCACACAACAAATAGCAATCAATTAATCCACATGTTATTTTGCAAAGATAATGGAACCTGGATTCTGCTTGAGGAAAAGTATAGAACGCCAGAGATGAGATAATAAAGCTTCTTCGAGAAATCCGGATGATCTGCTCAGGTAAGTTTAATTTTTCTCTTCCTTCGTCTCTGATTGTTATTGTTAATACTAAGTCATGTGTTGAATGTTGCAGTATGGTGAGTTGCGAATTGCGTGAAGCTTGGAACGGAGTGAATCGATGTGGATGAGTGTGATTCTGGAAATTGCTGAACGTGAGAGTTGTGGAATTAATCCGATGCGGTGAGTTGTTGTGGTGATGATACTGAATGATGTTGTTTCGGATGCAAGTTGAAGGAAGGAAAAATGGATGAAGGTTTTGGCTATGATTCTGATGTAACAAACTTTGGAGGAGAGTTTTCTGATTTCAATTTGGCAGCATAACTTTTGTGATTTTCTCCTCCCCTTTGCTGTGAACCGAAGGTCTGTTATATATAGGCATGAGTTGGTGAAAATTCTATGATCAATTGAGAGGGAGAGTTTGTTAGGAATGGAGGGGATTTGCTTGGAAATCCGTGTGACATAATTTGGAGGAACAAGGACCCTTGATAAACATTAATTGAATGAATGAGATTGCTTGTTATAATTTTGTTTTGAGATGTAATGAAAATGTGAACTCTGGAGAAAAATTGTCTTTGGGGCAAAACTCTTGCTGATACGTGAGTTTGTAGTTTCATGTGGGGACCTCATCCAATTTCTCATGGCTTGAATAAAAGGCTTGACAAAAATTAGCAGTCTTGGACTCAAACAAATAAATGGGCCTTGCAAACTTGAATTAATTGGACCCAAGTAAACCTCCCTTTTAATATTGTACCTATAAAAAGAAAATAAAAGCAAGTAATAACAAAATAATATGATAAAAATGATTCACTAATTTTAATTAAAAACTCACCTTAAATCTAATTGAATTTAAAATTAAAATTATAAATTCAAAAAAATTAGTAAGAATAAACAAAAATACTATTAATTTTAAAATGATGTATGAAATGAATATGTATATATATTTTTTTATTTTTGAATGCAAATTAGGCAAATGAAGATATAAAATGCTACATATATTTTTTTTAATTTTTTTCAAATGAATGCAAAAATGTAAATGAGATGGAATCTTTGGGTAAAAATCAAGGTGCAACAGCTGTCCCTTTTTAAGTTTATTCTATCAGGAGATATGAAAGTTGAAAACTTGGTCTCGACAAGATAGGAGATACTTAAATACAAACATAACCCGATTTTTAACTTAAGATGCCCTAAGAATGTTTGAATGTATGAACCTTTTTTTGTATGGTATGATATGAGACAGACTCGGAGCTGTGTGGGGAATATAGCATCACGAGAGACAAACTATTGATGGGATGGGTAAAAGACTTGATGAAAGAGACAGTTGGGTAAAAGATGCCAGTCATCAGAGATATTCAAAATAACATTGAATAAACTCTGGAAAGCAACATGAACAATCATCGAAGGCATTCAGAAAAGCATTGAATGAACTTCGGAAAAGAATCAGGCACATCCAGAAAAGCATTGAATGTACGAGAAACAAACATCAGAGATATCAAGAAAAACATTGAATAAACTCTGGAAAAGATCATCAAAGACATTCAGAAGAGCATTGAATGAACTTTGGAAAAGAATCAGGCACATCCAGAAAAGCATTGGATGGTAAGCAGTCCAACTCTGAAGACATCGGACACAACCAGAGACATTCAGAAAAGCATTGAACGCAAAGGATACCTATAACCCAAGAATACGCCAAAGACATCTAGAAGAGCATTGGATGTGGAAACCAAAAGGAAAATCTGAGTAGTCATTCAAAAAAGCATTGAATGTATGGGAACAAGCTCGACATTCTAGCAAAGCATTAGAATGATTGGAGACATATCCAGAAAAATATCGGATGGACAGTTAAATCTGGAAGAACATCAGATAGACAAAGCAAGGTTCTGGAAGAGCATCAGAATAAAAGAAACACATCCAGAATAGCATCGGATAAAAGGATTCTGTAAAAAACATCAGAACAACAAACAACAAAGACACATCCGGGAAAGCATCAGATAAACATAGAAAAATCCGGGAAAACATCGGATAAGAGAGACAAATGAACCAAAGGGATAAAAATTGTATTGGGTAGATGCCAAGTGAGTTGGAATTTGATCTCAAGGTAAGATGTTGATAGCAACAAGACCTCGGAAAAATGTAAATGAGCATGAAATTTGTTTCTATGAATGATATTAAATTTTTCTATCAATGATATGAATGATTAATGCAATGCAATTGCGGATAACAACCGAGATAGACTCTTTTTTGCGGCAGAAAGGGGAACTCTGATTCCTCAACACATAGAATACTGCCAAAAAGCTCTTCTATCACACTTGCAAACTGTACTGAATTAATGATCCTTTAAGAAGGACTGATAAACTGCTTGGAGATTCTCGTGAAGAAGGTTGCCCCAGCTTGACTGATTAATGTAGAACAAACTGATCATGGCTTCAACTTGATTAAATCTTGAAATTACTACTTTATTGCGCACTTGAAAGCGCTTGCCCCAACATTAGTCTTGAAAGAGATCTTTTGATAAACCAATCCTGAGAATAACTTGCACTGAGAGATATATCTTGAAATGATTCTCAACAGGATCTTTGAAATGAAATGTCCCTGATAAGATCACAGACCAAGTTTCTCAACTGTTTGAAATTCCTTGATGAGGAATGTTGTTTTCAAGCAAAAATGTTTGTTCAAAACTGGTAATTTAAATGTAAAGTTCATGCAAGTTTTTGAAATCAAAAGAAATGAAATTGTAAGGCAACAGAGAAAGGTGAATCATGGAATTTGAAGTGAAAGGTAAATAAAAAAGATCAAGTCACATGATTGGCACAACTCTTGGGATTCAGGTTTGTAACACCCATAATTTCAGTTTATTAATTTAATTTGGATTTAAATTAAATAATTGAAATTTTAGAATTTAAATTGGATTTAATTGAAAAATGATGGAGTAAGAGCTATTGGGCTTATGGTGTGGTGATAGTAAAAGAGGGGTGCTAATTAGTTAGGCCTTTTACTAAGTTGTGGTTAATTTATTTTATTTTATTTTTTCATAAAATAAGAAAAAGGAACCATTTGGGGAGAAAGGAAGAACACGTGAAAAGAGCAAGAGAAGAGAAAGAGGCAAGAACGTGAAACCGGAAGGAGAGCATTCAAGAAATTCATCGAGGTAAGGGGGGACTCTTCCTTTTAGTATCTCTTATGTGGTCTTAGGTGATAGGTAAATTGATGTATGGTTTGGTTCAATTAGATATTGGGATTGTTAGGTTAGGGCATTAAAATTGGATTGAATTGATGATAATTGTGTGAACTATTTGGTTAATAATGAGTTTGGATGATGTTTTATGGTGTATAATTGAATGTATGATGATTATATGCCTGTATGTGATGTCTGGAATCGTTTTTGGGTGAAAAGGATGTGAAATCGCAGGGTCCGTCGCAGACTTGGGGTTTGTTAAAATCGCAGGTCCGCTGAGCGGAGGGGGGTCCGCTGAGCGGAGGTCCCAACGTAGTTCGCTCCTGTTTGACGTCGCTTGAGGTCCGCTGAGCGGGGGTCTGAAGGATTTCGCTTCTGCCTTGCTCCGCTGAGCGAACCTTGCTGTGTGTGAATTTTCCCAAACTTCAAAATAACGTATCTTTTGATCCGTGAATCATTTCTTAGTGCCGTTTTGGGCGTTGTGCAAGTAATTAAATGTTTTAATGATGAATAATGAATATTGGTATTAGCCGACTTTATTTCTTTAAAAACTCGATTTAATTACTTGATGAGAATTGAACATTGTGTGCATATGAGATAGGTATGACAATGTGTTTGATGTGATGATGAAATGGTTGTGATTTGTTATTATGATTGTGATGGATGTATGACTATTTGAATGATGTTGAAAACATGTACATACTTATTCGGTGATGTGGTGTTGAGATGAGTTGTTCATCGTGATTCGGTGTGTTTTAAGTATGTTATATGTGTTTCATTCATTAATATGCATTGATGTTGGATCCCGGTGATGTTTGGATCGTTGGTGGACATATTTCCCATTGTGTGAAAATTGTGTCGGTGGGTCGTATCTCGATGAGGCGTAGATCGGTTAGGTGGATTGATTCCACGGTTTATTGGTACCACATGTATAGTGTCAGTTATGTCATATGCATTTTGTCATAATATGATTGTATGGATTTCTGTAGTGTGTGTTGTAATCTATTATTGTGTGAATTAATAATGGATGTGAATCTGAATATGTATAATTGGGTGAGCGGTATATTATGATGCTTTTTGCTTATGAATTGCATAATATTTACTAATTGAGAATGAGACTCACCCTTACATGTTGTCATTTTCAGATTGAGGAGTAGCGGCATTAGTGCTTGGTGAGGATGACTCATAGAGTTTATCCGTTTATGATTGGGTCGTGTCGGTCATGCTCTGATCTATAACACTGGGGAACGATAGTTGTAGAGTTTTTATGAAATTAATCTACTTTATTGGTGTTGGATTATGATTCCATTGGATGTATTTGATAATGTTTCTTATTCCGCTGTGATAAACATAATTACGATTTGGTGAACCGTTTCCTAATGAAGCATGACTTGACCATGATTGGTTTATTTATTTTATATAATTGTGGCACCCTTATGTTTATGTTTTACTCTGATATAATTGTTTAAAAATTGCCGCGGGGTTTATAAGGGTGTTACAATAGTGGTATCCGAGCATAGTCGGTCGTTTGAGTCAGAGTCTTAGTGTCAGTTAATCCCTCGTATGCGAATAGTGTAAGGTTGACACTATCGATACATCTTGTTCTAATGAATATTGTTTTATATTTAGCGGAACAATGGCTGGAAGAGGAGGAAGAAACGACGATGCAATTGCTGAGGCTCTGGGCATGATTGCTGGTGTACTGGGAGGGAATGTCAATGGAGCTGGTATTGGTGCTGACAGGCAGCTGAACAATTTTCAGCGGAACAATCCTCCGTTGTTCAATGGCACACATGATCCTGAAGGTGCTCAGAAATGGCTTAAGGAGATCGAGAGGATTTTCAGAGTCATCGATTGTGCTGAGAACCTGAAAGTGAGGTATGGTACTCATATGTTGTCCGAAGAAGCTGATGACTGGTGGATGGCTACCAGGGCTGAATTGGATGCTGATGGTGTATCTGTTTCCTGGGCTGTGTTCAAGAGAGAGTTTATGAGGAGGTATTTTCCTGAAGACGTTCGAGGTAGGAAATAGATTAAATTTTTGGAGCTGACTCAGGGTAATATGACGGTACCAGAGTATGCTTCGAAATTTGTCGAGTTGGCGAAGTACTACGTTCACTACAACAATGACGAGGCTAGTGAATTCTCAAAGTGCATCAAGTTTGAGAATGGTCTTCGTGATGAGATCAAGCAAGGGATCAGGTACCAGAGAATTCAGCGATTTGTCGATTTGGTGGACTGTAGTAGGATCTTCGAAGAGGATAACCTTAAGCTGAAGTCATCTCACTCTCGCGAGTTGGTTGACAAGAAAGGTAATAAGCCTATGGATAGAGGTAAGCCATATGGTAGAGGAAATCCTAGAGTTGGGGATTGGAAGAGGCCTAGTGGGGGAGATTCTGGTGCTCCCGTTAGGTGCTACAACTATGGTGAGACTGGGCATAGAAGGAATGAGTGCAAGAGTGGAGAGAAGAAATGCTTCAAGTGTGGTAAGGCGGGTCATATTGCTTCAGATTGTAGGATGAAGATTGTGACTTGCTACAATTGCGGCGAAGAGGGTCACATCAGTCCGCACTGCATTAAACCGAAGAAGGATCAGGTTGGTGGAAAAGTCTTTGCCTTGTCTGGGTCAGAGACTACTCCAGAAGATCGTCTAATTAAAGGTACGTGTTTTATCCATGACACACCTTTAGTTGCTATTATAGATACTGGAGCGACTCACTCGTTCATTTCAATGGATTGTGCTAAACGATTGGGATTAGAAATATCTGCTATTCATGGAAGTATGGTTATTGACACTCCTGCGTCGGGTTCAGTAACTACTTCTTTTGCTTGTTTGAACTGTGCTGTTGACATATTTGGTAGAAAGTTTGGAATGAACTTAGTGTGCCTTCCTCTTGAAGGACTTGACGTCATTTTGGGGATGAACTGGTTGCAATTTAATCGAGTTCATATCAATTGTTTTACGAAGACGGTTATCTTTCCTGAAGAGGTTAGTGTTGAGGATTTGACTATGTCAGTCGAACAGATGAATTTGGCTATCAATGATGGAGCGGTGGTATTTATGTTGTGCTCCTCGATGGAAGTGAAAGGGGGCAATAGCACTGGTGAGCTACGGGTAGTGAATGAGTATCCGGAAGTGTTTCCAAAAGATGTTAGTGAGTTGCCACCTGAAAGAGAAGTGGAGTTCGCTATAGAATTGATTCCTGGAACTAGTCATGTGTCGATGGCACCGTATCGCATGTCGGCATCGGAATTGGCTGAACTGAAGAAACAGTTAGAAGAATTGTTGGAGAAGAAGTTTATTTGTCCTAGTGTGTCACCGTGGGGTGCGCCGGTACTGTTGGTTAAGAAGAAAGAAGGTTCAATGAGGCTATGTGTTGATTATAGACAACTGAACAAAGTGACAATCAAGAATCGATACCCTTTGCCGAGGATTGACGACTTGGTGGACCAGTTGGTTGGAGCTTGTGTGTTTAGCAAGATTGATCTGAGGTCTGGATATCACCAAATTCGTGTGAAGGCAGAAGATATTCAGAAGACGGCATTCCGAACGAGGTATGGACACTATGAATATTCTGTTATGCCATTTGGTGTTACTAATGCACCTGGTGTTTTCATGGAGTATATGAACATGATAATTCACCCGTATCTTGACAAGTTCGTGGTAGTGTTCATTGACGACATTCTGATTTACTCGAAGAGTGATGAAGAACATGCAGATCATTTAAGAGTGGTGTTGGAGTTATTGAAGGAGAAGAAATTGTATGCGAAATTGTCTAAATGTGAATTCTGGTTGAAGGAAGTAAGTTTTCTTGGCCATGTAGTTACGAAGGACGGTGTCATACCCCAAAATTTGCCCATCATATTTTCTCATATTTCAGTTCATCTGACCTTCAAATACTCAAAGATACACAAGGAGGAAGCATACAGTCTCTCTCCTAAACAACGACCCTCCAACTAGGGTTTTGCTCCTCTCAAAGAAAAATCAGGTTCTGACACCTCAAGTGGACCTCAGGGTCTCTCACATGTCTTATAATATCCTCATGACAAATTTCAAGCTCTGATTCCTCAGAATGTTCAGTCAACTGCTCAAACGATCAATAATCGACTAGTTAACCTAAAAGTCAAACTATGGTCAAATCACAATCAAAGTTCCTGATTTTTGGTCAACATCCTAACTTTTAAGTATCATTCATCATTTGATCAATATTTGATCATGATTCATAAAAAAAAAACCTCCAAAATCATCAAAAACCTAAGTTGCTAAATTAGGGTTTTTTTGGGTAAAAGTCAACTGAACTTTAACCAGCCATAACTCCCACATGGAACATCAGAAATTTCCCATCCAAAGCTCATTTTGAAGGAAATTGAATTCTCTACAATTTTGTGTCTCACATTCCAAGTCTAAAAATGCTTCATTTGAGAGATATGGATCAAGAGATTATAGGTCCTTTTTAAAGGTCAACCGAAAGCATATTTTTGTCAAAGCCAATATCATCAAGATAAAATGCTCAAATGGAAAAATGCTTCAAAAGTGGCTTGTAGAAGACATCTTTAGGTTTCCAAAAAGTCCTAGAACTCCTCCATACCTTAAAAATTGGGAGAGATATGCCTTGTCAAAGTTGGTCGATTTTAAGAAGATAAATGTGAAGTAAAAGGCCTCAAATTGAAATTTTTTACAAAGGAGCCTAAATTTTTATGGCCCAATCTTGATCCATAAGTCATCCAAGACTTCAAATCCAACTCCCACGATTTATTGAGTTTTATTTGATTTTATATGAATTTTTCATTCATTTAAAAGTGATTTAATTCATGAAAATTAAAGGAAAATCAAAGATTTGGTTAGGAGATATATATTGATCAATTTCAATTATCAAATTACTCCATAATTAAGTCAAAATTTGTGTCAATTGCAATTTGTAAGATTGGATTAAAATTGGACATATTAAGGGGGATTTACAAATCAAATTTCCAATAAGGTTCCAATCTTTGATTATAAGAGATTTAGCCACATTTAATTCATTGTGCTATAAGTACTGAAACCATACAAATTACAAGGGGACGAAATTGAGAGGATTGCAGACAAGAGAACACGTTCCAAGCTCAACAAATTCAAGAAAAATTTGAAACCGGTTTGAGTTTTTAGGGGAGATTCAAAGGCTTCTGGAGATCACAACGTGTTCCTGGAGCATTGGTGATCATCTCCCAATCGAGCTTGAAGCCTAAGACACCTGGAATAGCATCCACGAATTCACGGAGTGGCTAAAGGCAGCGTTGCTGGTGCTTTAAAGACGGGGGTTCGATCCCCGCGCGAAGCATTTTATTTTTTATGACCAATATGTTATGGTTTGATGATGGATCTGGTGTGCCTCCCTCGCGTGTGACCGTGATGCGCCCTCACCCTTCAGCCGTATGATCTCCTTCTATCCGAATCTAACGCCCATTAAAGCGCAGGAGTATCATATACCCTCAGAAGCGCATTACACCTAAGTGAAGCTAAGTTTGTTTTTTTTAATCTATTTATTTATTTTTAATTACATAAGTTTTTTTTACTTAATTCTTTTCCTTTTAATTATATAACTTTTCTCCCTATTTTATTTTCTTTTTCTTATTTAATTATTTTGCTAAATTTTTTTTTTACTAAATAGTTTTAGAATTGTTTATATTTTATCGAAACTCGATTTTTTGTCCTTTTATCAACAATTGTTTTTAAACGATAAAAATTATATTTTTTTACATACTTTTAAACAATTAAATTTATTAACCTCGGTCCATTTATAAACCTCAATAGTTTTAGGATTACTGGTAGGTATTATCCATTAACACAGTTTAAGCCTTACAAACCTCTTTTGGGTCACAATAAGTTTTCTTAAAAAACCTTTAGGGTTTGTAAACTTTTTAGGGTTTGTAAACTTTTTAGGGTTTGTAATCAATTAGGGTTCAGCTAATGCACTAACGCTTCTCTTCTTTGTGCCAAATTTTCAGGGTTAATCAAGATCCTTCAGCCGCGCGCCATGCCAAATTAAAAAAAAAGCTAAGTTTCTAATTCTTTTTGGTTTAAATCTTATTTTTATTCTGCCTTTGCCCAAAATAGGGTTTATTTGAAATAGTCAATGAATCTCTCCTACACTCACCTCCCCAATTATTTTCATTTTCAGGGTCAATCGGAGGTTCGAGGAAGATCAAGATATTCAATGTTTAAAAACTAATTATTGATCCTTCTTATTCTTCCGCCTTTTAATTTCCCCCATCCCCGCAGGTGTTTATTGTAATAGCGTAGGATTTTTATTTTCTTGCCTTTAATTTCTGCTTTATTTTCTGTTGTGGTTAGTAATCTTATGGAGTGCAAGCCTTGAACTAAATTAGATCACTAATTACAAGATAATATTATCTGAATACAATCACGTGATTGGTGCACACACTCACCTTTAGGGTAACCTGTCCTGTTGCCTTGTTGCCTGTTGCCTCTAAACATACTAAATAGTCAAGTCCCTCGATTCCGAGGATACCTTAAAGAAAATGTTGCCCTCAGTTCATTCATCATAAATTTTGTCCCTCGATGTTGCCTCAGTAAATGATGATTTGTCCCCATTGCTAAGGTATCCTCGCCTGTTGCCTAAAGGTTAAAAATGACTATTATATCCTTCCCTTAGACTACCTGCCCTCTTTATAGCAAGGGACAGTCTTATGGCGAACGATAATCTCGATGACCCTTAAACATCCAATTGAAAGACTTCCTGCCCTCTCATGGTATAGATAGACCCTTTCGCCTCGAAAAGCTAAAAGAACAATTTTCAAACTTAGGGTAGTTGCTACTAATTGCTTGCTCTAATTCTAATTACTTTTTACACCTCTTTTCCAAATCAAATTCAAAAAGACTACGCTTATTTACAAGCTAAAGTTCTTCTTCGAAAATCTTTTCAAACAAATCAAACATTTCAAACAAAGTGAGCTAAGCAATTAAGAGCCCATGGATAACCATGGATGCAAAGGGTGCCTTACACCTTCCCTTTGCATAACTTACCCCCCGAACTCAAAATCTTCAAAGGTCTTTCCTGTTCTTTTTGCCTTTCCAATTGGATAAAATAAAAGTCGGTGGCGACTCTTGGCATCCGCACATTTTCTTTAAAAGTCAGTTCACCGTATTACAGACGGTATCGTAGTGGATCCTATGAAGGTAGAAGTAGTATCTCAGTGGGAGACGCCGAAGAATGCTTCAGAGATTCGTAGTTTTCTTGGTCTGGCAGGTTACTATAGAAAGTTCATTGAGGGATTTTCGAAGTTGGCATTACCAATGACTAAGTTAACAAGAAAAGGACAAGTATTTGTATGGGATTCAGAATGTGAACAAGGTTTTCAAGAGTTGAAGAAGAGGTTGACAAGTGCTCCGATCTTAATTTTGCCTAATCCAGCGAATTCTTTTAATGTGTACTGTGATGCTTCACTGATGGGTTTAGGTGGTGTTTTGATGCAAGATAAGCAGGTAGTAGCTTATGCTTCAAGACAGTTGAAAATTCATGAAAGGAATTATCCAACTCATGATTTGGAATTGGCGGCTGTGGTGTTTGTGTTGAAGTTGTGGAGACATTATCTCTATGGTTCTCGATTTGAGGTATTCAGCGATCATAAGAGTCTGAAGTATCTCTTCGATCAGAAAGAGCTCAATATGAGACAGAGAAGATGGTTAGAATTTTTGAAGGACTATGATTTCGGTTTGAATTACCATCCTGGTAAAGCAAATGTTGTTGCTGATGCATTGAGCAGGAAGTCATTGCATATGTCTATGCTAATGGTGCGAGAATTGGATTTAATTGAACAATTCCGAGATTTGAGTTTAGTATGCGAAAGTACTTCTAATAGCGTTAAGTTGAGAATGTTAAAGTTAACTAATAGTATCCTTGAAGAAATTAGAAACAGACAGAAATATGACGTTGGATTGGTAGATAAGTTGACATTGATTAACCAAGGTCGAGGAGGTGAATTCCGAATTGACGAGAATGGTGTCATAAGGTTTGGAGACCGAGTGTGTGTACCCGATGTTGCTGAGATCAGAAAGAGTATTCTGGAAGAAGGACACCGGAGTGGATTGAGCATTCATCCTGGTGCTACCAAGATGTATCATAATTTGAAGAAGTTATTTTGGTGGCCTGGAATGAAGAAGGAAATTGCTGAGTTTGTTTATGCTTGCTTAATTTGTCAGAAGTCGAAAATTGAGCATCAGAAACCGTCTGGATTGATGGAACCGTTGTTTGTTCCGGATTGGAAGTGGGATGGAATTTCTATGGACTTTGTATCTGGTTTACCTAGAACGAGCAGGAATTGTGATTCTATCTGGGTTATTGTAGACCGGTTGACGAAATCTGTTCACTTTATTCCAATAAGAATGGATTATCCGATGGAGAAGTTGGCTCAGTTGTATGTTGAGAAGATAGTGAGTTTGCATCGTGTTCCGGCTAGTATTGTGTCGGATAGAGATCCGAGATTTACTTCTAAGTTCTGGACAGGATTGCAGGAAGCCTTAGGAACTAAGTTGAGGTTGAGTTCTGCTTATCATCCGCAGACAGATGGTTAGGCGGAGAGAATGATTCAATCGTTAGAGGATTTGCTACGAGCTTGTGTATTAGAGAAAGGTGGTGCTTGGGATAGTTATTTACCTTTGGTTGAGTTTACCTACAACAATAGTTATCATTCGAGTATTGGTATGGCTCCGTTTGAAGCATTGTATGGTAGGAGATGTAGAACGCCGTTGTGTTGGTACGAATCTGGAGAGAATGTGGTGGTTGGACCGGAGATTGTGCAACAAACTACAGAAAAGATCAAGATGATTCAGGAAAAGATGAGAGCTTCTCAGAGTCGTCAGAAGAGTTAACATGATAAAAGAAGGAAGGATATTGAATTTAAGGAAGGAGATCATGTATTCATGCGAGTTACTCCGATGACTGGTATTGGGAGAGGCTTAAAGTCGAAGAAGTTAACTCCGTGTTTCATTGGTCCATTTTAGATTACTAAGAAGATTGGGAAGGTTGCTTATCAGGTTGCTTTACCGCCTGCACTCGCTAATTTGCATGATGTGTTCCATGTATCCCAGTTGAGGAAATACATTGCGGATCCGTCTCATGAAATTCAGGTAGATGATATACAGGTGCGAGATAATCTGACTGTAGAGATGTTACCTATGAGGATTGAAGATTGTAAAGTGAAGCAGTTGCGAGGTAAAGATATAGCAACGGTGAAAGTGGTTTGGGGAGGACCAGCCGGTGGAAATGTTACATGGGAGTTAGAGAGCCAGATGAAGGACTCTTACCCGGAACTTTTCGTCTAAGGTATGTTTTTGAGGACGAAAACTCTTTTAGTGGGGGAGAGTTGTAACACCCATAATTTCAGTTTATTAATTTAATTTGGATTTAAATTAAATAATTGGAATTTTAGAATTTAAATTGGATTTAATTGAAAAATGATGGAGTAAGATCTAATGGGCTTATGGTGTGGTGATAGTAAAAGAGGGGTGCTAATTAGTTAGGCCTTTTACTAAGTTGTGGTTAATTTATTTTATTTTATTTTTTCATAAAATAAGAAAAAGGAACCATTTGGGGAGAAAGGAAGAACACGTGAAAAGAGCAAGAGAAGAGAAAGAGGCAAGAACGTGAAACCGGAAGGAGAGCATTCAAGAAATTCATCGAGGTAAGGGGGGACTCTTCCTTTTAGTATCTCTTATGTGGTCTTAGGTGATAGGTAGATTGATGTATGGTTTGGTTCAATTAGATATTGGGATTGTTAGGTTAGGGCGTTAAAATTGGATTGAATTGATGATAATTGTGTGAACTATTTGGTTAATAATAAGTTTGGATGATGTTTTATGGTGTATAATTGAATGTATGATGATTATATGCTTGTATGTGATGTCTGGAATCGTTTTTGGGTGAAAAGGATGTGAAATCGCAGGGTCCGTCGCAGACTTGGGGTTTTCTGAAATCGCAGGTCCGCTGAGCGGAGGGGGGGTCCGCTGAGAGGAGGTCCCAACGTAGTTCGCTCCTGTTTGACTTCGCTTGAGGTCCGCTGAGCGGGGGTCTGAAGGATTTCGCTTCTGCCTTGCTCCGCTGAGCGAACCTTGCTGTGTGTGAATTTTCCCAAACTTCAAAATAACGTATCTTTTGATCCGTGAATCATTTCTTAGTGCCGTTTTGGGCGTTGTGCAAGTAATTAAATGTTTTAATGATGAATAATGAATATTGGTATTATCCGACTTTATTTCTTTAAAAACTCGATTTAATTACTTGATGAGAATTGAACATTGTGTGCATATGAGATAGGTATGACAATGTGTTTGATGTGATGATGAATTGGTTGTGATTTGTTATTATGATTGTGATGAATGCATGACTATTTGAATGATGTTGAAAACATGTACATACTTATTCGGTGATGTGGTGTTGAGATGAGTTGTTCATTGTGATTCGGTGTGTTTTAAGTATGTTATATGTGTTTCATTCATTAATATGCATTGATGTTGGATCCCGGTGATGTTTGGATCGTTGGTGGACATATTTCCCATTGTGTGGAAATTGTGTCGGTGGGCCGTATCTCGATGAGGCGTAGATCGATTAGGTGGATTGATTCCATGGTTTATTGGTACCACATGCATAGTGTCAGTTGTGTCATATGCATTTTGTCATAATATGATTGTATGGATTTCTGTAGTGTGTGTTGTAATCTATTATTGTGTGAATTAATAATGGATGTGAATCTGAATATGTATAATTGGGTGAACGGTATATTATGATGCTTGTTGCTTATGAATTGCATAATATTTACTAATTGAGAATGAGACTCACCCTTACATGTTGTCATTTTCAGATTGAGGAGTAGCAGCATTAGTGCTTGGTGAGGATGACTCATAGAGTTTATCCGTTTATGATTGGGTCGTGTCGGTCATGCTCTGATCTGTAACACTGGGGAACGATAGTTGTAGAGTTTTTATGAAATTAATCTACTTTATTGGTGTTGGATTATGATTCCATTGGATGCATTTGATAATGTTTCTTATTCCGCTGTGATAAACATAATTACGATTTGGTGAACCGTTTCCTAATGAAGCATGACTTGACCATGATTGGTTTATTTATTTTATATAATTGTGGCACCCTTGTGTTTATGTTTTACTCTGATATAATTGTTTAAAAATTGCCGCGGGGTTTAGAAGGGTGTTACAAGGTTAACACAACCTTGTTGTAGTATGCTTTCGAAATAAACCTGTCTTCAATTAGGACTTTTCAAGGTTGTAACGTGGCCTGGTTCACGGTTATAGAAACAAAGGATATAAGGCTAAAAATGTTTTGGTGCCCACCCCTTCTTCGTGATGAACTTCCATCCTACATTCAGTTAATTCAAACTTTGCATTCAGGTTTCAAGAGAATTTGGAATTGCAGCACTTGTATAACAATGATGATTCAGAAGCCAAGGAATTTATCTTAAGATGGAAGTCACTTCTTCTTTACAACATTTTATTGTTTTGTCGAGGACTTTTGTTAACTCTTTTTCGTTGAGGATCAATTTTCTCTTCTATTATCCCTAACTTTTGCCTGAACTATTTTATTTTGAGAGTACAGTCAGCGGGATGTCTCATTTTTTCATTTTTTTTGCCTAAGTCTCCTTCACATGTTTTGACTTAGCGGGCTTTTATTTAATCATTTTTCATTTTTTCATCATTTTTATTTCTTTTTTTTTTGTAAAGATAGTGACTGCCTTGCTAACAATTACGGAGAACCATCATCATCACTTTTGACTTGAGGAACATCTTCGACACTTCTTTGATGTGAGAGAAGGAAAGCTTGTGATTTCAATCTTTATTGAAAGGAATCTTGAATGAATCTCTTGTATTTGAATGCACAGATGAATAAACTGAAAACTACCCATCCCCAGGTTAAAAATTACGGGTTTTTTCATATAAAAAGAAACTCTAACTTCGAAGGCTCAGAGGGATTATCAAGGGATTAACTTCTTTATTTCTCCAATGATTGGGAGTTGAAATAATGCATGTACATCATCAGTAACGTTTTATTCGAAAGCACACTAACAACACTTATGGGTATTTCGTTTTCATCATCCTCCCTCCAATCTTTGCATAAGCAATATCTTAATGAAGAAAGCAAATGGGAGAAACATTTTTTTTGTTTTTTGAAAGAAATAAAACGGTAAATGAAAATAATTGAATAAAAACATACAATGCTCATTTCATTTAAAATTAACAGTAATAAACAAACAAGTTTGAAAGTAAACAGACATTAAAATTTTAAGAAATGCAAACAGTAAAGAAACATGGCCTAGTGACTAATCAGCACCGAGGATGAGCTGTCCTGCCTGAAACACTTGGATTTCGGGAGATAACTTGATTCTGATTGAAGCTTCAATTGTTATGCCTGATTTTGAACCATCAATCTCCATTCTAACTTCATTCGCAATAAGAACCTCGTCCAACAATTGACGCCCCGGAACAAAGGCGCTTTGGCTTTTGGAAATGATAGAATCCAACACCCTTTTAATTCTACCCACCATTAACTTAGAAATAATTTTGTAAATGCAACAAACCAAACATATCGACCTATAATCGTCCAATCCTAACGAATTAGAGGATTTAGGGATCAAATAGATAAAATAGGAGGTTATAGCTTTAGACAAAACCGCTTCCGAGTGAAATTCATGAAAACAAGAAACGATGTCCTCTTTTAAAAAAGACCAACACTTCTTCACAAAGAGAAGAGTAAATCCATCGGGACCCGGACTCTTCGACCCTTCACAACTCCACACCGCATCCCTAATATCTTCCTCGCAAAAAGTGTTCTCAAGAAGAAGTCTATCCTCCGCATTCAACGCTTTAAACGTAAACCCTTCAAGATTCGGCCTAGAAACATGGTTCTCCTTAAACTTCCTTTCAAAATGAGACTTAACTTCTTCCTTCACCTCCTTAACCTCCTTAATAATACCGTGACTAGAAACTAAAGGACCAATGTGATTTCTTCTCCTTCTCTCTTTCATGACGCTATGAAAAAATTTACTGTTAGAGTCTCCATCATTTAACCACCTTATTCTAGCCTTTTGAATAAGCATATTTTCTTTGAATTTAAGATTCATCCAAAATCTACTACTAGCATTTCTTTTTACAACTTGCAATTCTTCACTAAAATCATCCAAATCCTCCGATTCATTAAGCTCTCAAACTCCCTCCTGTAATGAGAAAGCCACCTCAGCAGAGCGGATAAGTGGAAAATAATGAGAATAAGACAAATGTTGTTAGGCAGCCACAAAATCAGGAAGTGGGAAGAGGAATGAGGACGCGTCGTCCTTCATGCAAGCTGCAGGGGTTCATCCATTAACCCTAGTATTTATAGTATTGGGATTGAGATTGAGGGTGTGAATGATTTGTATGAGAATATTCTTCTCTCTTCTTCCTCACACTGAGAGTTCTCTCCTTATCATTCCATGCTTGTAATCGTTTGATTCCTTCTAAGTTATACACTAGAAGTTGAATCTTGATATTAATAAAACAATACCTTATTCCTCTGCATTAATATTGTAACCATTACATTGGTGCTTTTCATTACATCATGTCTAATTTCGCTCACTTGAAGGAAATCCAAGAGGAAATCAAGAACGATGTTCAGTCACAGCTTCTCAAGTTTTTCGACGCCATGGATCTCAAAGACCGCGAACAAGCAAAAAGAATCAACTCCTTGGAAATAGACAATTACCACCGCCTTTCCAGAATCGAATCGGCAGTCAAATCTCTTTTGAAGAACGCAGTGGACTCACAACATGATGATAGGAACTCAAGACCCCGACCTCCTTTTCAAACCGGAAGCGTTAAGCTCGAATTTCCCAGATTCGATGGTTCACATGCGATTAAATGGATCTTCAAAGAAGAGCAGTTCTTTGAATATTACAATATTCTAGATGCGGAGCGTTTGACGATTGCTGTTGCTCATTTGGATCAAAAAGTGGTGCCTTGGTATCAAATGATGCAATGTACAAACCCCTTCCAATCATGGAAAATCTTTACCCATGCTGTGGAGGTAGATTTTGGCCCTTCTTGCTAGGAATGTCATCGTGCTACGTTATTCAAGCTGACACGAAAAGCTACGGTTGCTGAGTATTACCTGGAATTTACATCTTTGGCAAATCGCGTTTATGGTGTGAGTACTGAAGCATTACTTGACTATTTTGTTAGTGGCCTACAACAGGAATTACAAAGAGAAGTTTTAGCCCAAACACCAACTTGCATTCAAAGAGCCGTTGCTTTGGCCAAACTCTTTGAAGAAAAATGCAAACCTATTCCCAAAAACCAACTCAACAACTCAAGTGCCAAACTTAACACCGTGAGGGCAAATGTGTATTTTCATGATGTCAAAACATTGTGAACTTGACACAATTAATGTGGAAACAAAGGAATCAAGTGGATGCATTAAGGAAAGGCATTTTTGGCAAAATTCAGTCAACAGGTGGACGCAGTAATGCTACAGGTCGACCTATTTGGTGGACTTAAGAAAAATTCTGTGTTGGAGCAGAATGCGTCGACGCATTGCTATTCAGGTCGACGCATGGAACTTTGAGGGAATCTCGGGAATGCGCACGCCGACCCTACAGGTCGACGCATGGAACTTTGGGGAAACCTCGGGTATGCGCACGCCGAACCTACAGGTCGACACATGTGTCACATTTGATCCAAAAACAAGTGCAGGACTGAAATAGGTCGACCTACACAGATGGACAGGTCGAGCTATCGCTAAAATTACTGGTTTTTCTGCTGAGTTTAAGTGGCTAATGCAAAAGGTGTGGTATATATTGTCTTTGATCATTCTCAAGAAAAATTAACAAGGAACGTGAAAGATATACTCAAGCTTCTTCTCATCTTCAACCTTTCGCTTATTGATCGAAAATCACACATAACAATCTTTTTTTTGATCGAAGTAAGGAACACGCGTTGATAAGGTTCGACGGTAGACTATTGTCTTGTTCGAGTGAAGATTGTTGAGGGTGTTTCTTGTATAAAATCTTAGGGTTTTTCCTTCTACATCAAGGGTTTGATTTGAAGGTTTTTGACGATAGCTTCGCTTTGGGTTCAATTCAGCCGAGCATAAGGAATTAAGGATTGTAGATTCGCTCATCAAATTTGCTATAACTGGAGGATTGAAAAGGAAGGATCGGGGTCTTGATCGGTGAAGATCATTGACATTGACTTGGTTCTACTTGAATCAAGGGGAGGAAAGAATTGTATTCAATTTTACTGCATGTGTGTAGTTGGTGATTGGTAAACTCTTTCCTTGTTAAACATTTTGCAATCAAATAAAACTTTCCTAATTTCATTTGAAATTAGGGGCAGACGTACTCCTGCGAGGACAATAGAGGAACTACCTTAACAAATCTCATGTTCTTTATCGTCTTTAGTTTTATCTTTTCAATATTCGTTTTCGGTAAAAATTCATAGTTGAGCAAAACTTAGAGCTTGGTGAAAATCGCTCACCAAGTATTTGATAAAATTACACATTCAATTTTTGGTCAATTTGAGTTAAACAGTTCATTGCGAGTAAGACTCTTTTAAGTGTGTATGCTAGCCAATTGATAATTTCGTTAAAGCGAGTAATTAAAATTCACCATTTTCATTCGTTTCGGTTATTGCACATATCCGGTCCCCGATAACTTGATTGTTCAAGACGATAAGTTTGATTCCGGGGAATCACGTTTCAAAAGCTAAATTTTTCTTAAGTCGGAAAAAGGTGGTCTATTCACCCCCTCTAGACCATCCCTATCGTCTAACAAGTGGTATCACGAACGTCGGTTTATCTAGTGCTTGGCATATAACTTTTTAGAAAATGGAGAACGGTCAAAAAGGGGCGTATAATAAAGCGCCTGTTTTCACCAGAGAAAACTATAGTTATTGGAAAGACTGTATGTGCATTAATATCAACTCCGTTGATAGAAAAATCTGGGATGTCATCATCAATGGTCCTATGACTATCACCATAACCAACGATGCTGGCGTTTCCAGACCTAAACCTCAAGCACAATGGGATGAAAAAGATGAAAAGAATTACGCGTATGATTGGAAAGCTAGAAACATGATTATAACTTCCTTAGGGGTCGATGAGTACTTTCGCATATCACATTGCCAAACGGCTAAGGCAATGTGGGGTGCATTACAAATCGCTCATGAAGGAACTAATGATGTTAAGCTAGCTAGAATCAATACTTTGACGCAAGAGTTTGATCTCTTTCACATGAAGCAGGGTGAAACCATTGCGGAAATGCAAAAGAGATTTTCTCATATTATCAATCGTTTACACACTTTAGGACACATTACTCTCAATGCTGTCGCTACTAATAAAGTTTTGAAATGTCTGTAATACGGTAAACTGACTTTTTATATTTAAGCAAGCAATGTTGCGGTGAGCAAGAGTCGCCACCGACTTTTATTTTATCCAATTAGGAAATGCATAAAAGAACAAGAAAGACCTTCTTTAAAAAGAGATTGAGTTTGGGGGATAGGTTATGAAAAGGGAAGGTGTTAGCATCCTTTTCATCCATAGTTATCTACGGGCTCTTAGTTGCTTAGCTCACTTTTGTTTGAAACGTTTGATTTGTTTGAAAGAGTAGTGTGTGTTTAGAAAAACAGTTTTGTTTGAAAATGTCTAAAAAGACAATGTTAGAAAACATGGTGTGAAAAGTATTTGATTTGGATTGATTGTGAGCAAGCACTTAAGAGCTACCTACCCTAAGTTCGAAAGGTCTTTCCCATACATTAAAATTTTCCTTGGGCGATAGTACTATCCATACCATTTGAGGGTAGGTAGTCCTATACATTGGATGTGCGGGTCAATCGAAGGGTCATCGGAGGTCGTCGAAGGCAACAAGTAGAGGTACCTTTAGCAAATTCGAAGGGACAAATCATCTCAATCGAGGGACTAGATCATGCATTCGTAGGCAGCAATTCGAGGGTCATCGAGGGACCATGATCTTTGATGATTTTTTGTTTATCGAGGGACGTTTGCTTTAGATACCTCTACATTCGAGGGACACGGCCTTTATTTGTAGGCAACCAAGAGAGGCGTACCTTAGGGGTGAGTGTGTGCAATTGATTTAGATTCGAATATTTTATCTTAGATTAGTGATCTACGATTGAATTTTGAACTCTTTCCACTCCCTATTTTACTAGCACGCACAGATATATATTGCAGGAAAATAAAAGCGGAAAGTAAAAGGTCCTAGCTATTACAGGGCTTCGGGGAGGGGGTTACATCGTAAGGAGGTGCGGAAAATAAAGCCCTAATTACTATTACAAACCATGAGCAGTTGCATCACTAATTAAAATGTGAATAAATGATAAATGTATAAAGTTTAAATAACTTGCGAGTGTCTACGAGAAATATTCAATGTCCCCAAAGATAGTACCTCACAAAACAAGAAAATGTTAGCAAAATAATAATGCATATATGAATAATGAGAAATATGAACAAATAATGATAAAAATTACTAAAATAAAATCAGAACAAAAAATATTAAAATCTAAAAGAAAATGACTAGTTAAAATATTTTTGTAATTTTTTTATAGAAAAAAATCTAATTAACAAAATATATATTTTTTATATGATTAAGAGACATTTAGCTAAGCTATTTTACCTCATTAATTCCAAATTAAATTAAAACTAACTAAGCTTAAAAATGAAACTTAGAAACTAAACTAAAATAAAAAAATTATGTTGGAGAGATGCACGTCCATTATAATGTTCCAGTGAGCTTTTCTTTTCACTTTTTTTCATAAAAAAAATCTAAACACTAGCCGGCCATAATTTGACATGTGGTGGTTATTATAATAATAAAAAAGAACAATAAAACAATCAGTAATATGCAATATAAAAAATTAAAAGAATTAAGTTCCTCCATGGTCAAACAAAACTCTCAAATTAAAATCAAACCAACCATCAAAGCACAACAGTACGACATATTTTGAATGAAAACGGCAAGGGAGAAAAAAAAGGATCAAAGTAAACTCACGGTTCGGTGACGAGACGGCGAAAAGGGGCAGATCCGGAAGGGCGGTGGTGGCTCGACGTGGGTGGACGTGCGTCAGAAATTGATGGCCGGCCATCGGTTGATCTACGGTGGTCCTTTTGCGGCCTCAGCGGCGTCTTCGTTGGGGTTTCGATTGCATTATTGCGTTGGTGGATCCGGCACTGTCGTCGGAGCAGCACCGAGGGAGATCCGGTTTCGTCGGGATCTGAGTGGAGGGGAGATGCGGTCGTGGCGTCAAGCTGTGGTGATGTCTTTGACGAAGCTGTACTCAGGAAACGGATCTGAAGCGAATGAAATCAAACACTCGGACAACAATCTAGTCGACTATAGACGTCAAGCAAAGCCTAACAAGCAAGATGAGAGTAAGAAAACTAAACCTAGAGGATCTTGTTACAATTGTGGTAAGCCGAGTCATTACAAGCCTGATTGCCCCTCGCTTAAGAAAGATAAGGCAAAGAGCAAACCTCAAAAGAAGCAAACAAAAGGAAGAAGAGCCTATATCGCTTGGGAGAGTGATAGTGACTCATCTAGCAAAGAAAGCTCAAGTGATGAAGAGGAAACGGTCAACCTATGTCTCATGGAACATCAAAAGAAGAAAAAGATTATAAGTCATGAGAAATATAATAATGTTGATACTATGTCTTATTTTGAATTAAAATATGCCTTTGATACTTTACATCATGAAGCTAAGGAAACCTTTCAACGCTTAGCTTCAAATAAAAAGACTTTCAAATACTTTGAGAAGAAAGTTTCCGATTCCAAAAAGGAAGTAGAAACTCTCAAGGAATCTATGATTGAAAGTATCAAAGACAAAAGAGAAGATGACAAGAGTTCTTGGTTTAGATGGGGAGGATGTGAAACTTGTCACATTTGGCAAAAAAGAAGTTAAAACTATCAAAGCCAAATTAGACAAGGCTTCACTACCCAAGATTACATATGCCATTGATCGATCACATTTCAAAAATAGTATGATAAATCCATATCAACGATATACTTATGTGATAAGAGATCAATCTAGCAAATGTAATGACCATCCAAACTCAACATGTCTATATTGTTGCAAAAGAGGTCATACCATTAGGAAATGTCGCTTTAGGAGATTTTTGGTTCCCAAAGGCATTTTCAAATGGATTCCCAAGATCAACCTTTGTTTCACTCACACACAAGGACCCAATGAAAATGGGGTACCTATTTCCCTTGTTTAAATTTGTAGGTGGAATGTCTTGAGCCATCCGAGAGAAGATGGTTTCTAGATAGCGGATGCTCAAGACATATGACAGGTGACTTATCTTTATTCTATGACTTTGTGGCTAAGAAGAAAGGATTTGTGACCTATGGTGACAACAACAAGGGTTCAATAATCAACAAAGGTAGTGTAGGTAATCCCTCTTCTACTACTATCTCAGACGTCCTTCTAGTTGAGGGCCTTAAACACAATCTTATTAGCATCAGTCAATTGTGCGACAAAGGATACTCGGTATCGTTTTCAAAGGAAAGTTGCACAATTAGAAACGATGATAAGAAAGATGATGTGTTCAAAGGCCTGAGGGTAAACAATGTATACATGCTTGACCTAAATGAGGTATCTTTGACCGAGGCCAAATGTCTAGCAACTATGAGTGAAGACTCATGGCTTTGGCATAGACGTCTGGCTTATGTCAACTTTGACTTGCTTAATAAAATAGCTTCAAAAGACCTAGTAGTTGGCCTACCCAAAATTAAGTTCTCCAAAGATCACTTATGTGATGCGTGCCAAATGGGGAAGCAAACAAGGATATCGTTTAAACCTAAAAACATTGTATCTACAACGAGACCCCTTGAACTTCTTCATATGGACCTTTTTGGACCATCTAGAATAAAAAGTCTAGGTGGGAACTATTATGGGTTTGTCATAGTTGATGATTTCTCTAGGTATTGTTGGACGATCTTCTTGGCAAACAAAAGTGACACCTTCTCCGCATTTGAGAAATTTGCCAAAATGTTTCAAAATAAGTTAAACACTAGCATTGTAACCATCCGAAGTGATCATGGGGGTGAGTTTGAAAATCATCTTTTTGAAGAGTTTTTTGGAAATCATGGCATTAATCATAACTTCTCCGTACCACGAACTCCACAATAAAATGGAGTGGTGGAACGTAAAAACTGTGTTTTGGAATAACTTGGGAGAACTATGATTAATGAACATGGGCTTCCAAAATATTTTTGGGCCGATGCTATAAATACAGGTTGCTATGTTTTAAATAGGATCTTGATACGACATATTCTAAACAAAACACCGTATGAACTCTTAAAAGGAAGAACGCCAAACCTATCCCACTTTCACGTATTTGGATGTAAATGCTTTGTTTTAAATAATCGAAAGGAAAACCTTGGTAAATTTGATGCAAAAGCGGATGAGGGTATCTTTCTAGGATACACTCAATCTAGTAAAACTTATAGAGTATACAACAAAAAGTTACATATTGTTGAAGAGTCCGTACATGTTTCTTTTGATGAGTCTTGTTTGAAAGTAGTCGGAAAAGGTAGTGTTCTTAATGGTGCAGGTATCTCAACTGAGAGTATACTTAAGGATCCGGATGCTAAGCTTGAGAAAGATAAAGATTGCCTCTCACCCGAGAATATTAAAGAGGAAGTGGATAAAGCACCTAAAGAGAAAGTGGAAGATCAACCAAGTGACAAAAGTGATCTTCCTCTTGAATGGAAATCTTCTAAGGACCATCCTATGGAGAACATTCTAGGAGACATATCAAAAGGGGTAACAACACGGCCAAGGATAAGTAACTTTTGTTTTTATTATTCTTTCGTCTCTCAAATTGAGCCTAAAAACTCCAAAGATGCATTAGTCGATGAGCATTGGTATTTAGCTATGCAAGAAGAGCTGAACCAATTTAAGAGAAACGAGGTTTGGGACCTTGTCCCTCCTCCGCGAGACCATCGAGTAATTGGCACTAAATAGGTGTTTAGGAACAAAGTAGACGAAAATGGGATTATTACTCGCAAAAAGGCCCGTCTTGTTGCTCAAGGGTATAGCCAAGAGGAAGGGATCGATTATAAGGAGACTTATGCTCCGGTCGCTCGACTCGAAGCCATACGTTTGTTAATTGCATTTGCATGTTCACAAAACTTTAAGCTATATCAAATGGACGTTAAGAGTGCTTTTCTAAATGGGTTTATTAATGAAGAAGTTTATGTATCTTAACCTCCCGGTTTTGAAAACGTTGATTATCCCGACCATGTTTATAAACTTAAGCGTGCTTTGTACGGTCTTAAACAAGCTCCAAGAGCTTGGTACGAGCGGCTTAGTAATTTTTTGATCAATCAAGGTTTCTCAAGAGGGAAGGTAGATACCACTCTATTCATTAAAATACATGAAAAGCATTCTATATTTGTTCAAGTATATGTTGATGATATTATTTTTGGGTCTACTAACATGACTCTTGTCAAGGAGTTTTCTAAGCTTATGCAGGGAGAATTTGAGATGAGCATGATGGGTGAACTAAACTACTTTCTTGGACTCCAAATAAAGCAACTAGAGGAAGGAACATTTGTGAGTCAAAATAAGTATTGTCAAGAGCTTATCAAATACTTTTACATGGAAAAGTCAAAGGCCATTGACACCCCAATGCCTACCGCGGTCAATCTTGATCAGGATGAACATGGTAAGCCGGTTGATGTAAAAAGGTATAGTGGTATGATCGGTTCCCTACTTTACCTTACCGCTTCTCGTCCTGATATTATGTTTAGTGTTTGCATGTGTGCAAAATACCAATCATGTCCTAAGGAGTCTCACTTAAAAGCCGTTAAGCGCATACTTAGGTATCTTGTTGGTACAACTAAGCATGGCGTATGGTTCTCCAAAGGTAGTGATTATTCTATGGTTCGGTATTCCAATTCCGACTTTGCCGGTTGCAAATTGGATAGGAAAAGAACTAGTGGTACATGTCATTTTTTCTCAAACGCCTTTGTAAGTTGGCATAGCAAGAAACGGGTTTCTGTTGCTTTGTCAACCGCCGAGGCGGAATATGTGGCGGCCGATAATTGTTGTGCTCAAATCTTTTGGCTCAAGCAAAAATTACTTGACTTCAATGTCAAGCTTGATCATATTCCCATCTTTTGTGATAACACAAGTGCTATAAATTTAACCAAAAATCCGGTGTTTCACTCTCGCACTAAACACATAGAAATTCGACACCATTTTCTTAGAGACCATGTGGAGAAAGGTGATGTAGTGTTTGAGCATGTTGATAGCAAAAATCAACTTGCCGATATCTTTACAAAACCGCTAGCTACCGAGCCTTTCTTTCACATTCGTAGGGAACTTGGTGTCCTTGATATATCGGATAGGTTGCAAGTATGATTAGTTGCATGTGCTCTATTTATTATTATTATTATTATTATTATTATTATTATTATTATTATTATTATTATTATTATTATTATTATTATTATTATCTATGCTCTCATAAATGTGTTGAAGTGTGAATTCAAGATATGTGAGGACATATTTCTCTATCTCCCATGTGTAAAGGTATTATCGTTTCAATCTTAGACTCTTCTTAAAATAATGCACCAATATGGTAGACTTGCTACTTGTTCATAATTGTGTATGTGTCATGCATATTTTGGTAGTCTCATGCATACATACATTAAATTTAACTATTTTTGGAAAATTGCCAAAAATAGGTCGACCTACTCTTTCCATGAGTCGACCTATTGAAAGAAATTTTTTAAAGTTTTAATGCTAATGCGTCAATGAATGACCTGCATAAGTCGACGCATCGGTCGCAGATTTTCAAAAATAGGTTAAATTTAAAAAGGGTGAAGGTAAAAATCATTTCCTCCACTTTCTCTCTGCGCCGTCGACCTCTCCTCTGCAAACCATAATTTCCCAACTCAAATTTCTCTCAAAATCATCTCAATCCTCCATCCATGGCATCACACAAGTCTTCAAGGAAGAGAGCTCACAAGGGGGACTCCTATTCTCAACAACCTGAACCGGTAACTACTCTTTCTCTTGTTCCTGATGAACTAGTTGAATCCTACTCCTCTAAGTTTAGCAAGAGGAAGATTATTAAGCAATTCATGTTGTTTAGTGGCACCCTACGTAGATTACATCTGCAAGAGATTAATGATTTGCTGGCTGCTCAAAAATTGAGTACATTTTTGGAATTGAGTCATGACTATAATGAGGAATTGGTTCAGATTTTCTATAATGGAATGGAAGGAACATTCAGTGGTAGTTCGTTTAATTTTCAGATGGGCACTACTACATATGCTATTACTGACAATACCTGGAAGCATGTAGGTTTATTTCCGCTAAGTGATGATGCGGTAACTGTGACTGATACAAATGTGATGGCTCAATTTGACTGCAATGTTGCCTTGAACAATATGTTGAGGCGCCCCCATGCTGATCATGTTGTTCGGAGCATTTTGTTTCCGAGAACTGCCACTATTGGATTGCTGAAAATAGTTGATAGAATTTTGCAGTGGATTGTGGCACGAATTATCCGACCTAAGCAAGGTGGACTCTCGTGTTGATCAACAAGAGGTATATCTGGTTTGTCTGATCAAGAGCAGAATTCAAGTGAATTGGCCTCACTTCTTCGCAAAGAGGATGTTCGAGTTGAAAGAATCCGGTAGAGGCACCGCACTTTGCTATGCCTCATTCATCCAATGGGTGGTGAACAAGGCAAATATTGGGATTCAACATCTTCCCATGGTGACCATTCCAATTGACCAAGATTTCACCAAGAAAACTCTGAACACGATGGGATTCTTCTACAATCATACCTCAAGATCCTACCGAGCTGTGCTAAGGGGAAACAATGCGGACCTAAACAGAGGAAACAGTGATGATGAAGATGATATGGATGTTGAAGAAGGCGAAGAGAATGAAGGTGAAGATGTGAGTGCTGGAAATGAAAGCTCCAATATTGCAAATTTGCTTGAGGCTATGCGCCTTCAACAAATTGAGAATCAAAATTTAATGAATGAGTGCCTTACTACTTTGACCACCCATGTTACTGAGCAAGGTGAACAATTTACGGCTTACTCAACCATTCAAGAGCAAAGGTACAACACGCTTTATGGTATGATTGATTCGCAAAGCAACCAGCTCACCTCCTTCACAAATGCCTTCATGCAACACTATCTGTTTCCTCAAGTTCATGTTACTCAACCTCCACCTCCGGCTCAAGAGAGAGATGATAATGATGAAGCCTAGAGTCTCTTTTTTTCATGCATGAATCATTAGCATAATCTATGAACAATTTATATGTTTTGTGTACTTTATTTTATTGTATTATCTGAACAATTCTTACCTATACTATGTGTTTGTTCAAGAATGATACATTGAGCTATGTGCTCATGGCTTGTTTGGTAATTTATGTTATTGTTGCCTTTTTATTTTGTCTTTAGCATCGTTTTATGTGAATGAGTGCTATTTGACTATGATTGCAAAAGGGTTTGTTTATGATCAACATTGAATGATATCATACCCACCATATATGTATAACATTGCTTGTCTCTTTTTGATGTTGTCAAAGGGGAAGAAGGTATTGGATTAGCCTAGACACTGCAGCAAATATATGCACCAAGATAGGGGGAGCAAGCAGATAGGGGGAGCAAGAAATAATGAAAAGGAATTGTGACAAGGGGAGAACTTGCTTAGTGCACTCGACAAAATTCCCAAATTTTGCCATCATCAAAAAGGGGGAGTATGTGAGGGCAAATGTGTATTTTCATGATGTCAAAACATTGTGAATTTGACACAATTAATGTGGAAACAAAGGAATCAAGTGGATGCATTAAGGAAATGCATTTTTGGCAAAATTCAGCCAACAGGTCGACGCACTGATGCTACATGTCGACCTATTTGGTGGACTTAAGAAAAATTCTATGTTGGAGCAGAATGTGTCGACGCATTGCTAATTCAGGTCGACGCATGGAACTTTGAGGGAATCTCGGGAATGCGCTCGCCGACCCTACAGGTCGACGCATGGAACTTTGGGGAAACCTCGGGTATGCGCACGCCGACCCTACAGATCGACGCATGTGTCACGTTTGATCCAAAAACAAGTGCAGGACTGAAATAGGTCGACCTACACAAATGGACAGGTCGACCTATCGCTAAAATTATTGGTTTTTCTGCTGAGATTAAGTGGCTAATGCAAAGGGTGTGGTATATATTGTCTTTGATCATTCTCAAGAAAAATTAACAAGAAACATGAAAGATATACTCAAGCTTCTTCTCATCTTCAATCTTTCGCTTATTGATCGGAAATCACACATAACAATCTTTTTCGATTGAAGTAAGGAACGTGCGTTGATAAGGTTCGACGGTAGACTATTGTCTTGTTCGAGTGAAGATTGTTGAGGGTGTTTCTTGTAAAAAACCTTAGGGTTTTTCCTTCTACATCAAGGGTTTGATTTGAAGTTTTTTGACAATCGCTTTGCTTTGGGTTCAATTTAGCCGAGCATAAGGAATTGAGGGATTGTAGATTCGCTCATCAAATTTGCTACAACCGGAGGATTGAAAAGGAAGGATCGGGGTCTTGATCGGTGAAGATCATTGACATTGACTTGGTTCTACTTGAATCAAGGGGAGGAAAGAATTGTATTCAATTTTACTGCATGTGTGTAGTTGGTGGTTGGTAAACTCTTTCCTTGTTAAACATTTTGCAATCAAATAAAACTTTCCTAATTTCATTTGAAATTAGGGGAAGACGTACTCCTGCGAGGACGATAGAGGAACTGCCTTAACAAATCTCGTGTTCTTTATCGTCTTAAGTTTTATCTTTTCAATATTCGTTTTTGGTAAAAAAATTCATAGTTGAGCAAAAATTGAAGCTTGGTGAAAATCGCCCACCAAGTGTTTGATAAAATTAAACATTCAATTTTTGGTCAATTTGAGTTAAACAATTCATTGCGAGTAAGACTCTTTTAAGTGTGTATGCTAGCCAATTGATAATTTCGTTAAAGCGAGTAACTAAAATTCACCATTTTCATCCGTTTCGGTTATTGCACATATCCGGTCTCCGATAACTTGATCGTTCAAGACGATAAGTTTGATTCCGGGGAATCACGTTTCAAAAGCTAAATTTTTCTTAAGTTGGAAAAAGGTGGTCTATTCACCTCCTCTAGACCATCCCTATCGTCTAACAAACACATTCCAAAACCCAAACCCTAACAGAACAACTACACCTCCCTTATTACATACTCCAAATGCAAAACCAACGAGTTTCCAGCCTAAAAACCAAAATGTCAAAAGAATGAGTTCTGTAGAGATGCAAATTAGAAGGGAGAAAGGGTTGTACTATACTTGTGATGAGAAGTGGTCATTTAGCCATAAATGCCCTAATAGAACTATGATGATATTACAAATAGAGGATGTTGCAAGTGATTCTGAAGAAAGCAGCGAGACTCAACTGACTGCTGTGGAGCATAAACAATTAGAATTGCACTTGTCTTTTAATGCCTTGAAAGGAGCAACGGGTATTGGAACTATTAAGTTTACAGGACATATTGGTAATCTACCTATTCAAATCTTAGTGGATGGGGGTAGTTCAGACAATTTTCTCCAACCTCGAATTGCCCAATTCTTGAAAATGGAGATAGCTCCTGCACCTTTCTTTAAAGTTTTGGTAGGAAATGGTAATTCCCTAAGTCCAGAGGGGTCTATTCCTGAACTGTGTGTAGCTTTCCAAAATCATGACATCAAGATTCTTGTGTATTTATTGCCTATTGTTGGAGCGGATTTGATCTTAGGAGCCACTTGGCTAGCTACATTGGGACCACATGTAGCAGACTATCAGTCATTATCCATTAAATTTTTTGATAAAGGTAAGTTTGTGACATTACAAGGAGAAAGAAGTCAGAGCCCACAATAAGCATAGTTACATCACATGAAGAGATTATACCATACTGATGCGATTGAAGCTTCTTTTTCAATTCATCGAACGGATCATTTCACTGAAACAGACTGTTGGTTAGAGCTACCCCAGCCCATGGAACCGGATCTAGTAATAGTGCTGAACAAGTTCAAAGAGGTTTTTTAGAAACCTACAGGGTTACCACCTCCACGAGCTCAGAACCATACGATTCCATTGATGCCAGGTAAAGGTCCAGTCAAAGTGCGACCTTACAGGTATCCACAGAGCCAGAAATAACAGATTGAATCCATGATACAAGAGATGCTCACCGAAGGTATTATCCAACTAAGTAGCAGTCCATTTTCTTCACCAATTGTTTTGGTTAAAAAGAAAGACAGGACTTGGAGGTTTTGTACAGATTATAGAGCTCTCAATGCAATCACTGTGAAGGACTCTTTTCCTATTCCCACTATGGATGAACTTTTGGATGAGTTATTTGGCGCTAAGTGGTTTTCAAAACTCGATTTGCGATCTGGTTATCATCAGATCTTTGTTGAGCCCAGTGATCGCCATAAAACGGCTTTTAGAAAACATCAGGGACATTATGAAGCTTAACTAATGCTCCTGCATCCTTTCAATGTCTCATGAATCAAATATTTCAGCCGTTCTTGAGAAAGTCTGTATTGGTTTTTTTTTATGATATACTGGTGTATAGCCCATCATTTGCTGCTCACATCCAACATTTCAAAACAGTTTTGAAGATTTTACAACAAAATGGTTTGTTTGTTAAACTCTCCAAATGTTCCTTTGGCATGATGGAAGTGGATTATTTAGGCCATATAGTTTCTGGCACAGGCGTGGCTATGGACAAAGACAAGATCCACACGGTTTTACAGTAGCCACATCCTAGTAACGTCAAACAACTCAGAGGGTTCCTTGGATTGACTGGATATTATCACAGATTCATTAAGGGTTATGCCACAATTGCTTCTCATCTTACTGACTTGTTGAAGAAGGAGGGTTTCAAGGGAACGACAATGGCTACTGAGGGATTTGATAAATTGAAACTTGCTATTACTACAACGCCTGTTCTGGATCTACCTCAATTTTCCATACCTTTCACCATTGAGACTGATGCATCGGGTACGGGAGTGGGTGCTGTGTTAAGCCAGCTTGGGCATCCAATTGCGTTTTTTTCGAAAAAGATGGTACCACGGATGCAGAAACAATCAGCCTATACAAGGGAACTATTTGCTATCACAGAGGTAATTGCCAAATTTTGGCACTATTTATTGGGGCATAAATTCATCATACGGACGGGTCAAAAGAGTTAGAAGAGTTTGATGGACCGATCACTACAAACTCCTCAACAACAAGCTTGGTTACACAAATTCATTGGCTATGACTTCACAATTGAATACAAGCCTGGCAAAGTAAATGTAGCAGCGGATGCACTTTCTAGAGTTTGCTTGATAGCATGGTCCAAACCTGAAGTAGCACTCTTGGCTGACTTACGCAGCAGTACAACACTTGACAGTAATTTACAGGCTCAACTTCACAATTCTGACAGTGTACAAGGACACAAATTCAGCATGAAAGACGGTTTGATTTATTGGCAAGACAGAATCGTGGTTCCAGATGATCCTCAATTGCGTACCAAATTGTTACTTGAGTTTCACTCTTCTCCTGTGGGTGGACATGCAGGAATTGCACGCACAATGGCTCGAATTTCAGCTCAATTCTTTTGGAAGAATATGAAACAGGATATCAAAAATTTTGTCCAAAACTGTCTCATTTGTCAGCAGGCCAAACACGATACTAGAGCTCCCGCGGGATTGCTGCAACCATTGCCCATACCAGATCAAGTGTGGGAAGATGTGGCAATGGACTTTATCACCGGGTTACCTCCTTCACATGGATACACAGTCATCATGGTTGTCATTGATAGGCTGACAAAGTACAGTCACTTCAGCCCTTTGAAAGCTGATTACAACAGCAAGACTGTAGCTGAAGCTTTTATGCGCACCGTAGTTAAGTTACATGGGATACCGAAATCAATTATTTCAGATAGGGATAAAGTTTTTATGAGTAAATTTTGGAAGGATCTTTTTCAATTACAAGGCACTACATTGGCAATGTCCTCCGCATACCACCCTCAAACGGATGGCCAATTTGAAGCTCTCAACAAATGTGTTAAGATGTATTTGCGATGTTTCACATTTCAAAATCCTAAGTCCTAGTTTAGAGCGCTTGATTGGACTGAATATTGGTACAATACAGCTTTTCACACTAGCTTGGGCATGACTCCTTTCCAAGCATTATATGGCAGACCACCTCCTACTATAAGCCGTTACTGTCATTCCCCAACTAATGCTATGAGTGTTCAACAGCAATTAATGGACAGAGATCGATTTCTCGCACAATTGAAACTCAATCTGAAACGTGCCCAACAAGTTATGAAGACTCAAGCTGATAAACACCGAAGAGATGTGCAACTTGCGGCAGGGGAGCAAGTATTGGTGAAGTTACAACCCTATCGGCAAAATTCTGTGGTGTTGAGAAAAAACCAGAAATTGGGAATGTGTTATTTTGGCCCTTTTACTATTAGTGAGAAAATAGGACAAGTGGCTTACAAACTGTTCCTACCTTCAGAAGCACGCATTCATCCGGTGTTCCACGTATCTCAATTGAAACCGTGTAAAGGATTGCATACTGAGCCATACCTTCCTTTGCCTTTGACAACACATGAATTGGGACCTATTGATCGGTCACCATTTTCATATAAATTTCATCATGCATTCGGTCCACATCTATCAATCCGGTAACACTTTGTTGTGAGTTTTGTGGAAAATGTTTAAGTTCTTGCATTTTATTATGATTGTTTGTTTCATGGTTTGTTTTAATTATTTATTTAAAGTTTTAGATGTTTTTATGCCGTTTGGTTAGTTGTGTACAAGTTTCAGGTTTGAACAAGGCATCTTAAGTGTCACAACAACCAGGAAGGAAGGAGGAGCAAGAGAAAGATGAAAATTACAAGTACTGGGGTCAAACACGGCCGGCCGTGCTTCAGCACACGACTCGTGTTTGGTCTCAGAGGAAGCTCAATACAAAATCCAGGGAACCAACACGGCCACCCGTGTGTCTCAGCACAGCCCGTGTTGGTAGAAAGCTTGCTGCATGTATTTTCCAGGAAGCCAACACGGTCGACCGTGTGGTCTGGCACGGCCCGTGTTGGCAGGCGCGTAAATCTCCAATTTTTGAGTTTTTGGCACTGAAACTTATATCCAAGGGAACTTTTGACTTTGTACTAGTTGAGGCTTGTATGGAGACTATTTAGGTTTATGTTTTAAGTTATTTTGGGACACTTTTTGAGAGCGTACAAGAGAATTCCAGATCAAGGGTTTGAAAGATAGCTTCATCAAGGTTTTGGAAGATGAAGAGATTCAACGGTGGACACCATTGAAGATCAGAGTTTTCCTAATCTTTGTAATGTCTAAACTTTTCAATTTGTGTTTCTTGAATACTATGAGAGGCTAAACCCCCCAATGCTAGGGGGGGTGTCCCTGATTTGATTTGTAACGACTCTGAATATCGTATTTCTTTAATCTAATGTTCGTATTATTCAATTTGATTGTATGATGTTTTTATGCTTTCTTTGTCGGACAAACAAGGATTGATTTCCAGTTAACAATTGGTAGGACTACGGTTGTTAAGGTTTTTATACAATTAAATCTTATAGTTATCACCTAGGACTAGGGATACCGTAAGGTTATTTAGAAATTCTTGATTAATCAAAGCTTTGGTTTAATCTTTTGTTTCTAAGGACTTAGATAATAGGTTTGTAAACCAAAAGGTTTTCACTAAGGACTTAGGAAAACACCCTTGGGAATAAATAGTTGCATCATATGAACTTGTTGAAGAGATCTTTTATTCAGAGGAGTTATAAAGCATATCATACACCTACCTTGACATTATTATCATATTTTAAAAAGCTCAATTTAAATTTCAGCTTGTTTATTTTAACTTATTTCATTTATAAGCAAAAAAACCTCTTATGTTCTTTTGTTTAATTGACTCATCATAATAACTTATATTTCCTACGCAATCCTCGAGATCGATACTTGGTTTTTACCCTTCTATTACTACATCGTAAAAATAGTACACTTGCTATTTTTCCGATCAAGTTTTTGGCACCGTTGTCGGGGATTGCCAAAATATAAGTCATTAATTAGTCAATTAAAATTTTATTGCTCTGCAATTAAAATTTCATTTCTTCTGCAATTTGTATTTTGTTTATTTTTATTTTTTTTAACTCTCAACTAATCATTGTCTAATCTTGTATGCGAGGTAAGGCCTCAGCTGAACTTCTTTTTGACGCAGAACCAGAAAGATCATTGCGAGCACGACTCCGAGAAGTTAAGCGGAAAAGACTGGCATCGAAAGAAGAATCACCTATAGTTTCAGAATCGGAAGATGAAGAAGCACTATCTATTCCGTCCGAGCAGTCAGATTCTGAGTCTGAAACTATGGCAGTTGATCCACCTCCTCTAGAGAGACTTTTAGGTGATTATGGAAGGGCTAATGCACCGCTTGGAAGAATGACCATAGTAAATCAACCGGTTAACGTGGCACACTTCCAACTACATCCTTCCACTATCCTCCAGTTAGAAAGCAAGCCCTTTGCTGGAAGAATCAACGAAGATGCGAATAAGCATCTACAGAGATTCCTCACCACAACAACATCATTGAAGATAGAAGGCCATTCTGAAGAAGCCAAGAGACTCGTGATGTTCCCATTCACTCTATCCGAAGATGCGGAAGAGTGGTTTTACTCACTTCTAGCTGGAAGTATCACAACTTGGCAACAGATGGAAACTGCTTTCCTAAATGAGTACTTCCCTGCTTCAGTTTTCATTCGAAAAAGATATGATATTGTAAATTTCAAGCAGAAAGAAGGGGAATCGCTAGGAGATGCATACAAAAGGTTTAAGAGGTGTTTGGTTGCATGTCCTACTCATAACATGGATCCAACCGACCAAATGCAGACTTTTGTTAATGGTCTACGAGTAAAGACAAAACAACTTATAGAAACTGCTGCCGGTGGCTCAACTAATTTTTCAACAGCCACTGGTATCAAGAGGATCATAGAAGCAATTGCCGCTAAAGAGCACATTGAGTTATATGATCGTGCAATGAGCCAACCAGAAGGAAAAATTGATTTAAAGCTTGCAGATCAAGTGGTTAAAATGGAGGAACAGATTGCGGCTGAAGTAGAAAGAAGATTAAGGAAGATGAATATTGGTGAACAGAAAGTAGCACAGGTTGAGCCAGTCACGTCGGTTTTGTGTGAAATATGTGGTGGTCCACATTTTGCTATGCATTGTGTAGCAACACAGGAACAGGTGGAACAGATTCATATGTTGAGGCATAATAATCCATACGCCAACACATATAATCCTGGATGGAAAAATCATCCTAATTTCGCATGGAAAGACCAACAAGGAAACGTTCAAAAATAGGGACCCAACCAATATCAATCTCAAGCTCAATCACAATAATACAGACCTCCATAACAACCATCATACCAGCAACAATTTCAACACCATCCACAACAGTTCCAAACTCAAGGTCAACAACAATTCCAACAACAGGTACCGAAGAAAGCAGATTGGGAGATCGCTATTGAAAAAATGGCAGCTCAAAACTCTCAATTCCAGGAAGAAACAAGGAGAAATCTGAGGAACACATGAGCTTCAATCAAAAATTTGGAAATTCAAATGAGTCAGATTGCCCAACAAATGACCAACACTCAACCACAGGGCGCTCTACCAAGTGCTACGGTTACTAATCCCAGAGACAATAATCATGTGAACGCTGTGACAACTATGAGCAATAGGTCAAAAGAGACACCTGAAAAGAATTCTGAGGAAGAAGATTTATTGATTGAAGTTGATCTAGAGATTAAAGAAAATGAGGTTACAAGTCAAGAAGGTACTGGGGATGAAAGGGTGGTGAAAGACAAAGTGATTACACCAAACCCGACAGTTAAACTCCCTTTCCCCACAAGAAATAAGAAGAATGGACAACATGAGAAAAACTTTGAGAAGTTCTTGGAGATGTTCAAGAAGCTTGAGCTGAACATTCCTTTCTTGGAGGCACTTGAGCAAATGCCTACTTATGCGAAATTCATGAAAGACATAATTTCAAAGAAGCGAACCGTCGACAATGATCCGATTATTCTAACTGAAACTTGTAATTCCATTTTGCAGGGTATGAAGATACCGATTAAAAAGAAAGATCGAGGTTCAGTGACTATTCCATGTACCATTGGGGATAGGTCTTTCAAGAAAGCTCTTATCGACTTGGGAGCAAGTGTAAGTCTAATGCCATTCTCCATTTACAAAAGATTGGGAATAGGTAAAGTACAAGATACACGAATGATGCTTCAGTTTGCTGACCAATTAGTGAAAAGACCTTATGGGGTGGTAGAAGATGTGCTAGTGAAGATCGATAAGTTTGTATTCCCTGTAGATTTTGTCATTCTAGAAATGCCTGAAGATGAAGAGATACCAATCATTTTAGGGAGACCATTTTTAAAGACAGGGAGATGCTTAATCGATATAGAAGAAGGCACGATGACTTTGAAAGTCTATGATGAGGAACTAAAGATTGATGTGTGAAACACCATGAAATACAAAGATGACATTGCCACAAGTCAACACATTGAGGTAATTGATCAAATTTGTGATGAAGGAAATTCTTTAACAACACAAAAGTTACCTTTGGAGAGAGTTTTGAGTTTATCAATCTTTAGAGAAGAGGAGGTAGTTGATGAAAAAGACAGTGAAGTTTTAGCCATGATGGAAACAACATCATTTGTCAAAAATTCTCGCCACAACCGATGGGAGGAGCTAAGGCAACCGTTAGTGGAGGGAAGTAAAGATGAACCAAAGAAGGGGGCTGAACTAAAACAATTACCGGAGAACCTCAAATATGTCTTTTTAGACACTGAGAGTAAGTGCCCGGCCATCATAAGTTCCCACCTTGAATTCCTTCAAGAAGATAAGCTTGTCAAAGTTCTTAAAAAGCATAAGAGTGCTCTTGGATGGTCCATTGAAGATTTGAAAGGAATAAGTCCAACAATTTGCATGCACAAAATCCTAATGGAAGATGATCACAAACCGGTTGTCCAACCTCAACGACGACTCAATCCAGCAATGAAGGAAGTGGTTAGAAAGAAGGTGGTAAAACTTTTGGACGCAGGGATGATCTATCCAATATCTGACAGTTCATGGGTGAGTCCGGTTCATGTGGTGCCAAAGAAAGGTGGAACAACCGTGATTAAGAATGAAAAGAATGAGTTGATTCCCACGAGGACAGTTACAGGGTGGAGAGTCTGTATCGATTACCGAAGATTAAATCTGGCAACAAGAAAAGATCACTTCCCGTTGCCTTTCATCGACCAGATGTTAGAAAGGTTAGCGGGTCATGACTACTATTGTTTCCTCGATGGCTACTCGGGGTATAATCAGATAGCTGTGGCACCAGAAGACCAAGAGAAGACCGCGTTTACATGCCCTTTTGGTATTTTTGCCTACAGAAGAATGCCATTCGGGTTATGTAATGCCCCGGCCACATTTCAAAGAAGCATGCAATCTATTTTTTCCGATATGCTTGAGAAGCATATGGAAGTATTCATGGATGACTTCTCAGTTTTTGGTAAGTATTTTGATAATTGCTTAACTAACCTTGCTCTTGTTTTAGAAAGATGCCAACAGACCAACTTAATCCTCGACTAGGAGAAGTGCCACTTCATGGTGCGTGAAGGTATAGTTTTGGGTCACAAAATTTCTCATAAGGGAATAGAAGTTGACCAAGCGAAGATAGAAGTCATAGCAAAATTGCCTCCTCCCATGAATGAAAAAGGTATTCGAATTTTCTTAGGGAATGCGGGTTTTTACCGTAGATTCATAAGAGACTTCTCTAAAATAGCAAAACCTTTAACTACGCTTTTAGTTAAGGACAAAGCCTTTATTTTCGATAAAGAGTGTGCCGTAGCATTTGATACAACAAAGCAAAAATTAGTGTCGGCACCAATTGTTGTAGCCCCGGATTGGTCTCTACCTTTTGAGATCATGTGTGATGCAAGTGATATTGCAGTAGGGGCGGTTCTAGGATAGCGTAGAGAAAAATTATTACATGTTATTTACTACGCTAGTCATGTGTTAAACCCTGCACATATGAACTATGCAACTACCGAAAAGGAGTTGTTAGCGGTTATTTATGCCTTTGATAAATTCAGGCAATATCGGTTGGGTTCTAGAGTCATTGTTTATATTGACCATGCTGCCTTGAAGTATCTTTTTGCTAAACAGGACTCTAAACCAAGACTGCTAAGATGGATCTTACTCCTTCAGGAGTTTGATGTGGAAATTCGTGACAAGAAAGGGTCTGAAAACACTATGGCCGATCACTTGTCTCGAATGTCACCTATTGAAGAAACAGAAGATACGCGCCCAATAAAGGACGAGTTCGCAGATGAACATATCCTCGCTGTTATTGGTGTGCCTTGGTTCGCCAACTATGTGAACTATCTGGTAGGTGATATTATCCCTGATGATTTTGACTATAACCGAAAGAAAAAGTTTTTACATGATTGCAGGTTCTACTTGTGGGATGATCCATTCTTATACAAGAAGGGACTCGATGGTTTGATTAGAAGATGTGTACCCGAGGAGGAACAAAGGGATGTGCTAAAAGCATGCCATGACTCCGAATATGGAGGACATTTCAGTGGTGATAGAACGGCTGCAAAGGTCCTACAATTTGGTTTATATTGGCCCATGTTATTCAAAGACGCTCAAGGCATTGTGAAAGAATGCGACAGGTGTCAAAGAACGGGGAATATCTCAAAAAGAAATCAGATGCCTCAGAAGGGTATACTTGAAGTGGAATTGTTTGATGTGTGGGGGATCGATTTCATGGGACCTTTTCCACCATCCTTTGGGAAGAACTACATCCTTGTAGCTGTGGACTACGTCTCTAAGTGGGTTGAAGCAGTCGCTTTACCTACAAATGATGCTAGGGTGGTAGTGAACTTCCTTAAAAACAATATTTTCTCAAGATTTGGGGTTCCCAGAGTACTCATAAGCGATGAAGGCACCCATTTCTTGAATAAGTTGATGGAGAATCTGCTGAAGAAGTACAATGTGAAGCACAAGATTGCAACTGCCTATCATCCTCAGACCAGTGGTCAAGTGGAGGTATCGAACAGGCAAATCAAGAAGATTCTCGAAAAGACTGTTAGCGCTTCGAGAAAGGATTAGTCTCTGAAGCTTGAAGATGCACTATAGGCATACAGAACAACATTCAAAACTCCTATAGGTATGTCTCCGTATCAATTAGTTTATGGTAAAGCTTGCCATCTACCACTCGAACTTGAGCACAAGGCGTTTTGGGCCACCAAATTCCTTAATTATTATATTGTGAAAGCTGGAGAATCCCGAATTCTTCAACTCCATTAATTAGAAGAGTTTCGGAATCAATCTTATGAGAATACCAAAATTTATAAAGAAACAACAAAGAAATGGCATGATCAAAAGATTCAAAAGAAGGAATTTTGGGAAGGGAAATTGGTGTTGTTGTTTAACTCCAAATTAAAATTATTTCCTGGGAAACTAAAGTCAAGATGGTCTGGACCATTCGTGGTGCACAAGGTATTCCCTAATGGGGCTATCGAGCTTAGGAATGATAACAATGGAGACACTTTCAAAGTGAATGGGCAAAGGGTGAAACCATATAATCCTGGACAAGGAGCGGTAACAATCGAACAGGTTCGTCTCGCATGATGAGATGAGCGACCATCGAGCCATGCGACGTTAAACGAAGCGCTTCGTGGGAGGCAACCCACGGGTTTTCTAATATTTGTACTTTTGTTTTGTTGGTGTGTGCGTGTGTTTTGTGCAGGTGCTTGAAGTGGATACCACAAAAGTGGGAATTTACAAAGAGAGGCATCAAGAAATTAAGAAAAGGAGCACAACAGCACGAACAAACACGGCCGCCCGTGCTTAGGCACACGGCCCGTGCTAGTTTGAGAAACTCTCCCCATACAAAGAACAGGGAGGAAACACGGCCGCCCGTGCTTAGACACACGTCCCGTGTTGGGTTGGGATTCTCTTCCCATACAAAAACCAAGGACGACACACGGCCGCCCGTGCGTGGGCACACGGCCCGTGTTGCTGTGTGCAGAATCGAAAAAAAATTTTTTTTTGAGGAATTCTGAATTTTGAGTGGGCCCCATGCGTTTTAAAACACTCTTTTACCCTAAACAACTCAGCATTCTTCATATCCTTCCTCCATAACCCTATTCTTCTCCAACTTCTCTAAACCTCCATAACTCTCTCCATCTTCAACCTCACCTTACTCCATCATCAAAGCTCCAAATCAACAACTTCCTTCACAAAAGTTGGGCCGTTTTTCGCCCTCTACACAGTGACGGTAATCTTTTTCCGTTTCTTCATAAATCAATTTTCACTAATTTTTCAGGTACCCATTATGCCCCCAAAGAAAGCTGACAGAGGAAAGGCCGTCGTTGTCGAATCTTCAAGGCCCAAACAAAGAGTTCGCCGAACACCTAATGCACACAACAACATTTTTGAAAAGGATGAGCATGTCCAAAGGTATAAGACTCTCTTGAATAGGAAACTTGTCCCTAATAGGTATGTGTGTGATACCACTATGAATGCATTAGGAATCTTAGATGATGTGACACAAATGTTTAACAATATAGGGATTCTTGAATTTATGCATAATGATGCGCCCACATACGAGCGCATTACTTTAGAATTCCTAAGCTCTGTGAAGTTTAATTTAGAAAAAAACTTGACTGGGCACTCTTTTGAATATTTTGGTACTCTAACCTTTCGGCTTTATAATGAGGACCACTCTATGTCTGTAATTCAGCTTGGGCAATGCCTCCGGTTACCGTTAGTGGGACACGGGGCAGTGCCAAATGAGTTTTCTGCATCTTCTTTTTGGTCCTCTATTACAGGTTTACCGTAATATGAAGCCTGAACCGCTAAGGCATCTTGGATCCAAAACCCGTGCTTCCGTTATGCACAAAAGGGGTTAGCTTTTACCTTGTTCGGACGAGGTGACAGTACAGGTGTAGCGACAAAAAGAGAACTCTATTTACTGTATGCTATGGTTAATGAGGAACCGGTGAATGTGGCTGCATTTGCGGCAGATCATTTAGGTACCATGGGGCGTGCCGGTTCAGGTGGTATTTCTGTAGGAGGCATGATTACACAGATTGCTGAATGGTGTGGATACCGGCCGGTAATGGATGGCGAAACTCCACTGCAAGCGTTGAATAAAATTGATCTAAATGCTCTATGCACGCAAGGGATGCTCGAACCGTCTCGAAATGGCTACATGTTGGTAAGTCGGTCTCGCAAATTGTTGCGAGTACCGAATACTGAAAGGACTAATGTTGATAATAATGTGAATTAGTTATATACTAATGTTGACCCCGAAGAGGCGAGAGATGATGTTGTGTATGCAGATGAGGCAATGGAAGAGGAAGCACCAAGAAGGGAGAGGGCTGCTCCCCACACTAGGACCTCACGACATCAAGGTGAGGGATCCTCCTCTGCTGGCTGGACACCTTTAGATATCGAGCAGTTCCGCGCTGAGCAGACTCGCCAAGGTGTGGAGATTGAGAGAATTGTGACCGAGCAGCTCCGTCAAGGGGTTGCCATTGACGACATCCAAAGAATGATGCAACAGATGATGTTGCATTTTCCACCTCAGCACCCGCCTTCGTAGTAGACTGTGAGTCCTTTCCGCACTTAGGCTGAAACATTGGGGACAATGTTCAGTTTAGGTGGGGGAGGGGTCCTTTTCGTATGGTTTTCTTTCCTTTTCGTAATTTTTTTTTTCCTTTTTCATGTGTGTTTATTTTAAAGTACTGTCATTTTTGTGTGTTTCTGTTATTGTCTAGTTTTTGTTTTTGTGGCTTTGTGTGGTATGTCTGTTTTGTTTGTTACAGATTGATTAGCAACCACCGAATAACTGATGCAATTGTAGTAAGTGGATGAGAGATGTAACCTAAACTTGTTTCTTCAAGGCACCCTGGAAGTTGATGTCATCGAAGAAAAATACCTGTTGGACGCATCGTGTCGCTACTAGATTGAAAAGGGTGGATAGCACTTGAACCAAAAAGAAATTGTATGACACTAGGAGTAGTCTGGAACCTGTAAGCAAATATATCCAACATGGTGAGGTATATCAGATCCAAACACTACGAATTCATCATGAGGGCATTCAGGTATGACTTTATCACTCTGATTTTGCGTTTATTCTACTGACACACCATGATATGAGGACACACACTGAGGCACTTGTTTGGTTTTACCCATGAGCCTTCACAACCACCCTTGATAATATGTATCCCTTGTGAACCCCTGTTGAGCCATCTCCCTTTGTTTGTTTTAACCACATAAATTAACCCCGAGCCAAACACTCCTTACCCATGCTCGGTATTCATGTTGCGTTGTTTTCCTAAATTGTGCAAAAATAATAAGTTTGGGGTCGAGCGTGTAGAAGAGGCAAGTGCAAATGAAAAGTGAGATATTTAAATGTCATAAAAAAAGTTAGAAAAAGAGCAAAAGCACTTGCCTAAACAAATAGACTCGAGTGCAAGAAAAACATCCATGTCAAAATGAATGGGTTGATGAGTCTAAGTATATAGATCCCTTGTGAAAAATTCATGCACAAAAAAAAAGAAAAGAGAAAACACACGACAGGAATATCGAGCCGCAAACCATTAGTACACCTCTTTCTTTGTTTATCCCACCGTACCTAAGCCCTGTTACATCCGAAAAAGACCTCAAAAAGTGTGTGAATTCTGTCTGTGCAGTGAAAGTAGAATCTATTCAAAGTTAAGAGCTGATATTGCATATCTTGATTTAAGAGTGAAACACTTTAACCACGAGAGATTTGGTGAGATTGTGAAAAAGCTTACAGGTGATGGGGTACTCTGATGTGAAAATGCGATAGGAAGTTTGGTCTAGTACGCTGGAAGCTTGATTAAGAAGGTAGAAGCACTATGCGAATAACATCGGTGACATTGAGGAAGAAAGAGTCCAGGGTGACCTCTATAAATGTCTCTTGCATCACTTGAGGACAAGCGATGAGATAAGTTTGGGGTTGTGATCGGTCACCATTTTCATATAAATTTCATCATGCATTCGGTCCACATCTATCAATCCAGTAACACTTTGTTGTGAGTTTTGTGGAAAATGTTTAGGTTCTTGCATTTTATTATGATTGTTCGTTTCGTTGTTTGTTTTAATTATTTATTTAAAGTTTTAGATGTTTTTATGTTGTTTGGTTAGTTGTGTACAAGTTTCAGGTTTGAACAAGGCATCTTAAGTGTCAAAGCAACCAGGAAGGAAGGAGGAGCAAGAGAAAGATGAAAATTACAAGTACTGGGGTCAAACACGGCCGGCCGTGCTTCAGCACATGGCCCGTGTTTGGTCTTAGAGGAAGCTCAATACAAAATCCAGGGAACCAACACGGCCACCCGTGTGTCTCAGCACAGCCCGTGTTGGTAGAAAGCTTGCTGCATGTATTTTCCAGGAAGCCAACACGGCCGGCCGTGTGGTCTGGCACGGCCCGTGTTGGCAGGCGCGTAAATCTCCAATTTTTGAGTTTTTGAGTTTTTGAGTTTTTGACGTTGTACTGGTTGAGGCTTGTATGGAGACTATTTAGGTTTATGTTTTAAGTTATTTTGGGACACTTTTTGAGAGCGTACAAGAGAATTCCAGATCAAGGGTTTGAAAGATAGCTTCATCAAGGTTTTGGAAGACGAAGAGATTCAACGGTGGACACCATTGAAGATCAGAGTTTTCCTAATCTTTGTAATGTCTAAACTTTTCAATTTGTGTTTCTTGAATACTATGAGAGGCTAAACCCCCCAATGCTAGGGGGGGTGTCCCTGATTTGATTTGTAACGACTCTGAATACCGTATTTCTTTAATCTAATGTTCGTATTATTCAATTTGATTGTATGATGTTTTTATGCTTTCTTTGTCGGACAAACAAGGATTGATTTCCGGTTAACAATTGGTAGGACTACGGTTGTTAAGGTTTTTATACAATTAAATCTTCTAGTTATCACCTAGGACTAGGGATACCGTAAGGTTATTTAGAAATTCTTGATTAATCAAAGCTTTGGTTTAATCCTATGTTTCTAAGGACTTAGATAATAGGTTTGTAAACCAAAAGGTTTTCACTAAGGACTTAGGAAAACACCCTTGGGAATAAATAGTTGCATCATATGAACTTGTTGAAGAGATCTTTTATTCAGAGGAGTTATAAAGCATATCATACACCTACCTTGACATTATTCTCATATTTTAAAAAGCTCAATTTAAATTTCAGCTTGTTTATTTTAACTTATTTCATTTATAAGCAAAAAACCCTCTTATGTTCTTTTGTTTAATTGACTCATCATAATAACTTATATTTCCTACGCAATCCTCGAGATCGATACTTGGTTTTTACCCTTCTATTACTACATCGTAAAAATAGTACACTTGCTATTTTTCCGATCACCTATCTTATAGCCTGCCACAGTAATTCAACAGAGGACTATCATGAGACATGATCAAGCCATTTTGCAAGTGCTGATTCAATGGGATGGTTTGAGCATAGACGAGGCAACATGGGAAGATGTTCAAGAGATGGCTGAACAATATCCTAACTTCAACCTTGGGGACAAGGTTGATTTTAAAGGGGAAGGTATTGTAATGAGAAAGCCACCTCAGCAGAGCGGACAGGTGGAAAAGAATGAGAATAAGATAAATGCTGTTAGGCAGCCACAAAATCAGGAAGTGGGAAGAGGAATGAGGACGCGTCGTCCTTCTTGCAAGCTCCAAGGGTTCATCCATTAACCCTAGTATTTATAGTATTCGGATTGAGACTGAGGGTGTGAATGATTTGTATGAGAATATTCTTCTCTCTTCTTCCTCACACTGAGATTTCTCTCCTTATCATTCCATGCTTGTAATTGTTTGATGCCTTCTAAGTTATACACTGGAAGTTGAATCTTGATATTAATAAATTAAAAGAGTACCTTATTCCTCTGCATTAATATTATAACCATTACAGCATAAACGCGGTTGAATTGCTAGTCTAGTAAATATATAAAAATAAAATACATAGTAAAATAAGTGAATAATTTGATTTATTGAATCCACTTTGACAATGATTTTAAGTTTTTTATTTTTTCAAAAGTTTAATGTGGATCGGAGTGATTAATTACATATACGACTTTGCATTGTCTAAGTCAAGAAAAAAACTAATTAGAAAACGCCAAAAAATTTAGATCTCTTTCTGTCATTCTATATATTAATATATTGTCAATGAGCAATATTATAAGTCTTTCTATCTACCCATCCTTATCTTATATAAAGGATAATTCTATTTATTTATTTTTTAATTTAGGTTTTGAGTTTCACCATTGCAATCTCGGTTCATATAACCAACTACGTACTTACACGTTGAACGACAATATACACGAATATGAATATCCATTTCCCTATATTTGAGAAGAATAAATACATGTATTGTTTACAACTAGTTATCTTCATTCATATTAATTCTAACAAATTATTATAGTAGTTTCTCTCAAATCTCAATGCCAGGAAATAAAAAAGAACGTACGCGGAAGCAAAAGACTTTGTATTAAAATATAAACTAATACTAGTAATACTATATATATGAGAGCCTAGCCGGTTGAGTTTACCACAAACAACAAAACAATGCATACGTGTAGACAAGCTTTAATTTAAATTTTCTCCCAAACATAAATAAATTCTATAAAAGGAAAAGAACTTCTAAATAAGGTAGTAATCATTAGGAGATGGTAAGAGCTCCTTTTTATGACAAAAATGGAGTTAAGAAAGGTGCTTGGAGTAAAGAAGAAGATGAGTGTTTAACTGCTTATATTCAGAAATATGGTCATTCTAATTGGCGTCAACTCCCCAATCATGCAGGTATGTTTATGTTATTAATATTAGTGATTGATGATGTCTTAATTTTATTGCATTATTGATTAATTGATATGGATCCTCTGTTGAAGTGCAGTTTAAGCTAGGTTGATTTATGAATTAATAATATAATAATGTTAAATATATTGTATATGTCAATGGGTGTGGTTTAATCACAGGTTTAGCGAGATGTGGAAAAAGTTGCAGACTTCGTTGGTTGAATTACTTGAAGCCAAATCTTAAACATGGAAACTACACAAGAGAGGAAGAAGAAACCATCATCAAATTCCACCAACAACTTGGAAATAAGTATACATTAAATTTCCAGCTTTGACAATTTTAATTTTTCTTATTTTTTTCTACAAATTGACAATTTTATTCTTGAGTCAATAGAAAAAAAAACAAAAATATATAAGCTAGGCTTCTAAGTTTATAAAAAAATAAATCAATATAATTATATACATATATGGTCAACTCTTAAGCAGTATAACACTGTAGATTGCCTGTATAGTATTCCTTCTATCATTAATCTTTGATACTTATTTTAGTTGAACAATTATTTAGATAATTTAGCTTATTATATGTTTAATAAGTTATTTATTAAAAATAAAATTCATTTATTAATGTATGCTTTTAGTTTTTGTAAATATACAAAAATAAAAAACATTATTGATCGGCTATTTGATGTTTTAAACCAAAGTTAGGATAAATATTAAGCTAGAAAAACCATCATGAGAAAGCTAAGTGTTTTCTTAAAAAATACTGTAATAAAAAATGGAAACTATTATTAATAACAATCACACTATATTTTGATGGTCAAGAAAAAAATTATAAGATACCTCTATCATATTTGGCCTAAATCTAATGTTTAGAATATAGCCAAATATGGTAAGTTTATTAAAAATATATTATATTATATACTTTATTTAAAATTGTTAACTTTATATTAGATGAATTAAAAATATAATGAAATATATTAAGAAAATAAATTACTAATTTATTGTTTGAAATCTTTTATTTAAAATGGAAAAAAATAATAAGTATAATTTATATTAATAAATATTATATATAAATGAGTGTGTGTGTGTGTGTGTGTATATATATATATATATATATATATATATATATATATATATATATATATATATATATATATATATATATATATATATATATATATATATATATATATTTATTTAGCTTATTTAACATTTAAAATAAAATTACTATTATATGCATGCATTTTAAAATAATTTTAACTCCTTTCAATGAATTTTTTAAAAAAAAATATCTAAAAAAATTTAATTCCATTATAATTATTTTAATAATTTTATTAAATTTTATAGTATTTCAATAAGATGCTATTTTACATGAATAAATAGATTATATATATATATATATATATATATATATATATATATATATATATATATATATATATATATATATATATATATCTATATTATCATTATTATATTATATTATATTTATCTATTCATTTTGTGCATCAAATACTTCTAAATGTCAAATCAACGGATAGAGACCAAAATAATTGATATTAGAAGACCCATATTATTTCATCACGGGTTTTTATACTAGTCGAAAGTCCGGTCTTATAATGAATCTCAAATTCGTGTTGCATAATTTTCTTTAATTACAACTTGATTTAATTGTTTGTATTTAAACTTAATTAATCATTGTCTAATTTCAATTCCTTCTCAGATGGTCATTGATTGCTGAAAAACTGCCGGGAAGAACGGACCACGAGATAAAAAATTATTGGCATAGCTACTTAAAAAAGTGCTCAAAGTTAAATGACTACAAAACTACAATTTCTGAGTTGAATTCAGAATCATATGATACTCCTAAAGAAAATGATAGTTTTCAGCATTCTGTAACACCTCAAAGCCCTAGTTCTGATGTTGGTAAGAACATTCATAACTATATTTTAGAAAGCTCGACAGTGCCATTGCCGGTAGAAACATCAGCTGAAGAGAACTATTCGCCTAGCTCCATGAATAGCTCCTTGATGGAAGAAGACAATGGTGTTCCATGGTTGGCGTTCGAAGAATTCGAGGGCGACTTTTGGAATGAACCATTCGTTCTAGGAGATACATCAACTACTAAAGAGATTTCTATTGATGACATAGAGTTGATGATTTCAGACTACTATGATGGTTCATATATGTTTTAAACATCGTCTTTGCTTGATTTTTTGAGCTTTTCTTGATAATTTTGTTATTTCAATCATAAGTTGGACTATTTCCAAAAATGGATTATTCGAATTAAATGTCACGAGGTAGAGATTTGAAGTTTCCTTTCTAGTCCATTTCAATGAAGCAATAGTGTTTTTTAAAGCTATCTTGAAAATCATAAGTATTTTTTTATACATCTACATCCACTAGGAGAATCTGTGATCTAAACAATATCAAAATATTAAAACAACATGTTGACTTTTTTTGTATTTACTTATTTCATTATTTTGAAAACTGATTTTTGTGTTGAAGACAACTCTTGAGTTGGAACTTTTAAATCTATTCATGTGTCAGAAGGTTTTTTTTTAGATTTGAACTGATATTGAAACCATGTTCAGGATCATAATCAACAAAAGCAAAGCAAACAAAGATACTTAAAAAATAGTAAGTAATTTTGTGACTACAAATAATGAGAAGAAAATATGCCAACAAATATAATCATTTTTAGTTAAGGAATTAAAAAAATATTAAATTAAATTAAAGAATTTAACAATAATTATTTTGTAAAGAGAGATGAGAGAGAAAACGCTCTGTTCTCTCACCTAGTTTCATCTTTCTTTGGTTTTTTTTGCGATTTCCTGGTGTTTGGTTCGTCTAGGCTCTTCTCTGTTCTTCGTGAAGGTATGGCTCCGGAATGGCAAACAATGAAGAGAAGGGGGTTTCGAAATCATGTTAACTATTGGGAGGTTTTTCCGGTGAGCAGGAGGTTGTTAGGGAGTGAGAACCAACCAATCTCTTCTGTATATTTCTCTGAAATTCCAGATTTAACGTCTGCGAAAGTTATCTTTGGCTTGTTCGGTTGCATAGAGAATATTGTAGAGGTGGCGATATCTCCTAGGCGTAACAAGTATGGTAAAAGGTTTGGGTTTGCTAGATTTGTGGAGGTTGATGATTTGAAGAGGCTGGCGATTAGGCTAGACAATGTTCTGATTGAGGGGAGAAAAATCCACGCTAATCCGCCTAGATTTGAACGCGGTGGAATCAAGGAGGGGTTAGGAAAACCAAGGGTTGTTTTGAAGAATGATGTCTATTTACAGAGGGTGGGTCCATTAGCAAGAGAGGAGGTCAGAAGAGAGGTGGTGGTTAACAGTGGGTCTGGTGCTAAAAGCTTTGCAGACGTCGTGGCCAACAAAGGATGAAGTTCTGCATCGGCTCCTGTCTCCCGTCTGAGGTTTGTGTCGAAAGAGGATCAGGTTTCCAGACTTAAGAAGGCTTTTATAGGTGAAGTTCTTCTTTTTGGGTCTTGTTATAATATGCAAACTAGCTTTGAAATGGAAGGTTTTTTCCAAATCAAAGTGTCCCCTTTAGGCCCTAATCTCTGTTTGCTAGAAGGTGTGGAGGAAGGTGAGATTGAAGATTTGTTAAAAGGTGGCTCTAATTGGTGGAAACATTGGTTCTCAACTATTAGGCCGTGGAAGGAATCAGATGCTGATACGGAGATGGCTTTGTGGATTCGTGTTCTGGGTATACCGTGTCAGGCTATGTGTTTTGATTTTTTGAGCTCCTGGGAAATTCGTTTGGTTCGTATATCTGCTCAGACGCCTCTACGGAGATTCGGATGGATGCAGTGAGAATCATGGTGAGAGTGCCTTTTACCTTTCGTCTTTAGGAACGCTTGGAGGTAGAAATAGATGGAAAACCTTTTGTGTTATTCTTGTCGGAAGATTCTCAAGGTTTCTATAAAGGAGAAGGGGACAAGGGTAAGCATCACAATGTTTCGACTTGTTCTTCTAGCTCAGATGAATGTTGGATTGATGAAGACTGCAATGTTAGAGACGAAGATATGGCGGAGAAGCTTGATATGGGACGGCTGGAAGAAGAAGATGAAGAAGATCTGTTGGAAGAAGATGAAGAGGTCATATCTGTTTATCCACCGGTTAATAGGAAGGTTGCTCTTACCCAGTCGGTGTCAATTGAGAAGTGTGAAGGTCAATTTGATAAAGCTATAGAAAAGTCTAAAATAATTACGTGTCAAGATTTTGGTGGGGACAGGAATGAGGACCCTATTTCTGACTTCTCTGCCATGATGGAGACAACAGTGCCGTGTACGGAAGGAACTTTTAATGCTTGTCGTGTGGTTTTGGGAACAAAAAGAAGGAAGAAGCTGAAAAGGCTTAAATTCAAAAGGTTTGCTGAGCTGGTGGGACCCTTTTTTCCAAGAAAGTCAAAAATAATATTAAGTTTAAAGAGATTGACACGGTGAGCATAGGGAATAAAGGAAGGAGTCACATTGGAAAAAAAGGCTACTGGGCTTTTATCTTCTAATATCTCAAAGGGATTACTGGAAGGAGAAAGAAAAGGGAGTATTTTTTATGGCAGTCAGTCTGAGGAGTCTAACATCTTGAGGTGTAATTATAGGGTTCAGAAATTCTTGGACTCCGATTCTGGGGATAAATTATTGCAAGCTATCTCTAATCTTGGAGTTGTGGTGGAGGAAACAAAGTTGGATTATAAAAAAAAAAAAGTTAGAGGAAATGGAGCTCAAGGATAGAACTAGAAAAGAAGGAGGGAAGGTGTCTAATATTCGATTTTGATGATTGTAGGTTCTTTAAATATAAGAGGGGGAGGAAGTAGAATCAAGAGAAGAAGAATTAGTCTCATTATTAATAAGGGGTTGGCGGATGTTTTTTTAATTCAAGAGACAAAGTTAAATTCGGTATCCAACTTTTTGGCTAGGTGCTTTTGGAGGAACGAAGATATAGGTTTCTCTTTTTCGTGTTCTAATGGTTCGTCGGGAGGTCTTCTAATCCTTTGGAAAGAAAGTAGTGTGAAGGTGCTATGTAGCTTTCAAGGAGTGGGATACTTGGGAGTGAAATTAAATTGGCATGACTCTTTTTATTATGTGTTCAATGTTTATTCTTCGTGTTCTTTGGGAGCGAAGAGAGTCCTTTGGAAGGAGCTTTTGAGGTTAAAGAATAAATTTGTAGACAGTGAGTGGTTGATAGGAGGGGATTTCAATGCGGTCAAGAATCGGGAGGAAAGAGTAGGGAGGTCTATGATGGGTAGATATTCCGAATGGAGGGAGTTTTCAAATTTTATTGATGATAGCGGTCTCGTGGATGTGCCTACTAAAGGTAAGAAGTTTTCTTGGTTTAATGGTGATAGAAAATCTAAAAGTAGGATTGATAGATTTTTGGTGGCGGATAATATTATTAGAGATTGGGTGTGGTGGGGCAATTTATTGGCTTGAGAGATATCTCGGATCATTGTCCTATTTGGTTGGTGATTGATCGTGCAAATTGGGGTCCGAAAACTTTTTGTTGTAATAAGGAGTGGTTCTCGAATAAGGAGTTTCTTCCTTTTGTGGAGAAGGAGTGGAAGGATATAAAAGTGGAGGGGCGTGGTGATTTTATTCTCAAGGAGAAACTTCGGATTCTTAAAGGTAGACTTCGGTGGTGGAATAAAATGGTTTTCGGTAAGATAGATTTGGAAATTGAAGAGGGAGTTAGAATAATGAATGAAGGGATGGAAGGAGAGGAAAGAGGGAGAATATATGTGGAAGATGTTAAGAAGGCTAGCAAAACTTTTTGGTTGAATTTAAAGATTAAGGAAAATATGCTTATTCAAAAATCAAGGTTAAGGTGGCTTAATGATGGAGATTCTAATAGTAGGTATTTCCATAGTGTTATGAAAGAGAGGAGGAGGAGGAGGAATCATATTGGTCCTATCAATTCTAGTAGTGGTTTGTTGGAATCGGTGGATGAGGTGAGGGAAGAAGTTCAGAATCATTTTAAACTAAAGTTTTCGGAACCGGAAGAAGTGAGGCCGGTGTTGAATGGGATTTCTTTCAAGGGGCTGGAATCGTTAGAGAGATATTTTCTTGAGAAGCCTTTCTCGGAGGAGGAAATTAGGGATGCGGTTTGGAGTTGTGATGGTTTGAAGAGTCCGGGTCCGGATGAATATTCTTTTCATTTTATTAAGAAATGTTGGCCTTTCTTCAAAGATGATTTTGTGAAGTGCTTTGAGGATTTCTTTAGTGGGGCATATCTTTCCAAATCCATTATTTCTTCTTTTTTGACTTTGGTACCTAATGTTTCTAATCCTTTAGGTTTGGAGGACTATAGACCTATTTGTCTAGTTGGGTGAATTTATAAAGTTATCTCTAAACTATTGGCGTGTAGGTTGAAGAAGGTGTTAGATCCTATTATCTCAAATTGTCAAAGCGCTTTTGTTCTGGGTAGGCAACTTTTAGATGGCGTTTTGGTGGCTAATGAAGTGGTGGATTTTGCTCAAAAGGAAGGTAAACCTTGTCTTCTTTTCAAAGTTGATTTCGAAAAGGCTTATGATAAAGTAAATTGGAATTTTCTTAGATACATGTTTAGAAGGATGGGGTTTGGTCCTATTTGGATGCGGTGGATGGAGGCTTTAGTGTTCACAAGCGACATGTCGGTGTTGGTTAATGGTAGTCCTACGAAGGAATTTGTGGTGGAGAGGGGTTTGAGACAAGGAGATCCTCTTTCTCCTTTTCTTTTTGTTATTGTAGCAGAAGGTCTTAAGGGGTTAGTTAACAAAGCGGTGGAAAAAGGAGATTTTATGGATTTTAACATCAATGGAAGGTGTAATATTGATATCCTTCAATTTGCAGATGACACTTTGTTGGTAGGAGATGGAAGTTGGAATCATATTTGGGCTATTAAAGCGGTATAGCAGGGTTTTGAACTTGTTTCGGGTCTCGGCATTAATTATCACAAAAGAAAAATTATTGGAATTAATATTAATTATAATTTTTTTGTAGTTGCTTCTTCTTTTCTTTCTTGTAGGGTGGAGGACAAAGACTTTCTTTTCCTCGATATTCCTATAGGATCTAATCCTAGGAGGATTGCTTCGTGGAGTAGCCTTGTGTCCAAACTAAAGAAAAGATTATCTTCTTGGAAGGAGAGGTGGCTTAGCTTTGGAGGTAGGATTACTCTTCTCAAATCCATGTTAAGTAGCTTAGCCATATTTACTCTATCTTTTTACAAAGCTCCGGTCAAAGTTATTAAGGAAATTACTAGGATTCAAAGTAATTTTCTTTGGGGAGGTGTGAAGGAGAATATAAAGATTCATTGGGTGAGGTGGAAGGATTTATGCCTTCCGTTAGAAAAAGGGGGCTTGGATTAAGAAGGATGGGGGGGTTTAATTTGGCGCTTCTTAATAAGTGGAGGTGGAGAACATTATCAGAAGAAAATGCTTTGTGGTATCATGTTTTGAAGGCTCGCTATGGAGATATTAATTTAATTGTTTTTTAAGGGGAAAAAGGTGGCAATTCTAGGAATTCTAAATCGGTTTGGTGGAAGGATATCACTTCCTTAAAACAAGAGGACTCTAAAGATGTTTTTATCAACAAAGCTTCTTTTACTATTGGTAATGGGTTTTCAACTTCTTTTTGGGCCGCTTCTTGGTTACCTTGTGGTAGGTTGAGGGATGTTTATCCGCTTTTATTTTCTTTGTCTCTTTTGAAGGATGCTTCGGTGGGAAGTATGGGTGGGTGGCATTTGGGTGAGTGGGAATGGGGTGATTTTGGAATTACTAACTTCAATTCTAGTATCATAAGACATGTTATCTCTTCGGATCCTTCTTCAACCGGTCTCTCCTAGTATGGATTCAAAAGATAAAGTTATATGGAAGGAGGGAGAGGAGCAAGTGTTTTCGGTGAAAGATTGTTACTGAAGGATAGAAAAACACTTAGAAAGGGGGGGGGGGGGGTTGAATAAGTGTGACTTTAAAAACTCTTAAGATAAAAACAATGAACACAATATTTTTATCCTGGTTCGTTGTTAACGAAACTACTCCAGTCCACCCCCTTAGAGTGATTTATCTCAACTGAGGATTTAATCCACTAATCAATCTTGATTACAATGGTTTTCCACTTAGATACCCTCTAAGTCTTCTAGAGTATACTGATCACAACTTGATCACTCTAGTAAATCACCACTTTGGAACTTCTAAGTCTTCTAGAGTCTACTGATCTCACTGATCACTCTAGGAACCTTTTACAATCAATGTAAAATGAATGTTTACAAGAGTATGAATTGATTCTTAAAAAGCTATAATCACAACTGTGATATTTCTCTTAAGTTCTAAGATTAACACTCACTAAATATTACAATAGTTTGTGAGGTTGAAGATGAAGTTCGTAAGTTTTGAATTCAGCAGCGTTTCAGTATTTTTTTGCAAGAGTTGTTGTTTCTGCTTCTGATCAGAACTTCATATTTATAGGCGTTTGAGAAGATGACCGTTGGGAGCATTTAATGCGTTACGTGTATCGTACAGCTCTGCATTTAATGTTTCACTGTTTTGTCAACTACCTCGAGCCTTACTTTTCCTGCTTTTACTGACTTTGCCTTTTGTAGCTTCTAACGTTCCTTTTGTCTGTCAGAGTAGCCTGTCATCTAGTACCAACTTCTAATATCAGATTTGTGAATATAATGTTTGAATAATTAGAGTCATTCAGCTTGGTGCAGAGCATCTTCTTGTCTTCAGACCTTGAAGTGCTTGAGCGTGATACAATAAGAACTTCAGTGCTTTTGCTGCTGATCTCATGTTCTTCTAATGCTTCATAGACCATGTTCTGATTCGGCTTGACCATCTTCTGATGTCTTGCGAGAGCATGTTCTAATGTTGCAATCCTGAACCTTCTGAGTCAGTGCTTCTTAGCGCTGAATTATGCATACTCCTTATATATTTCCTGAAATGGAAAATGCATAGGATTAGAGTACCACATTGTCTTATACAAAATTCATATACATTGTTATCATCAAAACAAGAATATTGATCAGAACAAATCTTGTTCTAACAATCTCCCCCTTTTTGATGATGACAAAAACATATATAATTGATATGAATTTGCAATCAGAATATCAGATAACAAAAGACAATTACACAGATATAGCATAAGCATATAATTAGAATGTGTGAATATGTCTCCCCCTGAGATTAACAATTTCCCCTGAAATAAATACTAGAAGAATTTATAAACAAAAGACTTCCCTGAGTATTTTTCATTTCAGCAGAGACTTTCACTTCGCCTTGAACTTCAGAATATTCAGAGCTTCTGCTTCTTGCTTCCATAGAACAGCTTCAGAGCTTTGATTTTCTTCTTTGTTGTCATAGCATGCTTGACTGAATCAGTACATTCTTGAATGTATCAAAGCATCATCAGAGCATCTTTACATCCTGAAATGTTTCACAACATACTAGACAAAAATATTAGAACATGAATGTATCAGAGCATTCTTGATAGATTCTTAATAAATAGCATGTATCAGAGCATATGAGAGAAGAAAATGTATCAGAGAATATTCTGCCACGAGAATATCAGAACATTCTTCTTGCTTCTGATCTTGAAGCTTCACAGCAGTAAGCTTGCTTCAATTTTCCAAGAACATGCTTCTTTATAGAATTGCTTTTCCTCATGTACTTGCTTCTCATGTTGAGCTTTTTTCAGAATATCTTCAATCCTGCAAAAAAATCTTAAAGACATAGAACTTGTTAATAATGTTAGGAATGTTGAGACTTAATCCCATCAACTGATATAATAAATCAAATCTATTTTCATGTTTCTCCCCCTTTTTGTCATAACATCAAAAAGCATTAAAAGATTCAGATGATAAAACACACCTAAAGTGAAGAAGATAAATCATTGATTAACAAAATATATCAGAAGTACAATAGGGATAGAAGCAGATGCAAGAAACAAGAAAACATCTAAGACCAAGACACACTACGACTAGCCTAGCTTAGAAGCTATCTTGGTCAGAAGGTTTTGAATCTCAATAGTGCTTTCTGTTTGCGTCTTCATAAAAGATCTGAACTCTTTGTGAGTATCCTCATGCTTGTTGATGTTGTAGAAAGTACAAGTCAAATGTAAGTATTTTATATTATCGTATCCACAGGGATTGGGGTGATATCAAAACCGTTCAACAATTTCTATATTTCTAAGCATAAAGTTTCAAGTTGTTTGGTTTAAAGTTACGGAAGGTAAAAGTGCGTAAATAACGAAAGATAAGTTTCAGAGGAACAGACTTATTGGGAATTGATTTTCATCCACCGATTCAATATGCAAATCTTGGATCAGTTATACACAATCTATGCTTGTTTCATTATCATCACGTATTGCTCACAACAAAGTTCATGTCTAAACGTTTGTTGAGAATTCTTACCTTATGGTTTAATCGACGATTTCTCAGCCTATTAAACAATACGGTAGCATTAAGATTCAATACTTAAAGTGAATATTAAACCTAAATCTATGTCTAGCATTTAGAGTTTAATAGTTGTTATCTTGGATTGAGATTAGAATCGTATTTGTCAATATCAATTCAATCCATGAAATAAACGGTAAAACAAAGATAACAACGATAATGATTCAAACATAAATTATATATAACGCCCTGATCAAAGGAAAATACATACTGTTTCGGTGAACTACGTCCAATCCCAACAAGAGAGGGATTTAGCTACTCATGGTAGTTTGAAGCTCAATGGAAGATTTGAGTTGGAAAGACATCAATGACGATTTCCCGACTCTTGATGTGTTCCCACCTCTCTTTACCTAAAAACCTCTATTCCTACTTCTATTATAAGAGTATTACAAGATAAAAGTGAATATTTCTTATGAACTGATTTCTGCTCCTTTCATAACTGTTATGGCCGCCTGAGTTCGCTACGCGAACAGAAGTTCGCTGCAGCGAATGCCTTGCTTCATTGCTAAGTCTTTGTTGAACCGCCGGAGTTTGCTACGCGAAGGATATTTCGCTGCAGCGAATGTTTTCTTCAGCTTTAAGAAATTCAAATCTTCTAGAAACCGCCAAAGTTCGCTACAGCGAAATATGGTTCGCTGCAGCGAATGTACTTCGCTTCTGCTCGCTGCTAGCAAAACTGGAAAGTTTGCTTCTGACTTCATTCGATACAGGGAAATATGGTTCGCTGCAGCGAATCGGGCCTTCGCTACCATTCGCTACCTTTCGCTCCAGCGAATGCTCTATTTTCCGGATTTTTGCCTTTGATTTCCTGGAGTTCGCTACAGGGAAAGATAGTTCGCTGCAGCGAATGCTCTGTTTTTCTAGTTTTTGCTTGAAGACCATATCCTGCACAAATGCACACCAAACCAAGTAAACTTGCACAATAGTATTTTTATTCAATAATTGAGGTTTTGATGTTATAAACTCTTCATTTAAGTAAGATAAATGCTATGTTTTAATATGATATTTTAACATGAATTAAGCATTTATCACTTGTCCAGACGAGAAGCAAGATCAGCTTGATTCTGTTGAAGAGCCTTCATGGTGTTCATCAGAACAGAAGGTCCAGCAGAAGAAGCATCAAAGCTATTGTCCATAAGATGAGGATTCTCAACAGCAGCATCGACCATGAGAACATCAGCTTGATTTTTCTTAAGAGGAGATTGCATATCAGGATGATTCTCAGCGTCTTGAGTTTTAGCATCAGCTTCTGCTTAAGAAGAAACTTCAACATACACAGGAGAAGGGATTTCAGAAACTGGATTTTCAAGGGCCAGAAGAATTTCAGCCAAGTTCTGAGGAGGTGTAGGAGCAACAGGTTCTGATGGATATTCAACTTCTGGATATACCATAGTCGGTGCTTTAGCAGAGGGATTCTCCCTTAACCAGTTGAATATGAACTGAAAATCGCCAGTCAGAACATAGATTTGAGGCTTCCACGTGACCATAGCAAGTGGATGTACTTCCTCAAGCTCATCAACAAATTCCTTTTCCTCAAGAGCTTTCCAACTCCTGATGGGGAAGAAATAGCTGTCTTCAAAATCCCTTAGAAATCCACAAGGGTCAGGAGCTTCAGCTTCACACTTCTTCTGAAGCTTCAGAAGGTCAGAATTGATCTCCCTTCTGAAAGATCTCTAGAGACCCCTTGTAGCAGCATAATCCGTCCTGGCATTATGTGCAACCTTCAAGGCTTCTAGTTCTGTCTGTACCTTTTGCTTTAGAAATTCAAAACTTACACCAACAGATAGTTCAGGGTTAGGGGTTTTGAATTGGGTGGAAGAGGAATCTGGGTTCAGAATGAAGTAGGGTTCAGGTTCTCTATCAAGAGAAAGCAATGATTTTGCTTCATCCTCAGATTCTAGGTTGACAAAGGCAGGATCAGGACGAGGTTTAGGGGTAAAGTTGCAGACATGGAATAATGCTTGTAATGAATCAGAATTTGGAGATTCTGATGCATTTGCATTGTTGGGAACAGGGGAGGTAATGGGTTCATAGTTTGAATGAGGAGGAGGTTGAGAGGTGGAGATATTTGTGTGTGGAGGAAAAAGGGTTTGAAGGGGTACGACATCGAGAATGGGTTCAGAATCAGGGTGGTCATAAGCAAGAGTGGTTTTGGGTGAGGGAGGATGGGTGAGAACTTTGGTGGTTGAAGGTGATTTGGCTGGGGCTTTTTGTGGTTGTGTTTCTGGGTTAGAGAGGGGAGGAACTTCTGTTGGTACAGTTTTAGAACTTACAAACGGTACAGAACCAGGTTTAGAAATAAACACACCTGAAGATTTCTTCTTGTGAGGCCTCTCAGAATCATCTCCAATTTCTTTCTGCTTCTTCTTCTGAATCACAACCTTCTTCCCTTCAGAGATTTCCTTCTTCTTTGCTTCTGCCTCATTTACTTCTTCATTCTTCTCCTTTTCTGCTTCAACAGCCTTCTTTTTCTTCTTCTTCTTATCTTTCTTTTTCTTCTTCTTCTCTACATCCTTCTCATCATTATTCTTTTTCTTCTTCTTCTTTTCATCACCATCTTCTTTATTCTTAATTTCCTTTTCAACATCAACTTCTTAGTCACAAAAACTTCATGCCCTAGCACAAAGGAGATGATGGCAGTTGAAGTAACCGTAGCATGTGTCCAGAATTCCTTAACCAATAAGGGGTAAACTGGTCCAATCAACCTTTCAAAGAAATTTGACCACCCTTGTACCAGCATTGCAGTCTTGGTTTTGAAATCATGTGCCATAAGATTTTCAAAATCCACCATTGTTTCGCAGAGAACCTTTAGTTCATCATAAGGAATCGAACAAGACTTCAAAGGAAGATTTGCAGGTTTCCTTTGTTGAACATGATGTGACGATGATGCCTTTCGTCAAACATTCGAATATGAAGCCATGGATACACACTGAGATTAGGGTTTAGTAACTAGGGTTTATGCAAAACGAGAGAGATGAACAAATAGAGACAACGAACAAAGAGAGAGAATGGAAAGAGATGAAATGTTGTGGAGATGAGTTTATATAGGCACGAATTTGAAATGAAATGCAATATGTTTCGTAGAATGAACTGTTACGAAATGCAGAAAATCAAATGCATTTAATGTTGAGTGACGTTAGGGCAAAACGTGATATTAGAAATGATTTGCACAGTTACCTAGGGCAGCGTCTCATCAACTGCACGCATGCTTGTCCAATTAGAGTGAACACGTGTTCATTTTCTAGAATAGCTGGTGACAGTTGTTTTGCTTTAAAAGAGATTCTGAATCAACTAAGACATATGAAACGTTAGTAATAACAGAATCAGAATATCTAACTGATTAACAATCAGAACTTCTTATAAAAGAAAATAAGACTTATCATTTCAAATCTAATCCATATCTCAGAACTTCTCATCCTTTCATTCTGGGCATAAATCCATACTGATATTCTTTAGAATGAACTTAACCCTATCTTCAACAAGGGGTTTTGTAAAGATATCAACCCATTGATGGTCTGTATCAACAAAGTTTAAAGATAGAACACCCTTCTGAACATAGTCCCTAATGAAATGATGTTTAATCTCAATATGTTTAGCTTTGGAATGTAAGATTGGATTCTTAGATAAACATATAGCAGAAGTATTATCACAGAAGATAGAAATGTTACTCTCATATATCTGATAATCTTCTAGCTGACTCTTCATCCAGAGCATCTGTGTACTACATCCAGCAGCAGCAACATATTCTGCTTCTGTTGTAGAGAGGGCAATTGTAGCTTGCTTCTTGCTGTACCAGGAGATCAGGTGACTTCCAAGAAATTGACAACTTCCAAAAGTACTTTTCCTTTCAACTCTATCTCCAGCGTAATCAGCATCACAAAATCCTACTAAGTTGTATTCTTCAGATCTTCTGTAGACTAAACCAACATTAGTAGTACCTTTCAGATACCTCAGAATTCTCTTAACAGCTGTTAAGTGAGATTCTCTAGGAACTGATTGGAATCTTGCACACAGACAAACACTGAATAAAATATCAGGTCTAGAAGCAGTAAGATATAGAAGAGATCCAATCATACCTATGTAGAGCTTCTGATCTACCTTCCTACTTACCTCATCCTTACCTAGAACGCACGTTGGATGCATAGGAGTTTTTGCTTCTTTGCTTTCTGAAAGATTAAACTTCTTCAGAAGTTCTTTCACGTACGTACTTGGTTTGATGAACATAGGTTCCATCCGAAGTTTGATTGATCTGGATCCCAAGGAAGTACTTGAGTTCTCCCATCATGATCATTTCAAACTCAGCCTGCATAGACTTAGCAAACTCCTTTCCAAGTGTAGCATTAGAGGTGTGAGGGCAAGGTGTAGTTTTCATGATGTCAAAACATTGTGAATCAACTACAACTTAAGTGGAATCATAGAAATCGAGCAAATGCAACCAAAACAAGAACTTTTGGCCACAAGACACCAATAGGTCGACTCACACACAATATAGGTCGACCTACTGCAAATCCTTTGTGAAGGAATTCAGGTAAAAGCTGAATGCGTCGACGCATTGCTTGCATAGGTTGACGCATTGGTATTTTGAGGAACTCACGGGAATGCGCACGCCGACCCTTCAGGTTGACGCATCAAATTTTGGTTACTCAAGTGCAAAAACAGAATGCGTCGATGCATTGCTTCCTTAGGTCGACGCAGGGTAATTTGAGGGACTCACGAGAATACGCACGCCGACCCTTCAGGTCGAAGCAAGTGTCACACATTGCTCATTTTCAGGTGCAACACACTAAATAGGTCGACCTATGCAGAGAGCAGGTCGACCTGTCGCTAATAAATCTGGTTTTCTGCTGTTTTCATTTTGGCCTATGCATTGTATGTGGTATAAATACTCAAGTGATCATTCTCAAGCATTTTTCATCAAGAAACGTGAAAGATAGACTCAGCTTCTTCTCATCTTCAACCTTTCGCTTGTTGATCGAGAATCACACATAATCATCTTTCTCGATCGAAGTAAGGAACGTGTGTTGATAAGGTCCGACGGTAGATATTTGTCTTGTTCGAGATTCGACGGTAGACATTCATCTTGTTCGAGTGAAGATTGTTGAGGGTGTTTCTTGTATAAAACCTTAGGGTTTTTCCTTCTTCATCAAAGATTTTGTTCGAAGGTTTTTGACGATCGATTTGCTTTGGTAATCAATTCAGCCGTGCATAAGGGATTGAGGGATTGAAGATCCGATCAACAAACTTGCTACAATCGGAGGATTGAGAAAGGAATGATTGGGGTCTTGATCGGTGAAGATCATAGACATTGACTTGATTCAACTTGAATCAAGGGGAGAATCAAATTGTATTCAATTTTACTGCATGTGTGTAGTTGGTGATTGGTACTTTCTATCCTTGTTAAACATTTTGCAATCTAATAAAACTTTCCTAATTTCATTTGAAATTAGGGGCAGACGTACTCCTGCGAGGATGATAGAGGAACTGCCTAAACAAATATCGTGTTCCTTATCGTTTTTACTTTATCTTGTTTCCTTTGTTTTCGTTTATTTCCATTGTTGAATAAAAACTAAGGTTAGGTAAAATATCGATCACCAAGTGTTCGATAAAATTACTCAATCAAATTTTTGTTCAAATTTTAGTGAAAACGCTCATTGTGAGTAATATACCATATAGTGTGCAATTGATACAATTGATATATTCGTTAAAACGTAATTCATCACTTGAGATTTTCATCCGTTCGGTTTAGTGCACATATCCGGTCCCCGATAACATAATCGCTCTTAGACGATTAAGTGATTCAGGGAAGTCACGTTTCAAAAGCTAAAATTTTCTTAAGTCGGAAAAAGGTGGTCTATTCACCCCCCTCTAGACCATTCCTATCGTCTAACAAGTGGTATCACGTGCTCCGGTTCATTCTAGTGCTTGATATAACTTTTTAGAAAATGGAGAGCGGTCAAAAAGGAGCGTATAATAAAGCGCCTGTTTTCACCGGAGAAAACTATAGTTATTGGAAAGACTGTATGTGCATTCATATCAACTCAGTTGATAGAAAAATATGGGATGTCATCGCAATGGTCCTATGGCTATCACCATAACCAACGATGCAGGCATCACAAGACCTAAACCTCAAGCGCAATGGGATGAAAAAGATGAAAAGAATTACGGGTATGATTGGAAAGCTAGAAACATGATTATAGCTTCCTTAGGGGTCGATTAGTACTTTCGTGTGTCGCATTGCCAAACGGCTAAGGCAATGTGGGATGCGTTACAAGTCGCCCATGAAGGAACTAATGATGTTAAGCTAGCTAGAATCAATACCTTAACGCAAGAGTTTGATCTCTTTCATATGAAGCAAGGTGAAACCAATGCGGATATGCAAAAGAGATTTTCTCACATTATCAATCAATTACACATTTTGGGACATATTACTCCCAATGCCGTAGCTACTAGCAAAGTTTTGAGATGTCTTAGTAGGGAATGGCAACCTAAGGTCACGACAATCAAAGAAGCCAATGATCTCTCTACATTGGATCTCACAGATCTATTTGGAAAGCTTGAAGAACATGAGCAAGATCTCATGAACCTAAACAAGCACGAGAAGAAAGAAAAGAAAGAAAAGTCAAAGGACACCGAAAAGAAGTCTATTGCTCTAAAGGCTTCAAGTTCTAAGTCATCCACCAAAGATACATGTGATAGTGAGTCTAGTGACGAAGATGATAGTCCAGATGAAGATATGGGACTATTCGTAAGAAGATACAATAAATATCTTCGAAAGAATGAAATTAAGCATTCGGATAACAATCTAGTTGACTACAGACGTCAATCAAAGACTAACAAGCAAGATGAGTATAAGAAGACTAAATCTAGAGGGTCTTGTTACAATTGCGGTAAACCGGGTCACTACAAATCGGATTGCCCCTCGCTTAAGAAAGATAAGACAAAGAGCAAACCTCAAAAGAAGCAGACAAAAGGAAAAAGAGCCTATATCGCTTGGGAAAGTGATAGTAACTCCTCTAGCAAATAAGGCTCAAGCGATGAAGAGGAAACCGTCAACCTATGTCTCATGGCACATCAAAAGAAGAAGAAAATTGTAAGTCATGATAAATATAATAATGTTGATGCTATGTCTTATTTTGAATTAAAGCATGCCTTTGATACCTTGCATCATAAAGCTAAGGAAGCATTTCAACGCTTAGCTTCAAATAAAAGAATTTTCAAATACCTTGAGAAGAAAGTTTCCGATTCCGAAAAGGAACTAGAAACTCTCAAGGAATCTATGATCAAAAGTATCAAAGACACAAGCGTTGTTGACAAGAGTCCTTGGTTTAAGTGGGGAGGATGTGAAACTTGTCACATTTGGCAAAAAGAAGTTAAAACTATCAAAGCCAAATTAGACAAGGCCTCACAACCAAAAATCACATATGCTATTGATCGATCACATTTCAGAAATAGTATGATAAATCCGTATCAACAATACACTTATGTGATAAAAGATCAATCTAGTAAATGTGATGACAATTCAAACTCAAGATGTCTATATTGTTGCAAAAGGGGGCATACCATTAAAAAATGTCGCTTTAGGAGATTCTTGGTTCCCAAAGGCATTTTCAAATGGACTCCCAAGAGCAACCTTTGTTTCACTCACACACAAGGACCCAATGAAAATTTGGTACCTATTTCCCTTGTTTAAATTTGTAGGTGGAATGTCTTGAGCCATCCGAAAGATGATGGTTTCTAGATAGCGGATGCTCAAGACATATGACGGGTGACATATCTTTATTCTATGACTTTGTGGCTAAGAAGAAAGGATTTGTGACCTATGGTGATAACAACAAGGGAGCAATACTCGGTAAAGGTAGTGTAGGTAATCCCTCTTCTACTACTATCTCTGACGTCATTCTATTTGAGGGCCTTAAACACAATCTTAGTAGCATCAGTCAATTATGCGACAAGGGATACTCGGTATCTTTTTCTAAAGACAGTTGCATAATTAGAAATGATGACAAGAAAGATGATGTGTTCAAAGGCCTGAGGGTAAATAATGTATACATGCTTGATCTAAATGATGTATCCTTGATTGAAGCAAAATGTCTAGCAACTATGAGTGAAGAATCATGGCTTTGGCATAGACGTTTAGCTCACGTCAACTTTGATTTGCTAAATAAAATCGTCTCAAAAGACTTAGTATCCGGCCTACCTAAAATAAAGTTCTCCAAAGATCACTTATGTGATGCATGCTAAATGGGGAAGCAAACGAGGATCTCCTTTAAATCTAAAAACATTGTTTCAACTACAAGACCTCTTGAACTTCTCCATATGGACCTCTTTGGACCATCTAGAATAAAAAGTCTAGGTGGAAACTATTATGGGTTTGTCATAGTTGATGATTTCTCTAGGTATTGTTGGACGATTTTCTTAGCTAGAAAAAGTGAAACCTTCTCCGTGTTTGAGAAATTTGCCAAGTTATTTCAAAATAAATTGAACACTAACATAGTATCCATCCGAAGTGATCATGGGGGTGAGTTTGAAAACCATCTCTTTGAAGAGTTCTGTGGAAATCATGGCATTAATCATAACTTCTCCGCACCACGAACTCCCCAACAAAATGGTGTTGTGGAACGTAAAACTCATGTGTTGGAAGAACTTGGGAGAACTATGATCAATGAACATGGGCTTCCAAAATATTTTTGGGCCGATGCCATAAATACGGCTTGTTATGTTTTAAATAGGATCTTGATACGTGCTATTCTAAACAAAACACCTTATGAACTCTTGAAAGGAAGAAAACCAAATATTTCTCACCTTCATGTATTTGGATGCAAGTGCTTTGTTCTAAATAATGGAAAGGAAAATCTTGGCAAGTTTGATGCAAAAGCGGATGAGGGTATCTTTCTAGGATACGCTCAATCTAGTAAAGCTTATAGAGTATACAGCAAAAGGTTACATATTGTTGAAGAGTCCGTACATGTCTCTTTTGATGAGTCTTGTTCGAAAGTTGTCGGAAAAGGTAGTGTTCTTAATGGTGCAGGTGTCTCAACTGAGAGTTTACTAAATGATCCGGATGCCAAGCTTGAGAAAGATAGAGAATCCCTCTTACCCGAGAATAATGAAGAGGAAGTGGATCAAACACCTAAAGAAAAAGTGGAAGACCAACCAAGCGAGAAGAGTGATCTTCCTCTTGCATGGAAATATTTTAAGGACCATCCTATGGAGAACATTCTAGGAGACATATCAAAAGGGGTGACAACACGGTCAAGGATAAGTAACTTTTGTTTTTATTATTCTTTCGTCTCTCAAATTGAGCCTAAAAACCCCAAAGATGCATTAGTCGATGAGCATTGGTACTTAGCTATGCAAGAAGAGCTAAACCAATTTAAGAGAAATGAGGTTTGGGACCTTGTCCCCCCTACGCGAGACCATCGAGTAATTGGCACTAAATGGGTGTTTAGGAACAAACTAGACGAAAATGGTATCATCACCCGCAACAAGGCCCGTCTTGTTGCTCAAGGGTATAGCCAAGAGGAAGGGATCGACTATGAGGAGACCTATGCTCCGGTCGCCCGACTTGAGGCAATACGCTTGTTAATTGCATTTGCATGTTCACAAAACTTTAAGCTTTATCAAATGGATGTTAAGAGTGCATTTCTAAATGGGTTTATTAATGAAGAGGTTTATGTATCTCAACCTCCCGGATTTGAAAACATTGATTATCCTGATTATGTTTATAAACTTAAGCGTGCCTTGTATGGTTTAAAACAAGCTCCTAGAGCTTGGTACGAGCGGCTTAGCAATTTTCTAATTAATCAAGGTTTCTCAAGAGGGAAAGTTGATACCACCCTATTCATTAAGAGACATGAAAAGCATTCAATATTAGTTCAAGTGTATGTGGATGATATTATCTTTGGTTCTACTAACATGACTCTTGTAAAGGAGTTTTCTAAGCTTATGCAGGGAGAATTTGAAATGAGCATGATGGGTGAAATAAACTACTTCCTTGGACTTCAAATAAAGCAACTAAAAGAATGAACGTTCGTGAGTCAAACCAAGTATTGTCAAGAACTCATCAAACGGTTTGATATGGCAAAGTCCAAGGCCATTGACACTCCTATGCCTACCGCGGTAAATCTTGATCGGGATGAACATGGTAAGCCGGTTGATGTAAAAAGGTATAGAGGTATGATTGGTTCCCTACTTTACCTTACCACTTCCCGTCCAGATATTATGTTTAGTGTGTGCATGTGTGCAAGATATCAATCATGTCCCAAGGAGTCTCATTTAAAAGCCATTAAGTGCATACTTAGGTATCTTGTAGGTACTACTAAGCATGGCTTATGGTTCTCCAAAGGTAGTGATTGCTCTTTGTTTGGATATTCCGATTCCGACTTTGCCGAATGCAAATTGGATAGGAAAAGCACTAGTGGAACATGTCACTTCTTTTCAAATTCCTTGGTTAGTTGGCATAGCAAGAAACAAGTTTCCGTTGCGTTGTCAACCGCCGAGGCGGAATATGTGGCAGCTGGTAATTGTTGTGCTCAAATACTTTGGCTCAAACAACAATTACTTGACTTCAATGTCAAGCTTGATCATATCCCTATCTTTTGTGATAACACAAGTGCTATAAATCTAACCAAAAATCCGGTCTTACACTCTCGCACTAAACACATAGAAATTCGACATCATTTCCTTAGGGATCATGTTGAGAAGGGTGATGTAGTGTTTGAGCATGTTGATAGCAAAAATCAACTTGCCGACATCTTTACAAAACCACTAGCTATAGAGCCCTTCTTTCACATCCGTAGGGAACTTGGCGTCCTTGATATATCGGATAGGTTGCAACTATGAGTAGTTGCATATGCTTTATTTATTATTATTATCTATGCTCTCACAATTTTTTAAAGTGTTCATTGAGAGATATGTGAGGGCTTGTTTCTCATCTCCCTTGTGTAAAGGTAATATCGTTTCAACCTTAAATTCACTTCATGCTAATATATCACTATGGTAAAGTTGAAATTTGTTCATCAATATGATTATTCTATGCAAGATTTGGTCATAACATGCATACATTCATTGTATACAGCCAAATTTTGAAATTTGCAAGCCTTAGGTCGACCTACTCTTTATGTGCGTCGACCTACTCAAACATATTTTTTAAAAATTTAAGGCTAATGCGTCGACGCATCCACTGCATAGGTCGACGCATCGTTCACAAAATTTCAAAATTAGGTTACATTTAAAAAGGGAACACAAAGCAAATTCATTCTCTTCCTTCCTCTCCTTGCGCCGACCCCCTCACACAAAAGCACTACTCATCTCCTCCCTCTCACTCATCCATGGCTTCCCACAAATCATTGAGAAAGAGAGCAAGCAGAAAGGACTCTTCTTCTCAACCACAACAAGACATTGAAGATGCTTTGTCTCTTATTCCTGATGCACTTGTGGAATCATACTCCTCCCATTTCAGAAACCGAAAAGTCATCAAACAATTCATGCTGTTCACAGGAACTCTACGAAGACTTCATCTTCAACAGGTAATGGAACTACTTGAAGTTCAAAATTTGGGTACTTTTCTTGAACTAAACCATGAGTACAATGAGGATTTGGTAAGGGTTTTCTACAATGGTATGCAAGGACACTTCCAAGGCAGTTCCTTCAACTTTCAGATGGGTACAACCACATACGCCATCACCGACAACACTTGGAGGCAATTAGGTCTATTTCCACTCCGTGAGAATGCCGTCACAGTAACTGATACCAACGGGTTGACCCAGTTTGACTACAATGTTGCTCTGAACAACATGTTGAGGCGCCCTCATGCTTACCATATAGTTCAAAGCAATTTGTTCCCTCGGTCCGCTACTACAGGTCTCTTAAACATTGTTGATAGAATTCTACAATGGATTGTGGCACGAATCATCCGACCTAAACAAGGTGGATATTCTCGTGATGATCAACAAGAAGTGTACTTGGTTTGGTTGATCAAAAGTAGAATTCCGGTAAATTGGCCTCATTTTATAGTGAAGCGTATGTTTGAATTAAAGGAGTCAGGTAGAGGCACCGCTATTGGATATGCATCTCTCATCCAATGGGTGCTTAATAAAGTCAATATTCCATCTCAGCGGCTTCCCAAGAAGACCATCTCCATTGACCAAGAATTCACAAAGAAGACACTGAATATGATGGGATTCTTCTACAATCGCGCCACGAGTGCCTATGGAGCTGTTCTACGAGGAAACAATCCGGACCTCAATAGAGAAGATGAGGATGAAATGAACATTGATGAAGAGGAAGATATTGCAGGTGAAGATGAAGATGAAGATGTGGGTGCTGAAACTGCCGGCTCAAACATTACACAGTTAATGGAGGCTATGCGTCTTCAACAAATTGAAAATCAAAATTTGATGAATGAGCGCCTAACTACTCTGACCACTCGTGTCACTGAGCAAGGTGCTCAATTTACAGCCTACTCAACACTTCAAGAGCAAAGGTACAACACGCTCTATGGTATGTTGGATGCACACAGCAACCAAATCTCCTCCTTCACAAGTGCCTTCATGCAACACTACCCATTTCCTCCAGTTCATTCGGCTCAACCACCACCACCGGCTCAAGAAGGAGATGATGATGCTAATGCCTAGTGTTCTCTTTTATCTTTTTCATGCATTCACCATTTACGCACTTTCATGAACAATTTTTATTGTATTATGTGTCTTCATTTTATTTTATGCTGAATACCACTCTATCGTACTCTCTGGTTGTGTAAGGATATTTATTGAGCTATGTGCTCAATACGTGTTTGGTTATTTATGTTATATTGCCCTATTATACATTTCATCATTAAGCGATATTTTATGTGAATGTTTGCTTTATGATTATGAGTGCAAAAAGGAGCTTAGTAATGATCAAAATTGAATTATATCATTCCGCCATATATGTATAATATCGCCTATCTCTTTTTGATGTTGTCAAAGGGGGGGGGGAAACTGAGTGAATCAGCAAGCAATGGAAAACATACGCACCAAGAAAGGGGGAGCATACAGAAAGGAGGAGCAAGCATTTCGGTTAAGCAACGCCTCGACAAAGATTCACAATGTTTGCCATCATCAAAAAGGGGGAGTATGTGAGGGAAAGGTGTAGTTTTCATGATGTCAAAACATTGTGAATCAACTACAACTTAAGTGGAATCATAGAAATCGAGCAAATGCAACCAAAACAAGCACTTTTGGCCACAAGACACCAATAGGTCGACTCACACACAATATAGGTCGACCTACTGCAAGTACTTTGTGAAAGAATTCAGGTAAAAGCTGAATGCGTCGACGCATTACTTGCATAGGTCGACGCATTGGTATTTTGAGGAACTCACGGGAATGCGCACGCCGACCCTTCTGGTCGACGCATCAAATTTTGGTTACTCAAGTGCAAAAACAGAATGCGTCGACGCATTGCTTCCTTAGGTCGACGCATGGTAGTTTGAGGAACTCACGGGAATGCGCACGCCGACCCTTCAGGTCGACGCAAGTGTCACACATTGCTCATTTTCAGATGCAACACACTAAATAGGTCGACCTATGCAGAGAGCAGGTCGACCTGTCGCTAATAAATCTGGTTTTCTGCTGTTTTCATTTTGGCCTATGCATTGTATGTGGTATAAATACTCAAGTGATCATTCTCAAGCATTTTTCAACAAGAAATGTGAAAGATAGACTCAGCTTCTTCTCATCTTCAACCTTTCGCTTATTGATCGAGAATCACACATAATCATCTTTCTCGATCGAAGTAAGGAACGTGTGTTGATAAGGTTCAACGGTAGATATTTGTCTTGTTCGAGATTCGACGGTAGACATTCATCTTGTTCGAGTGAAGATTATTGAGGGTGTTTCTTGTATAAAACCTTAGGGTTTTTCCTTCTTCATCAGAGATTTTGTTCGAAGGTTTTTGATGATCGATTCGCTTTGGTAATCAATTCAGCCGTGCATAAGGAATTGAGGGATTGAAGATCCACTCAAAAAACTTGCTACAACCGGAGGATTAAGAAAGGAATGATCGGGGTCTTGATCGGTGAAGATCATAGACATTGACTTGATTCAACTTGAATCAAGGGGAGGATCAAATTGTATTCAATTTTACTGCATGTGTGTAGTTGGTGATTGGTACTTTCTATCCTTGTTAAACATTTTGCAATCTAATAAATCTTTCCTAATTTCATTTGAATTTAGGGGTAGACGTACTCCTGCGAGGACGATAGAGGAACTGCCTAAACAAATATTGTGTTCCTTATCATTTTTACTTTATCTTGTTTTCCTTTGTTTTCGTTTATTTCCATTGTTGAACAAAAAATAAGGTTAGGTAAAATATCGATCACCAAGTGTTCGATAAAATTACTCAATCAAATTTTTGTTCAAATTTTAGTGAAAACGCTCATTGTGAGTAATATACCATATAGTGTGCAATTGATACAATTGATATATTCGTTAAAACGTAATTCATCACTTGAGATTTTCATCCGTTCGGTTTAGTGCACATATCCGGTCCCTGATAACATAATCGCTCTTAGACGATTAAGTGATTTAGGGAAGTCACGTTTCAAAAGCTAAAATTTTCTTAAGTCGGAAAAAGGTGGTCTATTCACCCCCCTCTAGACCATTCTTATCGTCTAACAAGAGGTTCCAAAGATAATATCATCAACATATATTTTGCAAATTAAAATATCCTTTTTAAAGGTTTTGCAAAAGAGAGTAGTATCCACTTTTCCTCTAGTGAAACCATTGTCCAGAAGGAAAGAACTTGATCTTTCATACCAAGCTCTAGGAGCTTGCTTCAGGCCATATAATGATTTCTTTAATTTGAAAACGTGTTCTGGAGACTTAGAGTCTTCAAAACCAGGAGGTTGCTGGACATAAACTTCCTCATCTATATAACCATTTAAGAAGGCACTCTTAACATCCATTTGATATAGAGTGATGTTATGTTGAGTGGCAAAGGAAATTAATAAGCGAATAGATTCTAACCTGGCCACTGGTGCAAAGGTTTCAGTATAGTCAATACCTTCTTGCTGACTATAGCCCTGAGCAACCAGTCTGGCTTTGTTTCCTACAACATCTCCTTTTTCGCTTAACTTGTTTCTAGAGACCCACTTGGTTCCAATGATGTTGAATCCTTTTGGTCTAGGAACAAGATCCCATACGTCATTCCTTGTAAACTGATTGAGTTCTTCTTGCATGGCAATTATCCAGTCAGCATACTCCAGAGCTTGATCAACAGAAGTTGGCTCAATAAGAGATACCAGACCAAATTGACATTCTGCATTATTCTTAAGGAATGCTCTTGTTCTGATAGGATCTTCTTTCTTCCCAAGGATAACATCTTCTGAGTGAGCAGAGTTGAGTCTAGAAGATCTTCTGATAGTTGGCTCTTCAGAAATTCTGAGATTCTCTAATGAAGCAGCAACTTGTTCTTCTGACACTTTGCTTCTGGGTTCTTCAGCTTCTGAGTTAGAGATTTCAATATCTGCAAAATTCTCAAACTGCTTTGGCTTTTCAAGACCAAGCTTATCATCAAATCTGATATTGATTGATTCTTCAACAATCAACGTTTCAGTATTGTATACTCTGTAGCCTTTTGAGCGTTCAGAATATCCAAGAAGGAAACACTTCTGTGCCTTAGAATCAAACTTATGCAGATGATCTTTAGTGTTCAGAATATAACATACACATCCAAATGGATGGAAATAAGAAATGTTGGGCTTTCTGTTCTTCCACAATTCATAAGGAGTCTTATTAAGAATAGGTCTTATAGAGATTCTATTCTGAATATAACATGCAGTATTTATTGCTTCTGCTCAGAAATGCTTAGCCATATTGGTTTCATTGATCATGGTTCTGGCCATTTCTTGTAGAGTCCTATTCTTTCGCTCTACAACTCCATTTTGCTGTGGAGTTCTAGGGCAAGAGAAATCATGGGCAATACCATTTTCTTTGAGATAAATCTCAAAGAATATGTTCTCAAATTCGCCACCATGATCACTTCTGACCTTTATGATTTTACACTCTTTCTCAGATTGGATCTGAGTGCAGAAGTCAAAGAACACTGTATGAGACTCATCCTTGTGTTTCAAGAACTTTACCCATGTCCATCTATTATAATCATTTACGATGACTAATCCATATTTCTTCCCTCTGACAGATGCTGTTTTGACTGGGCCAAACAGATCAATGTGCAGAAGTTCTAGCGGCCTAGAGGAAGAGACAACATTCTTAGACTTGAATGAAGGTTTGGAAAACTTCTATTTTTGAAATGCTTCGCAAAGAGCATCTGATTTATATTTCAGATTAGGGAGTCCTCTGACCAGATTAAGTTTGTTAATCTGAGAAATCTTTCTTAAACTAGCATGGCCTAATCTTCTGTGCCAGACCCATTGCTCTTCACTAACAGACATAAGACAAGTTACCTTCTGATTCTTAAGATCTTGAAGATCAATCTTGCAAATGTTGTTCTTTCTCTTGCCTGTAAATAGGATTGAGCCATCCTTCTGACTTACAGCTTTGCAAGACTTTTGATTGAAGATTATGTCATAACCATTGTCACTTAATTGACTTATGGATAATAAGTTATGAGCTAATCCATCTACAAGAAGTAAATTAGTTATGGAAGGAGAGTTACCAATACTTATGGTTCCATAGCCAATTATCTTGCCCTTCAGATTCCCTCCAAACTTGACTTCTCCAGCAGACTTAAGCACCAGGTCTTGGAACATAGACCTTTTTCCCGTCTTGTGCTGCGAGCACCCAGAGTCTAGGTACCATGACATGTTTTGCTTTGTCTTCTTTGCTGCCAAGGATATCTGCAACAGAAATTATCTTCTCCTTAGGTACCCACATTTTCTTGGGTCCTTTCTTGTTAGTTCTCCTCAAGTTCTGATTGAACTTGGGTTTAGCATGATAATTAACAGGAGGTACAACATGATATTCCTTAGTTTGAGGAACATGATATTTTCTATTTTGTGTCACATGCTTCTTAGTGTGTGTAATGTGAAAGCTTTTAGCATGTGATGCGAGCCTAATATCATGGGAGTGGCCATACTTGAACTGATCATACAAGGGTTTGTATGTGATTTTCATATCATCTACAGGTTCAAGTTTGTATGGGGTATCACCCTCATATCCTATGCCAACTCTCTTGTTTCCACTAACTGCATATATCATAGAGGCAAGTTGACTTCTTCCAATACCTCTAGATAAGAATTTTCTGAAACTCAAGTCATATTCCTTGAGAATATTGTTCAAGCTTAGAATAGACTTTTCTGAACTAGAAAATGACTCAGCATCTTTGGATAGTTTTAAAAAAATTTCTTTGAGTTCAGAATTTTCTAATTCAAGCTTCTTAGTTTCAGATGCAAAGAGTTTTCTCAGCTTTTTGTATTTGATATTAAGCTTAGCCTTGATTTCCAGAATTTCAGTTAGGCTGGAAACTAGCTCATCTCTAGATAGTTCAGAAAATACCTCTTCAGAGTCTAATTCTGATGTAGATTCTGATCCATCATCAACAGTGGCCATGAGCGCAATGTTTTCCTGCTCATCTTCAGAGTCTGATTCTGATGAATCTGAATCGTCCCAAGTTGCCATTAGACCTTTCTTCTTCTGAAACTTCTTCTTGGGCTTTTCCCTCTGAAGTTTTGGACACTCATTCTTGTAATGTCCTGGCTCCTTGCACTCAAAGCACGTGACCTTCTTTTTGTCAGATCTTCTGAGTCTAGAAGATTCTCCTCTTTCAGGCTTTTTAGAACTTCTGAAGTTCATGAACTTACTTTGTTTACTCTTTCAGAGTTGGTTTACCCTTCTGGAGATCATGGACAGTTCATCTTCTTCTTCTTCTGATTCAGATTCTTCAGAATCTTCTTCTTCCGCCTGAAAAGCGTTAGTGCATTTTTTATTCAAAGATTTTAAAGCAATAGACTTACCTATCTTTTGGGGTTCATTAGCATCCATCTCTATTTCATGACTCCTCAAGGCGCTGATCAGCTCTTCCAAAGAGACTTCATTCAGATTCTTTGCTATCTTGAATGCAGTCACCATTGGGTCCCATCTTCTGGGCAAGTTTCTTATGATCTTCTTGACGTGATCAGCCTTTGTATATCCCTTGTCAAGCACTCTTAATCTAGCAGTTAGAGTTTGAAATCTTGAGAACATTGTTTCAATGTTTTCATCACCCTCCATCTTGAAGGCTTCATACTTCTGTATTAATGCAAGAGCTTTTGTCTCCTTGACTTGGGCATTTCCTTCGTATGGGCAGTTTCTCTGTTTGATATCTTCTCATATTCAGGATGAGAAATAGCATTCAGCAGAATAGTCCTTGACTTGTGATGATTTTTGAATCGTTTCTATTGATCATCACTCATTTCTTGTCTTGACATCTTTGCTCCACTAGCATTTAGAAGATGTTTGTAACCATCCACAAGTAAGTCCCATAAATCACCATCTAGACCAAGAAAGTAACTTTCCAATCTATCTTTCCAGTATTCAAAGTTTTCACCATCAAATACTGGTGGTATAGAATATCCATTTCCATTGTTGTGTTGATCATTTGAAACAGGTGTAGCAGTTGATGCAATTGTTGATGGATCAACCATATTGACTTAGTGTTTTTCTCTTCCTAAATATTTTTCTAACACGGTTAAGTGCTTGCACCTAGAACCGGCGCTCTGATGCCAATTGAAGGATAGAAAAACACTTAGAAAGGGGGGGGGGGGGTTGAATAAGTGTGACTTTAAAAACTCTTAAGATAAAAACAATGAACACAATATTTTTATCCTGGTTCGTTGTTAATGAAACTACTCCAGTCCACCCCCTTAGAGTGATTTACCTCAACTGAAGATTTATTCCACTAATGAATCTTGATTACAATGGTTTTCCACTTAGATACCCTCTAAATCTTCTAGAGTATACTGATCACAACTTGATCACTCTAGGAAATCACCACTTAGATACTTCTAAGTCTTCTAGAGTCTACTGATCTCACTGATCACTCTAGGAACCTTTTACAATCAATGTAAAATAAATTTTTACAAGAGTATGAATTGCTTCTTAAAAAGCTATAATCACAACTGTGATATTTCTCTTAAGTTCTAAGCTTAACACTCACTAAATATTACAATAGTTTGTGAGGTTGAAGATGAAGTTCGTAAGTTTTGAATTCAGCAGCGTTTCAGTATTTTTTTGCAAGAGTTATTGTTTCTGCTTCTGATCAGAACTTCATATTTATAGGCATTTGAGAAGATGACCATTGGGAGCATTTAATGCGTTGCGTGTATCGTACAGCTCTGCATTTAATGTTTCACTGTTTTGTCAACTACCTCGAGCCTTGCTTTTCCTGCTTTTACTGACTTTGCCTTTTGTAGCTTCTAACGTTCCTTTTGTCAGTCAGAGTAGCCTGTCATCTAGTACCAACTTCTGATCTCAGATTTGTGAATACAACGTTTGAATAATCAGAGTCATTCATCTTGGTGCAAAGCATCTTCTTGTCTTCAGACCTTGAAGTGCTTGAGCGTGATACCATAAGAACTTCAGTGCTTCTGCTTCTGATCTCATGTTATTTTGATGCTTCATAGACCATGTTCTGATTCTGCTTGACCATCTTCTGATGTCTTGCGAGAGCATGTTCTGATGTTGCAATTCTGAACCTTCTGAGTCAGTGCTTCTTAGCGCTGAGTTGTGCATACTCCTTATATATTTTCTGAAATGGAAAATGCATAGGATTAGAGTACCACATTGTCTTATACAAAATTCATATACATTGTTATCATCAAAATAAGAATATTGATCAGAACCAATCTTATTCTAACAGTTACTCCTTTCTTTGTTCATCTAGTATTCCGTTTGGCCCGGCTAATGTTCATGACAAGGCTTTTTTTGAAGTTTGGAAGATGTTAGTTCCTCAACTCATAAAAGAATTCGGATGGAGATGTTTTATTGAGAGACTTCCAACAAGAGACTTGCTCCTTCATCGAGGTATTATTAATAATAATTGCGATGTTTCTTGTGTTTTTTGTAGTATTTTCCCCGAATCTTCGTCCCATTCTTTGTTGTTTTGTCATGTTACCGGTTTGATTTGGAAGGAAGTGGCAGATTGGATTGATTTTGTTGATTTTAAAGGGGGGAGTTTTTTGGAGAGTTTCACTAAGTGGTGCTTCTTTTGTAAGAGTAAGGGTGTTAAAAAAGGTAAAGAAGGAAGTATTTGGTTGGCCATTGTTTGGTGCTTATGGATCATTAGGAATGCCATTATTTTTAAAGAGGAGGATTGGGACATTATGGAAATGGTTGGTAATATTAAAGCCATGGTATGGAGGTGGTCTTTAATAGGAAATATTACACATACCAATTGCAACTTTTATGAGTTTTTTAAAAACCCTTTGTTTTATATCTCTTAGGTTTCATTTGGTGTGTAATTTTTCTTTTCCGAATTGCATTATCAGAGATCTTTTTGTAACCGGGTTTGAGAATTTCTATACTCTTTTCAATGAAACTTGCGTACAAAAAAAAATGATTTTAAATTGCACTCTGTAATTATAATTCCAACAGCATTTTTTTGCTTATACCACCAGTATAGTATGGTTCGGAGGATCAACTCTGACATCAAATGGGTCAAACTCCCTTCCAATTGCAGTTGCGGGAGATCGAACCGTAGTCCTCCCTACCAAGTCCATCGCCAATTATCACCGGCATTTGATCGCAATTAGAATTTAAATTAAAACCATACATTAAATTGTCATTAAAAATATATTTAATTGTCATTAAAAATTATTTCAAACAATTTCGTTCATACTTCAAATATTTTTATCTAAACTCAAAATTTTAAAACTCAAAAATTCAACTTTGTAAAAAATGTTAATGTCAAATGTTTTTTAAGGGTATATTTAAAAAGTTGGAGGAAGAGATGAGGCACGGGCTGAAACGTCCCTTTGAGGAAGAGGAGATAAAAACTGCAATATGAAACTGTGATGGAGGAAAAACACCTGGACCGGACAGTTTTTCAATGGTTTTTTTCAAAAATCACTGGGAATTGCTGAAAAAGGATGTAGTGAAATTTGTGGAGGATTTTCATTCGAAGGCAATATTAACGAAGGCTTGTACTGCTACTTTCATATCTCTTATTCCGAAAGTGATGAATCCACAATCTCTTTCCGAGTATCGACCGATATGCTTAGTGAGTAGTTTGCATAAAATCTTATCTAAGTTACTTGCGGGAAGGCTTAATGAGGTGGTTAACAATTTGATTTCTGTTAAGAAAAATGATTTTATTAAAAAAAGGAACATTTTAGATGGAGTTTTAATGGTAAATGAAGTGATGGATATGGCAAAAAGAGAGGGAACAAGATGCCTTGTCTTGAAGGTCGACTACGAGAAAGCATACGATTGTGTGAGTTGGGAGTTTTTAAAAAGTTTCATGAAGAAGATGGGATTTGGGACAAGGTGGCTTAAGTGGATGGATGTTATTGTTTTCACGAGTTCCATGGCGATTATTGTTAATGGATGTTGTACATATGATTTCAAAGTAGAGCGGGGACTACGACAAGGGGATCCATTATCTCCCTTGTTATTTGTTCTAGTAATGGAGGGATTGACAAGACTTATGAAGAAGGCAACAGAGCTAGGGAAGTTTCAAAGATTTAAGTATGGAGAAGATGGCAGTGTTGATATATTGCACTTCGCGGATGATACAATAATCTTTGGAAACGGTGGAATTCAGAATTTGTGGAGTATGAAGGCAATATTTAGGGGATTTGAACTCATGTCGGGCTTAAAAGTTAGCTTTTGCAAGATCAACATTTATGGAATCAACTTGAGTGATAGTGTTCTCGAGATGTCATCTTCGTTTTTGAGTGAAAGGGTGTAATGCAGAGTTTATGAAGTGTGCTGCTGTCCGGAGTACGCTGCCTACAGGTACTTTAAAAAATCTTTGTTATATGTGGGGGCTGAAAGTACCGTCAAAAGTTAGTATTTTTGCGTGGAGATTTATTTTGGGGAGGTTACTGACACGTCAACAATTGAAGAGGAGGGGTATTCTGTTAGATGAAAGGGAGTGTAGCTGTGTTTTCTGTTTTAAGGTTTTAGAAGATGCAGACCATCTCTTTGACTCTTGTATTTTTAGAAGAAATATTTGGAACAAAGTTGGAAGATGGTTAGGGATTTCGGATATATTGTCGAATGAGGAGCTGAGGTGTTTTATGGATCATGTTGATAAAATTAAGGAGAAAGACGAAAGATTAACTGTTGGGATCATTTGGCTAGCGGTTTTGTGGAACCTATGGATTACGAGAAACGCTATCTTGTTCAAAGGTTATGTTTTTAACTTTGATGAATGCTATAGTGCGATTATCTTTAGCTCGTGGAAATGGTTTAGGATAGTTAACGTTTCTTCTTTTTCGTGTAATTTTTATTTTTGGAATGTTCTTCCTCTTGCTTGCTTAAAGGGATAAATTGTAATTGCTCCGTTTTTGTGATTAATACCATTACTTATTAATATATATATATATATATATATATATATATATATATATATATATATATATATATATATATATATATATATATATATATATATATATATATATGTTAAAATTTATGTTGTAAAATGCTGTAATGTGCATCATATAGCAACCACAATCAAAACACCCACAACCATATTTAAGACCGCAACCTAAAACTAATAATATAGTTTACTACGGTGAGATTGAAACATATAAGTTTCGGCTGGCTTTACATATATCAACAGGGGTGCAGTTACGGTGCATAGATAAAAATCTATGCACCGTGCATAGAGTATTATTGACCATTGGATCATTAGATCAAATTATAATTATTACTCAATACTCAATACTCATCACTCAATAGTCAATACTCAATACTCAGTACTCAATACTCAATACTCAATACTGGATTAAAAATATGATCCAATGGCTTAGATTGACTTATGCATGGTGCATAAGGAAAATCCTTATGCATATTAGCCAATGCCTATCAACAGCTATATCATTGACCAACTATAAAAGCAAGCACAAAAAATTACATTATACAACCGTGACGAGTACTCAGAAATAAATGATGTTCATTATTTATTATTAATACTAATTAATCGAATTTATTTTTATTAAAATAATCAAAATTTTCAAAATAAATTTTCCAAATAATCAAATTTTCCTATTAATTCTCAAAATATTCATATTTAAAAGAATACAACACATAGTAGCATATGTCAATTCAATTAGCGTCCGAATAGGGAGATTAGTGTCAATTGAATTGCATGACAAGTAGATGGAGGCGGCAATTAAATTGGCGACTGTGTGACTGTGTATAAGAAGTATGGAGAATAAATTGGCGTTTGCACTTATTTTTTATAGAAAGTCCAATTTACGTTGTGTCGTCAGCCTCTATATGCAGTCGGCAATTTAATTAGCTTTGGCTTTATTTCTTAAAATGCATATAGCTTTGGCTTTATTTCTCTGCCAATTTTTTTTAGGAGAAAACTTATATACAATTTTTTATGTGTGATTTATACTAATTTTTAATAAAAATTAATAAATGTATAATTTTCTCTTACATATAATATTTTATCTATTTTTACTCTTTAAATGATACTTAAGTATACTTGTCATAGTTTCATTAAAAAAAATAGTATAAACCACACCTAATAAATTGTATTTATTTTTTATTAAAATTTAAAACATGAATTCTTTAGATATTAATATATTAATGGAAAAAATTGATTATTTATTGAGAAACATGGTTAATTTGATAAAAAAAAATAGTTATTATCAATGATGTTCATTTTCAGGCACCTACTTAGACCAGCTTAAGTCTGTTTGGAAATATGAGGCATATATCATTATCGCATGTACAGAATGTCTTTAAATCTGACAAAAATTAAATTTTAATTTAATTATTTGAATAATAAATAATAAAAAACTTAATAGAAAAACTACTCCAAAATTCAAATTTTTTGTATATCGTAGAATATAATATAAATTAATAATATAATTATTAGAATTATTTGTAAAGAAAGAAATTTTTGTTTTCGGAGATAACGCGCTTACTTTTTGATGTGTTTTATTTAAAGTGAGAGTTGTTCTTATCTTGTTCTTCCTGACATCACTATCTTGACGTGAATTGATGACGCTATCATTTGAAATATGAGAGCACGTTGTTTTTCTCGAATATACCCATGTGCCATGGCTAAGAAACTTCTAGTTTTCTTGCTTTCTACCAGAAAAGTCATGTGCAATATTGTTTTAAAAGACCCGGACCAATGCTAACATATGCTTAAAACGTGCATTTTTTTTTTCAATATTAACGATAAAGTGTTTTGGAAAATTTTAACCCATTCTCCCCTTTATCTTATTGAGATATAATTCAAAATTAGTCACTCTCCATATTTTTAAGTGTTATTCTTTTTACTTTTGTTTACCTAAAATATCCTCAACTATTAATTGTATTTATTTAGCTTTTTTTTCTTTTCGTAATAAATGAGAAGAGACAATTTTGACAAAAATACAATTAATGTTACTTTGAACTTTATAATTGACAAATAAAAAAAATAAAAATTCATCAAGAAAGTGACATTTAAAAAGAAACGGAGGAAGTAGTTATTTGTTAGCAAGTTAGTTAGTTAGTTCTTTTTCATTCTCTTTCTATTCTCATTCAAGTGTATCACGCACTAATAAATTGACATCTAGAACTTCTGATTTGTTTTCTTGATCGTTTTTTTCAAGAACTACTTGTCGGTGGTCGTGTTTTCAAGGATCGTGAATTATGTTTGCTACAAAGATGAATGATAGCATAATATTCTCAATTCTCTTTCAATTTTTTATGGTAAAAATTAGATCTGGTGGAGTAAACAGATGCAGTCTTTATTTGGTTTTCATGAAATCCTAGAAGTGGTTACCAATGGCGTTCTTGAGCTTGCTAAGAACACGGTTAATGCTCAGAGAATCGTTCAAAAGGATGTCAAGAAGAAAGGTTGCAAGTCTGTGTTCTGTATTCCATCTGTAGTAGATGCGACACATTTTAATCGTATTTCTCATGTAGAATCAGCGAATGAGGCATGTGATATTCTTGTCAAGTATTTTGAAGGGGTGAAACGTTTAAAGTAGACAAGTTGCACCCACTGCGAAGACAGTATGAATTACAACGGATGTAAGAAGATGAAAAGATTGCAGGCTATGTCTCGAAGGTGTAGAATGTTGTCCATCTCATGAAAGACTGTGGTGAAGCCCTAAATGATAAGATGATAGTTGAGAAGGTATTACATATGTTGACATCTCACTTTGATCATGTTATCGTAGCCATTCAAGAATCCAACAATCTTGAAACCTTGAAATTTGAAGATTTGATTGGTTCGTTGGAGGCACATAAATTATGGATTATCGAGAGGAATGGGGTTCAGTATTCGATACAAGCACTGCAGGCCCATACATGGAGGAAGCATGGTAGTTCCAACAAGTCCAAAGGAAAAGAAGACAAGTCTCGAAGCAAGAAAGCTTGGGTGAATCCTCAAAAGCATAAGGTCGGTGATAAGGCTTTTGAATCCTCCAAAAGACGAGCGAAAAGAATTAATGGTAAAAAAGACAAGGAGATCACTTGTGTGGTGTTCCCTAGGGAGTTCTTGAGGAAGTACTTTCCGGAGGATGTCCGTGGAAAGAAGGAAATCAAATTTCTTGAGATGAGGCAAGGGAATAAGTTGGTTGTGGAGTATGTTGCCAAGTTTGGAAAGTTGGCTAAGTTTTACCAACATTATGATGGACCATATGGTGAATTTTCTAAGTTTATTAAGTTTGAGATTGGGTTGCGTCCAGAAATCAAGAAGGCTATCAATTACCAGAAGATTCGTGTCTTTGCTGATTTGGTTGATAGTTGTCGGATTTATGAGGAAGACAACAATGCTCATTATCGGGTTATTAGTGAGAAGTGGGGCAAGAGTCAACAAGGTCGTGGCAAGCCTTATGATGCTCTAGTTGGCAAGGGTAAGCATAAAGCTTATGAGGAAAGAGAACTAGTAGGGGAGATACACCTTCTGGTATTGTGTGCTTCAATGTGGCAATGCTGGTCACAAGAGCACTATGTGTACTATTGAAGCAACGAGGTGTTCCGTTGTGGGAAGTTTGGACATGTGGTGTCTGAGATTGGGTTGAAAGATTAAGTTTGAGATTGGGTTGCGTCCAGAAATCAAGAAGGAACATATTTTCTAAGCTTATGTAATGAAGAGGGACATATTGGGAGTAAGTGTCAGAAGCACAAGAAGGAGCAATCTAGTGGAAAGGTGTTCGCCTTGTCGGAAAATCAGACCACTAGTGAGGACAGACTCATCAGAGGTACATATTTCATTAATAACACTCCTTTAATTACTATTATTGATATATGTGCTACTCATTGCTTTATCTCTGCTGATTGTGTTGAAAGATTGGGTCTTGTGTTGTCTGCTATGAACGGAGAAATGGTTGTCGATACTCCGGCTAAGGGATCGGTAACTACTTCTCTTGTGTGTTTAAAATGTCCCGTGTCGATTTTCGATAGAGACTTTGTTGTTGATTGTGTTTGCTTTTCGTTAAGAGGTTTGGATGTGATCTTGGGTATAAACTGGTTAGAGCATAACCATGTCCATATTAATTGTTATGACAAGTCGATGAGGTTTTCTACTCCTGAAAAAGAAGGTATTGAGTTGTTGTCGGCTAGACAGTTGCGCATGTTGATGAAAGAAGAAGTGCAAGTGTTCCCTTTGGTTACAACAATGTCTATCGAGAATCAAGCTATTATAGATGAGTTGAAGGTGGTGCGTGAATTTCCTGAAGTCTTCCCCGATGAAATTCTGGATGTATCGCCTGAGAGAGAAGTTGAGTTCTCTATTGATCTTGTACCTGGTACTAGACCTGTGTCTATGGCACTGTACAGGATGTTTGCATCAGAATTGTCAGAATTGAAGAAACAATTGGAAGAATTTCTTGAGAAGAAGTTTGTGAGGCCTAGTGTGTCGCTGAAGGGAGCCCCAGTGTTGTTAGTTAAGAAGAAAGATGGAAGTATGAAACTTTGTATTAATTACAGGAAATTGAATAAGGTGACAATCAAGAACAAGTATCCAGTTCCAAGGATTGATGAATTGATGGATCAATTGGTTGGTGCACGTGTGTTTAGTCAGATTGATTTGAGGTCAGATTACCATCAGATTAAAGTGAAAGATGAGGATATGCAGAAGACGGCTTTCAAGACACGTTATGGACATTATGAGTATTCCGTGATGCCCTTCGGTGTTACTAATGCACCAGGAGTATTTATGGAGTACATGAACCGTATTTTTCATGAGTATCTGGATCGTTCTGTGGTGGTATTCATTGATGATATTTTGATTTACTCTAAATCAGAATTTGATCATGCTGAGCATTTGAAGTTGGTATTGCAAGTCTTGAAAGAGAAGAAGTTGTATGCGAAGTTGTCCAAGTGTGAGTTCTGGTTGAAAGAAGTTAGTTTTCTGGGTCATGTTATTTATGGTGATGGCATTATCGTGGATCCGTCTAAAGTTGATGCTGTGTTGAGATGGGAAACTCCTAAGTCGGCTACCGAGATTCGAAGCTTTTTGGGATTAGCCGGTTATTATAGGAGATTCATTGAAGGATTCTCAAAGTTGGCACTTCCGTTGACGAAGTTGACTTGTAAGGGTAAGACATTTATGTGGGATCTTCAATGTAATGAGAGTTTTACAGAGTTAAAGAAGAGGTTGACGTCGGCACCGATTTTGATATTGCCTAATCCGGAAGATTCGTTTGTGGTTTATTGTGATGCTTCTAAGATGGGTTTGGGAGGTGTGCTTATGCAAAATGATAAATTTGTTACTAATGCGTCAAAGCAGTTGAGAGTTCATGAGAAGAACTATCCTACGCATGATTTAGAGCTTGCTATTGTGTTTGTATTGAAGATTTGGAGGCATTATCTTTATGGTTCTAGATTTGAAGTGTTTAGCGACCATAAGAGCTTAAAGTATTTGTTTGATCAGAAGGAATTGAATATGAGGCAACAAAGGTGGTTAGAGATGTTGAAGGATTATGACTTCGGTTTGAATTATCATTCAGGAAAAGCTAATGTTGTGGCCGATGCTTTGATTCGAAAGATGTTGCATATGTCGGCTATGATGGTTAGGGAGTTGAAATTGATTGAGCAATTCAGAGATATGAGTTTGGTATGTGAAGTGACATTTAAGAGTGTTAGATTGGGTATGGTGAAGATTAATAATGATTTTTTTGGATAGTATCAAGGAAGCTCAGAAGTTGGATGTGAAATTGGTAGATTCGATGGTTGGAATCGATCAAGCTGAGAGTGATGACTTTAAGTTGGACGCAAAATGGTGTATTGAGATTTCGTTATCGGATTTGTATTCCTGATGATGTGGATTTGAAGAGAGCAATTCTTGAGGAAGGTCATAGAAGTAATTTGAGTATTCATCCGAGAGCTACAAAGATGTACCAAGATTTGATGAATTTGTTTTGGTGGCCTGGAATGAAGCGTGACATAGCTCAGTTCGTGTATGCATGTTTGACTTGTCGGAAGTCGAAAGTTAAACTCAGAAGCCTGCGGGGTTAATGCAACCGTTAGAAGTTCCGGAATGGAAATGGGATAGCATTTCAATGGATTTTGTGACGGGTTTACCGAATACCGTCAGAGGGAATGATTCTATTTGGGTGATCGTTGATAGTATTACAAAGTCGACTCATTTTATACCTATTAACATCACATATCCAGTTTCTAAGTTGGCGGAGATTTATACCAATGTGATTGTGAAGCTGCATGGTGTTCCTTTATGTATTGTATCGAATAGAGATCTGAGGTTCACATCAGATTTTTGGAAAAGTTTGCAAGAGGCATTAGGTTCTAAGTTGAGGTTGAGTTCGGCGTATCATCTTCAGGCGGATGGACAGACGGAGAGGACGATTCAGTCGTTGGAGGATTTGTTGAGAGCTTGTGTTCTTGAGAAGGGAGGTATGTGGGATACTTATCTTCCATTGATCGAGTTCACTTACAACAATAGTTATCATTATAGTATCGGAATGGCGCATTTTGAAGCATTGTATGGTCGGAGGTGTAGGACTCCGTTGTGTTGGAGACTATGCCGGTACGAATTGAAGATCATGAAACGAAGACGCTTAGAGGCATGGAAATCACTTTGGTGAAAGTGGTTTGGTCCGGGGCTACCGGAGAGAGTATGGCGTGGGTATTGGAAAGCAAGATGCGGGAATCTTATCCTGAGTTGTTCGTATGAGGTAAATTTTCGAGGACGAAAATATTCTAAGTGGGGGAGAGTTGTAACGCCCGTTTTATTTTTTTAATTATTTATTTTATAATGTGTTTTATGAATTAATTGTTAATTATGTGATTAGTTGGTTTTATGTTATTTTGTGGGGTTTTAGCAATAATGTTTTAATGAGATTATTAGCTATAGGGCCTAATTTAGTATTAGTGTTAGTAAGTGGGAGGTGTTAATTAGAGCCCATTAGAAATAATAAGAGAGTTAGTAAAAGTTAGGGTTTTAGGGGTTTTAGTTTCATAACACATAGAAGTGAAGAAATAGAAGAGAGAAGGGAAAGAAGGGAAGAGAAGAGGAACTAGGAAGAAACCCATTGAAGATAGAGTTGTCTTCAATCCAAATTAAGGTAAGGGTGGGGTTCTTTCATGATAAGGGATTCTATCATGACATCACGCCTTTAAAGCTGAAATATGAAGATTCAATATGTAATCAACAGATGCATAATATTCTATGGAATATTATGCAATCATATGTGGCGCAGATTTAAAAGGTCAAGAGAATTAAGTCAGAATATTGAAGAGAATGTAGTCTCTAATTATGGAGACAATTTAGGAAACTTATGATTAAAGATCTTTCTTTTAGCAGAAGTTTTCTTCTGATTTGTAACAGCAAATAAGGCTGTGATTGAAGGCCCAAGTCCAGTTGGGAATAGGTTATAAATAGGAAACTTTGTTACTTAGTTTGATAAGCAAGCCTAGTATAGAAAAGATGTAATCATTAGGGTTTGTCAAGGTAGATTACCAGGGTTGTGGGATGGCTTTCATGTTCTTCTCAAAATCTGTAGGTAAGAGAAGTATTGTTATCACTTGAATCTTGTAGGTAAGAGTTGAGTGATTTATTTCTTGGTCAAAGCTTTGAAGCAAGATCAAGTGTCTGTCTTGAAGTGTGTCTTCAGTTTCTTAGTTGATGTTATCATTGGTTGTGATTGAAGGGATTTGAGGAGGGACTCATACCTAGGTGAGTCTTCGGTAGAAGTGTATCATGGGTAGTAATAAGTGATTAGATCGCAAAATGGTGGTTTGCTGAGGGTCTATGAATTAATTCTATTTAGTGGACTTGTCCCTGGCTTGGTAGCCCCCAGAGTAGGATTGTGAATCCGAACTGGGGAAACAATTCATTGTGTTATTTATTTTCTGCACTGATTTATTAATCTGTTCAATAATGGATGTCATAACATTGAAGACGACATCAGGGATCACTCCCAAAGCTTATGTGTTTATTGAACCACCCCAGATCAAAACCTGCATGTGATAATTGTGTTATCATTATGCATAAATGGTTCCAGAAATCTTACGATCTGTTAGCATTCAAGTGTTGAACCAAAATTGAAGATGATCCTATTTTATTATTGTAGCTTTTATAACATACTAGATGTCACGACATTCTATATGACATCCGGGTTCTGTCATACCAGAATTTCAATATCTTATGGTTGGTTTGATTTTATGTCTTAATATCCAAGTTCTTCTATATTTGCAATTTTGATGTTTGATGATTTGTTGGAATTTGTTAGTATTAATGTGATAAATTGTGTGCAATTGATTGTATATGTGTATTAGAGTGTTGTATTTGTTGTGGGTTAAATCATTGGTACTGAATCAATGAGTTTTGGTTGTGAAATTGGGAGAGGTTTGGATATAAAGGTTCGTATTTGAAAAAGTTGCAGATTTTTGTTTCTGGTTCAGCAGGAAATCGATTTACCTATGGGGGGAAATCGATTTGCTTTTATGTGTTTTCAATATTTTGTTTCTGTTTCAGCATGAAATCAATTTGCCTATGGAGGAAATCGATTTGCGTAGCTGTGTTTTCGATATTTTGCTTCTGTTTCAACATGAAATTGATGTGCCTATGGGAGAAATCGATTTGATGGCTTAATTTTGTGAAAATATGCTACTAGACAAAGTTGAAATCGATTTACATGTTAAGGAAATCGATTTCACGATGTTTGGCAATTTTGGAAAACATGGAAAACTCATAACTTTTGACTCGGGTGTCCGTTTGACGCGCTGTTTGAACCTCCGAAAAGCTGAAATCATTTCCTATCTAATGACAATGATTTGAATAACTTTTGAAAACATTTTCTTAGATTGTATTGTCCTTATTTGGTGAAGTATTGGAAAATTGATTAAGTGCGTATATGTGTATGCCGTAAAGACGTAATGGAGAAGTGATCATTTACTATGATGGTAAAGATGTTGTTGCTGCCAATGAAAACTTGGCATTGAGTTATGTGATTGAGAATATGTTTTTGTGGATTATGTATGTTGTATTTTCGTGAATGTGCATCATTGAGTCGTATTCCATCGCATTGTTTGAGACGGCCCAAGTGGCAAATGTTTGAGACGACCTAAGTGGCAAATGTTTGATACGGCCCAATGGCAATTGTTTGAGACGGGAGTTTTACTCCAATGGTACCACATACATACGCGTAATTTTTGAGTCGCATAATGAGTCGTATTTTGTGTGGTTGTGATAATGAAGTGAATGTTGTTATGTGTTTGATGATATAATAGTGAACTTGAATATATTGTTATGATTGATTATTAATACTGTTGTTGTGATGCAAGTTGCTTATATTCAGAGGTGTGAAGTGTATATGATCTCATCTTGCTATAAATATTATCATACTTTATTCTATACTATTTGATATCTTACCCCTTACTTCTTTCTCGCCGTTGCCTTTATATTGGTAACGTTCAGGTGATCGAGATAAGTAGCCGTTATTGTTAGGCGCTTGAGTCGGTGTCATATGCTCTAATCCGTAGCACTCGGGGGGATTAGCGTTTATTTGCTTCTGTTTATGACTATGTTGGATTATTTGTTGTTTTATGGAGATGATTATGACTTGTTGTTTCTAAGTCAGGCTAAGATGCTAACTTGTGAAGCTTATGAGTTTGATGATTCCGCTGCATTGTTATCAAAGTTGAATTGGTTTGATATTATTAATTTCTATGAGTTCTCCCTATCGATATGTGCTACATGTCTATTATAATGAGATGTTTATGTATTTGTTTTCAGTTTAATAAATGTGACACCTCATGCATGGTTTGGAATTTTTGCACTCGGAATTGTACTGTGAACGTTGGGTAGATTTTGGGGTGTTACAAATTGTTTCATAACTTTCATTTAGGAAAAGAGGAGAAAGGGAGAGAAAGAGCTCAAGAAAGAAGAGAATAGAAGAGGGGAGTAGATTCTTGAAGATGGTGGACTAGAGATTCAAGGTAAGGGTTAGAATCCAAATTATTATAGGTTTATATAATTGGATAATGTTGTGTGTAAAATATGCTATGTGTATAATCTCTTATTCTCTCAATTTCATAGATTTGGAAAATGTTAGGGTTTATGTTAAAATAATGGAATTTGTGGTAGAAATCATGTTGATGATGTTTGTATATGAACCCATGATTAGAAACATGTTTAGGAACCTTTTATGTGTGTTAAATTGTTGTTTGGATGAGTTTTGGTTTGCAAAAATCGGATTTGAGTTGGTATTGAAAGTGCTGAAAACATACAGAATTTTGCTGTCAGGTGTCATCCGTCGGGCGAGCACCGGGCAAACGAGCGCCGGGAGAGCGAGTATTTTTGTGGAAAAGCTACTGACTTGGAGCGTCGGGCGAAGGATTTCTTCTGCAGGGCGAAAATGCTCTGTTTTGTGAAAATTCAAATGATCATAACTTTTGATCCGTAACTCCCTTTTATGCGCCATTTTCACCATTGGAAAGCTAAAATAAATCCTTATCTTATAAGAATGGATTGAGAACTATTAGAATATTATTTAATATGACTTATAATTTTTGTATGTGTTTGATATGTATGAATTGATAATGATGTTGTATGCTAGATGCAATCAGTTGTGCGTATTCGATTTGTATGAGTTGATAATGATGTCTTATAAAGAATTAACAATAAATATGCTTTTAGTTAAGAAGTTGAACTAAACGTGTTATTTTGTTACTTGATTTGTGTAATGTGATGTTTGTTGTTAATGTGATGAATTTGTTGATGTTTGTTGTTAATATGATGTATTTGTTATCGTTGTCGCTAGTATGTGGAATTTGTTGTTATTGCCTAGACCCTATGGTCAATGTTGATAAGTTGTATTGTGTTGACAAGTATGAAGTGAGTAAATATTGTATGTTGATATGCCCTAATGACGTGATTGAGAAGTGACGAATTACTATAATAGTGATGATATGGTTGTTGCCATAGAACCTTGGCATTGAGTTGATGTTGTTTAGACAATGTTGTGACATGTTTTTTATGTTGTATTTGTGGATGTGCATCATTTGAGTCGCATCCATTGCATTATTTGAGACGGCCTTAATGGAAAAAGTTTGAGACGTCCTTAATGGCAAATGTTTGAGACGACCTTAATGGCAAATGTTTGAGACGACCCAAGTGGCAAATGTTTGAGACGAGAGTTTTACTCCAAATGGTACCACATGCATATGCATTGTATTTGAGTCGCATATTGAGTTGCATTTTGAAGTGTTGTGATTGTGAATTGAATGTTATTATGTGTTATTGAATTGTGTACATGTCGATATAATTGGAAAATGTGTATACGTAATTATGTGAAGATAACCTATATATTTGGAATATGATTATGTTGGTATACAATTGTTACTTTTAGAATGTTGTTGGAAAGGATATGTACATATAGTCTATGTGTTAGTGAAATATGATTATGTACATTGTTTAGTAACCATGTTTGATCACTTGAAATTGAATGAGCTAAACATGTGAATCTTGATATATTGTATATGAATGCATGTTTATGTGAAGAGTGATGAATTCTTGAAATGTATTCTTGTTGTGTTTTACATTTCCCATATTATGTTTATTTATAATGATTTGAATTATCACCCTTCTGTTTGAATGTTACCCTTTGTTGGTAACGTGCAGGTATTCGAGAATTGAAGGATTAGTTGCCGTTATTCCAAGTCGGGTTGTCATTCTGATACGTAACACTCATGGGGATGAACACTAGTTGTTTAGTTGTTTGATTTTATTGGTGAATAACTATGTTGATACATGTAAAGTAATCTTTGATGCTAAAATGGCTTTAAGTTGAAAAGATACTATGTCGTCAAAGTTGTTTACTGTTGTTCACCTGCTTCATGTTAATAAAGTTGATTCATGTGGTTTTAGTTCATTTGAGTATTTGTGTTATGTATCTAGGATGGCACGATATGGTTGTTAGATAAATTGTAATACTCCAATTGTTTTTCGAAATAGAATTTTATAACTCTGATTTCCTTAATAATTACCGAGGTAAAATTTAGGTGTTACACCAATGGTGTAGGTGATGAGGAGGTATCAGGTGTAGCCATGGAGGGGATGAGGATGTTGTGGTGGTGGAAGTGGTTTGAGAGGAATGATGTGGTCCGATGGGTGATATAGACTGATGGTCAGATATGGGATGGTAATTGGTAAGAGGTTGCAAGGTGGGATTTGTCCATTGATGCACAATAGATGGCCGTAAGTCAAAGAAATTCCAATCGTCATCAGAACAACCTCTCTGATACCATGTGAGATGTTGAGATCAACCGTGTGAGAATAACACGATGGAAACTGTTATGTATATAGAGATTTACAGTTCATTACATGTTATAGTCGAAGTGGAACTTATATACAAATATAAATGCATATTCTATCAATACTAGATTGGGATTAATAATAGTGGAGTTAAAATACGCTTTTTATTGAGAGGGTACACTAGTTGCAAGAATAAGATGAAACTGGTAAAGTAGAGTCTAGGTTGTCGTTGACATAAAATTATATTTATGATTTTGTGAATAAGATTAAGAAATTTATTGAAGGAAGTTTTCTTATTTTTTTTTTTTTTAAAAAAGAGAAATTTAAATAAAGAATGAAGACAAAGTAGAAATTTTGGTGTTCTAAACAAAAAGGAAACTCAAACTAAATAAAACAAAGTAAGTAGAAGTGATATCAACTGCACCTATGTATAAAGAGGGTTCAAAGTTTTATATAATTTAATCACTTGAAAAATTCAAAAGAGCTAGATGATTGTTTAAAAATCAAGTGTATCAGGTATTTTCGCTTTCATGAGTTGAGACAAGGCTAACAAAGAATAGTTTTCATTTTATGACGTAAATATGACATTATTCAAGCACATTGTGGAACCTTTACATCACATTGTTTGAGAGACTAATATTTATTCGACAATATAATGCATAGATATTTGCTTACGCACAATATAAGTTTTCTTAGAAATTAGCACATAAGCGATATAAGGTTAATAGAACATTCCCTGACTAATGCTAGGTAGTCTAGTGAAATAGAAGTTTTCCAAGATAGCCTCGAGTATTTCTTAGATTTATTATGATCCACAAGTACCATAAAATACAAGGTATAATGAAAGTCACATAAAATCTAAATCTAAGTAGTTAAAATAGTTTTTCATAGTTTTATGTGCCACAAATTACAGTTGGGGAACAACATAAAGGTTAATTAAGCCAGCCTACTTCGAGTTTGCACAAGAAACATGAAAAATCGAATGTATGGAAGAAAGAAATCTGTAATTTAAACAAGAAAGTGGAGAGATCGATTTGATATGTATTTCTGAATCCAAAACAGTCTATTTATAAACTAAATGGTGTTTTTTCACAAGGTTGCGACTTCTGATAAAACACTCATTTTCACCAAGTGTTAAAACTCTTTATTAAGTATTGCGACCCTTAATAAAAAACTTTTTCACTAAGTGTTGCAACTCTTTCTTAGGTATCACGACCCTTTATAAAACACATCCTTTCACAAAGTATTATAACTATTTACTTAGTATTGCGCCTTTGATAAAACACACTATTTCACCAAATATTGCAACTCGTTATTAACGTTATTAAGTATTACAAATATTTAGTCATAAGGTATCATGTTTTTATTGAAACACAACAATAATTATTTATTTAATAAATCTCTTTGCTTAATGAATAATTGTAACATTATTCATTCCAAACCATTAAGATTTCCTTGTAACTATGAAAATATTTTCAATCTTGTATACATTCGAACAGAGCGTCATGAAAAACGCTAGAACCAGCAATGATATTACCAAAAAAAAAGGCGTAATACATAAAATTGAATCTCAATTTTTACTGTTGAAAATACAATAAATGAGTGAATTTCTTATGTAGAAAAACTTTGTAAGCCATTCGAATTTGTTTCAGGCTCAAAAACAACATTTTAAGATTTTCCACAATTTTCTATTTTATTTCTATTTTGGATTAAAAATCCATTAGAGTTTATTTTATTTTATTTTATTTATCTTTTGGATTAAAATCACATTAGTATTTCTTTGTTTTATGTATTTAAAGACCTTTGGCATGGGCATCAAGATTATCTTACAATATAATAAAATTCAAAGTTTTCTTCTTTCTGTTAGATTCAAGCTTTATTTAAGAAGTTTGTCGCTTGCAAACTTGTGTTTTGTTCTAGGTTTAGCATTTGTTATTCATTTTGTATTTTCGACTACGTCAGTTGACATCATAGTAGGTTTTCTTCTATTCTTTTTTGAAGCTTGACAAACATGGTGGATCAACCGGTGACCAGAGAAGTTCTTAAGGGTATTATCGCGACTTTTTCCATAATCCTAACTGATTTGACTGAATATATAGAAACTTTAACAACTCAGGTGAACAACTCCAACAACAAATAGAACCTGCGAAGAGACAAAAAAGGGAACCAGTTACTGTTCCATTGGGTGGCAACAATTGTGTTGCTATTGTTGAAAGTTCGAGTTTTGAAGAAGAAGAACCATGCGAGGAAGAGGTAGTTGATAATGGGAATCGACATACCCATGTTTATCAAGTGAAGACTTATATTCCATTGATATACAAAATGATAGGTTTGGAAGTGTTTCGAAATTAGAAGATCGACGTCGATAAGTTCTTCAAAGTTATGGGTGTCCATGAAAACTAGAAAATTAAGATGGTGTCCGTTAAGATGAAGAGTAGTACTACTTTTTGGTGGGATAAGCTCGTTGTTTAGAGGCATATACACAGAAAATGGTCTGTCAGATCTTGACCAAGAATGAAACAATTGATGATGGAGCAGTTTTAATTGGAAAATTATGAGAAGATTCTTTATAAGATATATACTGAGTGTGTTTAGAGAAAGAGAACTGTAACAAAATACACAGCTGAGTTCCTGCTTTTTTTGAGTGCAATGAATTAGGATAATTAGAGAGCTAAAAAGGTGTTCGATACATTAGTGGCCTAAAGGGACCCTTGTAGGAGAAGATGTGTTTGCATACTGTATGGACCGTATTTGAGGCATTCAATATAACTTTGAAAGCAAAATTTATGGAGAAATCCCCTCGAATTTTCCCACATTTAGGTATTCTGCCTAGAGTAACTTTGAATCAGTAGGCGACAAGGAAAAGAGTGCAGCAACTAGGGATTCTAACCTTGAAAATAGGGGGACTATCAGCCCTAGCGGTGTTTAGTAGGGTAAAATACTAGTCTAGATGTAGAATAATCCATATGCTAACCTCACTGGAGACACGTGTTAGTGTTGTAAATGAAGGGGTCACATATCAAATGTTTGCCCAACTAAGAGAGTCGCTGTTTGTAACATCCCGAAAATTCTTATGTAATTAATTTAATTGAGTTTTAAATCAATTATTGGAAATTAGCATTTTATCGAATTATGTGGAGAAATTATAAAATGTTAAGTTATTGGGCCATGTGGTGAAATTAGTAAGGTGGGAGTGTAATTGTGAAGGAGCCCATTTCTAATTTTGTATTTTTCGTAAAATAAGGAAAACAAGAGGAGAAAGAAATTAGAACGTGAAAACAAGAAGTTGAGAGAAGAGGGAGAGCTGAAGAACGTGAAGGAGAACCAAAGAGAAAGAAGACCCATTCAAGAATTTGGCTAAGGTAAGGGGGGACTCATCTGATTAGCATCTATTATCGGGTTAGGGTTGATAATACTGAATAGATGTAGAATTCGGGTCGATTGAGTCATAAGATAGATTTAGGGATTGAGTCAAATTGAATGATGTTTGATCCCCGATGTTTGAATCCATGATGTTTGTGTTGTTATGGTCTCAATTGATGCGTAATTGGTGTATTATGATGTGTATTTCGTGTTGTATGTGCACTTCATTTCCTTAAGTTCGTACTGGTATGAACTGAATGAGTTTGGAATGTGTAGAATGCCGTTTTCTGCGACAGACCATTTTTGAAAAGTTTAAAGATGCATAACTTTTGAACCGTTGGTCTGTTTGGTGTGCCGTTTCGAGCTAAACGAACCTTATAAAATAGTCTATTTGATGATTAATGATGTGATTGTGATTGAATAATGCATATATATATATATATATATATATATATATATATATATATCTGTGTGTGTGTGTGTGTGTGTGTGTGTGTGTGTGTGTAAACATGCTTGATGATGATGGTGATGATGATTATGATGAAATGAGTATTTGATGATGTTACTCATTTGACTTGACGATGGTATAAGTATGTTCATGTATATTTGCATTCATTCATATTCATTAATGATGCTGTATCTGTTAGAACAAGATTTGTTCTGATCAATTATCTTAGTTTTGATGATAACAATAATATGAATTTTGCTTAAGATAATATGGTACTCTAATCCAATGCAATTTCCTTTTCAGGAAATATATAAAGAGTATGCATAATTCAGCGCTCAGAAGCTTTGTCTCAAGGGTTCAGCATGCAACATCAGAACATGGTCTGGCAAGACATCAGAAGATGGTCGAAGCAGAATCAGAACATGGGTCTATGGAAGCATCAGAAGAACATGAGATCAGAAGCACTGAAGTTCTGATGGTATCACGCTCAAAAGCACTTCAAGGTCAGAAGATCAGAAGATGCTTTGCACCAAGCTGTTTGACTCTGATGATATTCAAACGTTGTATTCACAAACATCAGATCAGAAGGAAGTACAAGTGGCAAGCTACGCTGACTGACAAAAGGAACGTTAAAGGCTATTAAAGGCAACGTCAGTAGACACAGCGTGAACAAGGCTCGAGGTAGTTGACAAAAGCGTATAACATTAAATGCGACGCTGTACGGAACACGCAAAGCATTAAATGCACTCAACGGTCATCTTCTCCAACGCCTATAAATATGAAGTTCTGATGAGAAGCAAGGTTAACGATTTTGAACAAAACAACTCATATTAACTTGCTGAAACTCTGTTCTATTCAAAGCTCAGAATCTTCATCTTCATCAAAGCTCACTACATTGCTGTTGTAATATATTAGTGAGATTAAGCTTAAACGTTAAGAGAAATATCACAGTTTGTGATTATAGCTTTTAAGAAGCAATTGTAATACTCTTAGAATTGATTACATTAAGTTGTAAGGAACTAGAGTGATCGTGTGGATCAGAATACTCTAGGAAGTCTTAGAGGGTATCTAAGCAGGTTGTAACTAGAGTGATCGTGTGGATCAGAATACTCTAGAAAGTCTTAGAGGGTATCTAAGCAGTTGTTCCTGGAGTGATCAGTGTGTGATCAGAAGACTCTGGAAGACTTAGTTGCTGACTAAGTGGAGAACCATTGTAATCCGTGCGATTAGTGGATTAAATCCTCAGTTGAGGTAAATCATCTCTGCGGGGGTGGACTGGAGTAGTTTAGTTAACAACGAACCAGGATAAAAATAACTGTGCAATTTATTTTTATCTGTCAAGTTTTTAAAGCTACACTTATTCAAACCCCCCCTTTCTAAGTGTTTTTCTATCCTTCAATTGGCATCAGAGCGCCGGTTCTAAGGTGCAAGCACTTAACCGTGTTTAGAAAAGATTCAGGAAGAGAAAAACGCTTCAGTAAAAGATGGCTGATGAAACTGCAAAGTCTACATCTACATCTGGCTCTGCTGAGAAACACAACGGTAACAATGGTTATACTAGACCGCCGGTATTTGATGGTGAAAACTTTGATTACTGGAAAGATAAACTGGAAAGTTACTTTCTTGGTCTTGATGGTGATCTATAGGATCTTCTGATGGATGGTTACAAACATCCAGTAAATGCCAATGGCGTAAAGCTGACAAGGCAAGAAATGAATGATGATCAGAAGAAGCTTTTCAGGAATCATCATAAATGCAGAACTGTTTTGCTGAATGCTATCTCTCATGCTGAGTATGAGAAGATATCTAACAGGGAAACGGCCTATGACATATATGAGTCCTTGAAAATGACTCATGAAGGAAATGCTCAAGTCAAGGAGACTAAAGCTCTCGCTTTAATCCAGAAGTATGAAGCCTTCAAGATGGAGGATGATGAAGACATTGAAAAGATGTTTTCAAGATTTCAAACTCTTACTGCTGGATTGAGAGTTCTTGACAAGGGATACACCAAGGCTGATCACGTAAAGAAGATCATCAGAAGCTTACCCAGAAGATGGGGTCCTATGGTAACTGCATTTAAGATTGCGAAGAATCTAAATGAAGTCTCTTTGGAAGAGCTGATCAGTGCCCTGAGGAGTCATGAAATTGAACTGGATGCAAACGAGCCTAAAAAGAAAGGTAAGTCTATTGCATTAAAATCCAATATCAAGAAATGCACTAACGCTTTTCAGGCTAGAGAAGAAGATCCTGAAGAATCAGAATCTGAAGAAGAAGATGAACTGTCCTTGATCTCCAGAAGGCTAAATAAACTCTGGAAGAACAAGCAAAGGAAGTTCAGAGGCGTCAGAAGTTCAAAGAAATTTGAACGTGGAGAATCTTCTGATGACAGAAGATTTGACAAGAAGAAGGTCATGTGCTATGAATGCAATGAGCCTGGACACTTCAAGAATGAATGTCCAAAACTTCAGAAGGAAAATCCCAAGAAGAAGTTTCATAAGAAGAAAGGTCTTATGGCAACCTGGGATGAGTCAGAAGATGATTCAGACTCAGAAGATGAGCAGGCTAACTGTGCGCTGATGGCGACAGAAGATGACGGATCAGAATCTACATCATAATCAGATTCTGAAGAGGTATTTTCTGAACTTACTAGAGATGAGTTAGTTTCCGGTCTAACTGAACTTCTGGAATTCAAGTCTCAGATTAGTCTCAAATACAAAGAGCTGAAAAAGCTATTTGAATTTGAAACAAAGAAGCTTGAGTTGGAGAATTCTGAATTAAAAGAAAAACTTTTAAAATTATCCAATAATGTTGGATCTCCTTCTGATTCAGAAAAATCCACTCCTAGTCTAAACCATATTCTGAAAGAATATGATTTAAGTTTCAGGAAGTTCTTATCTAGAAGTATTGGCAGAAGTCAGCTAGCTTCTATGATATATGCTGTGTCTGGAAACAAAAGAGTCGGCATTGGTTTTCAGGGTGAAATCCCATACAAACTTGAACCTGTTGATGAAATGAAATTCACATACAAGCCATTGTATGATCAGTTCAAGTATGGCCACTCCCATGATATTAGGCACACTTCACATGCTCAAAGTTTTCACATAACACACACCAAAAAGCATGTGACACAACCTAGGAAATATCATGAAACTCACATTAAAAATTATCATGCTGTTCCTCCTATTGCTTACAATGTTAAACCCAAGTTCAATCAGAACTTGAGAAAATCTAACAAGAAAGGACCCAAGAAAATGTGGGTACCTAAGGATAAGATTATTCCTATTGCAGATATCCTTGGCTGCAAAAAGGACAAAGCACAACATGTCGTGGTACCTGGACTCTGGATGCTCATGACACATGACAGGAAGAAGGTCTATGTTCCAAGACCTGGTGCTTAAGTCTGGAGGGGAAGTCAAGTTTGGAGGAGATCAGAAGGGCAAGATAATTGGCTCTGGAACTATAAAGTCTGGTAACTCTCCTTCCATTTCTAATGTACTTCTTGTAGAAGGATTAACACATAACCTCTTATCTATCAGTCAATTGAGTGACAATGGTTATGATATAATCTTTAATCAAAAGTCTTGCAAGGCTGTAAATCAGAAGGATGGCTCAATCCTATTTACAGGCAAGAGGAAGAACAACATTTATAAGACAGATCTGCAAGAGCTTATGAGTCAGAAGGTGACTTGTCTTATGTCTGTTTCTGAAGAGCAGTGGGTCTGGCACAGAAGATTAGGTCATGCTAGTTTGAGAAAGATTTCTCAGATTAACAAACTGGATCTTGTCAGAGGACTCCCTAATCTGAAATTCAAATCAGATGCTCTTTGTGAAGCATGTCAGAAGGGCAAGTTCTCCAAACCTGCATTCAAGTCCAAGAATGTTGTTTCTACCTCAAGGCCATTAGAACTCTTGCACATTGATCTGTTTGGCCCAGTCAAAACAGCATCTGTCAGAGGGAAGAAATATGGATTAGTCATCGTAGATGATTATAGCCGCTGGACGTGGGTAAAATTCTTGAAACACAAGGATGAGTCTCATTCAGTGTTCTTTGATTTCTGCATTCAGATTCAATCTGAAAAAGAGTGTAAAATCATAAAGGTCAGAAGTGATCATGGTGGTGAATTTGAGAACAGATCCTTTGAAGAATTCTTCAAAGAAAATGGTATTGCCCATGATTTCTCTTGTCCTAGAACTCCACAGCAAAATGGAGTTGTAGAACGAAAGAATAGGACTCTGCAAGAAATGGCCAGAACCATGATCAATGAAACCAATATGGCTAAGCATTTCTAGGCAGAAGCAATAAACACTGCATGCTATATTCAGAATAGAATCTCTATCAGACCTATTCTAAATAAGACTCCTTATGAATTGTGGAAGAATAAAAAGCCCAACATTTCATATTTCCATCCTTTTGGATGTGTATGCTTTATTCTGAACACTAAAGATCATCTTGGTAAGTTTGATTCCAAAGCACAAAAATGTTTCCTTCTTGGATATTCTGAACGCTCAAAAGGCTACAGAGTATACAATACTGAAACATTGATCGTGGAAGAATCAATCAATATCAGGTTTGATGATAAGCTTGGTTCTGAAAAACCAAAGCAGTTTGATAATTTTGCAGATTGTGATATTGATATATCAGAAGTTGTTGAGCCAAGAAGCAACGCATCAGAAGCAGAGTTTCTCAGAAGCAAAGAATCTGAAGATCAAGTATCAGCTTCTCTGGAGAATCTAAGCATTTCTGAAGAACCATCTGTCAGAAGATCATCCAGACTCATCTCTGGTCATTCAGAAGATGTCATTCTTGGAAAGAAGGATGATCCAATCAGAACAAGAGCATTCCTTAAGAACAATGCAGACTGTCAATTAGGTCTTGTATCTTTGATCGAGCCAACTTCTGTTGATCATGCTCTAGAAGATCCAGACTGGATAATTGCTATGCAAGAAGAACTGAATCAGTTTACAAGGAATGATGTTTGGGATCTTGTTCCTAGACCAGATGGATTCAATATAATCGGTACAAAATGGGTCTTCAGAAACAAGCCCAGAATGAGAAGATGAGAAGTTCTTATGTATGGGTATCTTCTGAAATGAAATCTTTTTTAAGAAGTTCTGATTGAAATCAATTAGAAATTGTGATTCAGTTATTACTAACGTTTCATTGTCTAAGTTGATTCAGAATCTCTTCAAAAGCAAAACAGCTGTAACTGGCTATCCAGATGGTAAACACGTGTTCACTATTCCTGGACAAGCGTGCGTGCAGTTGAGGGGACGTCTACTTAGGTAACTGTGCAAATCACGTCTTTTGTCATTATTATCTCTCCTCACGTCACGTAACATTAAATGCTTTTCATCATTTACTCTCTTTCAGTTTTCTTTTTATATTCTTCAAACGTTTCTTTTCCCTCTTATATTTCTCTCACTTTGCATTCAGTTTCTTTTTCGTTCTCTCTCTTTGCATTCATATCATAAACCCTAGCAGTTTCCAATATCTGAAACTTCATCATGAATCCATCGTCAAACTCTGGGAATCAAGATAATGATCGGAAACAAAAGAGAAAGGCAACTGCTGAACCAGAAACCAAACCAAAAAGAGTAAGGATCACCTATGACCCTCTCAAAGTGAACCCGTTTGAAGCTATGATGTCTGGAAATTACTCTAGACGTGTGTATCAACCCCTTGACGGTACCCCTCAATCACCTCCCTCTTCACAGACCTCCACCACCTCTTCCTCCTCATTCATCCTCTCGGAACCACCTTCTTCACCATCTGATATATCCTCTCCTTCAACCCATCCATCAGATATTTCTTCATCTCTCTCACACCCTTTTCCCACCAGAACACCTAATCCCTATAGTGTTGTTTTTCCCGACTCCAGGTTTACTGTCAACCCTCCAACCCCTACCACTCAATCATTTCTGGAGCTTTTACATTCTGATGTAAATGGCTGGCTGGAGATTCTGGGTGCTGCTCACCTTAACCATCTGGATGAGTATGCTACAAGCAACCTTTGGGATACCTTTCGTCAGGATTTTCTGGTTAGGGCTACAGACACTCAGAGAAGGATCATGTCTGAAGCTCCTGGTATTCGTGGTCTTCGGTTGGAAGTTGGTGAAAGTAGCTATCACCATCTCATCAGGAACAGAAGTGTTCTTGAGAAGAAGATACCTACAGATGAGTTGGAAGAAGAAAATCTCTGCAGAGACATCGTGGTGTGGAAACCATGGTTTCCTGTGCTGACTGGAGATTTTCAGTGGCTGTTTAACTGGTTCAGAATGAACCCTTCTGAAAAAGCACCTCACATGGTCTTTCCAGTAGTGGTTTATCCTGCTGAAGTTGCTGGTCCTACTCCTCCAACAAACCTAGCAGCTATTCTTCAAGCGTTGGAAGTTGGAACTTCTGAGCTGCCTGAACCAGAATATGCTAAGGCTACTTCTGAGTCAGACTCAGATGAGGAAATGAAAGATGCACAAGCTGAAGATCTCCCAGAAGATCACCCTGCTGAGATTGCTGTCCCTTTTGGCAGAAATTCAGGTGCCTCTTCTTCTGGTGAAACCTCAGCTCTGATGGAGACCTTGGAAGCTCTTCATCAGAATCAAGCTATGTTGGCTTCTCGTTTGGACGCGCAAGAAGTAGCCAATGCTGAGTTTCGCTCCTTCATGGCAAGGCAAGCTACAAGCACTGACGGGATTCATGATGTTCTGGCGCGGATTTTGCGTAGGCTAGGATCTTAGTCCTTTGGTCTGTGTAGTTTTCTTTCCTTGTTGCATCTGTTTTCCTGCATTCCTCTTTTGTAATCTTTCTTGTTGAAATCAATGAAAAGTTATTTGTGTTTCTTTCCTTTTGTCTCTTGCTTTGCATCTGAATCTCTTATGCTTTTTGATGTTATGACAAAAAGGGGGAGAAGATAAATGATAAATGATTTGATTAATCTATCAGTTGCTGGGTAAAGCTCCCACACATTTACTAACAAGAACTGCAAGTTCTATATGGTTTAAGTGTTTTGCAGGTATAAAGAAGTGAAGAGAATCTTCAAAGCAAACACAAGAAGCAAAACCATAAGAAGTGTTATTCTGTAAAAAGAATAAGCTCATGGAAACTGAAGCAAGCTGAGTGCTGTCAAGCTTCAGAAATCAGAAGCAAGAAAGAAGAATGAATCAGAAGCACTGATAATAGAATTTGATCCATATTTGTCTATTTGCTCTGACAAAATTCAATTTGTTCTGATACATTATTTTAGCCTATATGGCTCTGATACATATCATGTGTTCTAATATACATTTTATGTTCTGACTCGTTCATGCTGACTTTTGTCGTTTAGTTTTTGTTCTGTAACATTTCAGGATGTAGAGATGCTCTGATGATGCTCTAGTACATTCAACAATGTTCTGATACAAATCTAGCATGAAGTGATGCTGGTAGAAATTCAAAGCTCTGAAGCTATCCGAGGGAAGCAGAAATCAGAAGCTGTGAATGTTCTAAAGATCCAGAAAACTCAAGTTCTGAAGCTGTCCTAAATGGAAGCAGAAATAAGAAGCTGTGAATGTTCTGAAGATCAAAGAAATTCAAGTTCTGAAGCTGTCCTAATTGGAAGCAGAAATCAGAAGATGTGAATGTTCTGAAGATCAAAGAAATTCAAGTTCTGAAGCTGTCCTAGATGGAAGCAGGAATCAGAAGCTGTGAGTGTTCTAGGGATCTAAAGAAATTCTAGTTCTGAAGCTGTCCAATGGAAGTAGAAGTCAGAAGCTATGAATTCTCTGAAGACAGAAGCTTATGTGATCGTCTCTACCGAAATAATCAGGGAAGTCTTTTATTAAAGTTCTTCGAGTATTTATTTCAGGGGGAGATTATTTATCTCAGGGGGAGATTGTTAATCTCAGGGGGAGACATATTCATATGCTTATGCTATAGCTGTGTAATTTGTCTTTTGCCGTCTGCTCTTTCTGATCGCAAATTCATATCATTTATATATGTTTTTGTCATCATCAAAAAGGGGGAGATTGTTAGAACAAGATTTGTTCTGATCAATTATCTTAGTTTTGATGATAACAATAATATGAATTTTGCTTAAGATAATATGGTACTCTAATCCAATGCAATTTCCTTTTCAGGAAATATATAAAGAGTATGCATAATTCAGCGCTCAGAAGCTTTGTCTCAAGGGTTCAGCATGCAACATCAGAACATGGTCTGGCAAGACATCAGAAGATGGTCGAAGCAGAATCAGAACATGGGTCTATGGAAGCATCAGAAGAACATGAGATCAGAAGCACTGAAGTTCTGATGGTATCACGCTCAGAAGCACTTCAAGGTCAGAAGATCAGAAGATGCTTTGCACCAAGCTGTTTGACTCTGATGATATTCAAACGTTGTATTCACAAACATCAGATCAGAAGGAAGTACAAGTGGCAAGCTACGCTGACTGACAAAAGGAACGTTAAAGGCTATTAAAGGCAACGTCAGTAGACACAGCGTGAACAAGGCTCGAGGTAGTTGACAAAAGCGTATAATATTAAATGCGATGCTGTACGGAACACGCAAAGCATTAAATGCACTCAACGGTCATCTTCTCCAACGCCTATAAATATGAAGTTCTGATGAGAAGCAAGGTTAACGATTTTGAACAAAACAACTCATATTAACTTGCTGAAACTCTGTTCTATTCAAAGCTCAGAATCTTCATCTTCATCAAAGCTCACTACATTGCTGTTGTAATATATTAGTGAGATTAAGCTTAAACGTTAAGAGAAATATCACAGTTTGTGATTATAGCTTTTAAGAAGCAATTGTAATACTCTTAGAATTGATTACATTAAGTTGTAAGGAACTAGAGTGATCGTGTGGATCAGAATACTCTAGGAAGTCTTAGAGGGTATCTAAGCAGGTTGTAACTAGAGTGATCGTGTGGATCAGAATACTCTAGAAAGTCTTAGAGGGTATCTAAGCAGTTGTTCCTGGAGTGATCAGTGTGTGATCAGAAGACTCTGGAAGACTTAGTTGCTGACTAAGTGGAGAACCATTGTAATCCGTGCGATTAGTGGATTAAATCCTCAGTTGAGGTAAATCATCTCTGCGGGGTCGACTGGAGTAGTTTAGTTAACAATGAACCAGGATAAAAATAACTGTGCAATTTATTTTTATCTGTCAAGTTTTTAAAGCTACACTTATTCAAACCCCCCCCCCTTTCTAAGTGTTTTTCTATCCTTCAGTATCCGTGATGATGTGTTGGATCAGTAAAGGGCATGATTCCCATTGTGTGGAATTTGTGCTGGCAGGGCGGTATCTTGATGATGTTGGATCGGTCATGGGTTATCACCATTTGATGATGTTGGTACAACATGCATAGTGTCAATTCATACATATGCATACTTTTATAACATGATTGGATGTATTCCAGTGTTGTAATTATTAATGATGTGTTAGTTGATTGTTTGGTGATGATAAAACTTGTTTGAATGTCTGCTTATGAAACAATTGGGTGAACGATGCAGCTATGATATGTTATTGCTTTATAGCCTTATAACATTTGTTAATTATGATGAGACTCGCCGTTACATGTTGTCATTTTCAGATTTAGGATAGCGGCTGTTCGACTTGGTGAGGATTAGATCATGAGTCAGTTATTTAGTTAGCGTCAGGTGTCATGCTCTGATATTTGTAACACTGGGGACGCAATGTTTAGAGTTTATGGTTTATAACTATGGTTATGTTTTGATGTTTTGAAGGATAAGTTTTATAGATGTTAAACTTAATCAATATGATTTGATTTCCGCTGTGTTAACATGGAATGTTTTTAATTGATGATGAATGCCTCAGTGAATGCATGACATAACTGGACGATGTTTAATTACTCTTTGAATTGTGGCACCCTTATTTTCATGTACTCTGAATAAACTTATTAATTGTCGCGGGGTTTAGAAAGGGGTGTTACACTGTTGTTGTGGAAGAAAGGTAAGAGAATGATGAATATGTAGGGGTTGAGTTTGTAGAGGAAAAATCTGATGAGAGAAAACTGTGTTGCAGAGAACTTTATTAGTATTACAAGAATTTGTTTAAAACACACTATTCTATCAAGAACAAGTTGTATAAACTGATTGTGGATAGTGGCAGCACGAAAAATATGGTGTCACAGAAATTGATAGATTATTTGAAGTTGTCCAAAGAACCCCATGAGAAAACATACAACATCGGTTGTGTAAGCAAGGACTCCCATGTTCGGGTAACACTAGCTTGTAGAGTTCTTATCTTCATCAGAAATTATTACAGAGAAGAGTTACTCTGTGATGTTCTTGATATGGATGTTTATCATATTTTACTTGGTAGGCCTTGGCAATTTGATAATGATATCACTTATCGAGGACGAGATAAAGTAATGATGTTTACATGGGATACATATAAAATTGCCATGGTTCTTGTTTTGCACACTTTGATAAGAATCCAAGAGAAAATAAGTCTAGGTTTATGGTGATGACACAAAGTGAAAAAGAGCTTGATGAGGTTGTTAAAGAAACTGATTTTTTATGTAAAATGGTTAGTTTAAGGTTGAGGAGTGTTGTAAAGGAGGAAACAATAATTCTAGAAGAAGTGTTATGGATCCTAGATAATTTCAAGGAATTGACAACATATGAGCTATTAAACAATTTGCCTCATATGCAAGATAAACGTTAAAAAGTTAAATATTTTAATATAGGAGACAATGTGATGGTGTTTCTGCATAAGGAGAGATTTTTAGTTGGCACTTACATCAAGCTGCATCCACGCAAGTATCGCCCGTCTAGAGTGACCATAAATATCCATGATATAATGCTTATGTGGTAGCTCTATCGAACTTCAGGAATATATCAAATACTTTCAAGGGTTAAATATGTTTTTAGTCCCTATAAATATGCGACCTTGCATTTTTAGTCCCTATAAAATTTTTCTTCAATGAATGGTCCTTCTAAAATTTTCATGCATGCAATTTCAGTCCCTGCTGTTTTCTAAAATTTTAAAAACTGTTTAATTACCCTTTAATTTTTAATTTTTTTAATAATTTTTTTTATATATGTTTAGAATACTGTAAAATATTTATTTACCAAGTTTTAGAATTTTTTAAAACAAGAAGAATTAAATATGAATTTTTCAAATTTCAAAAAATAATGATAAAAGTAATGAAAATCTCAACTTAGAAATTAAATTTTGAATTTTCTTTTTTTCTAGGAACTTTTTAAAACATTACGAATATGTCTGCAAAATAATCATTCTAAAATGTACATCGGTTTGACAGTAGGGACTGAAACTAGGTGCATAATAATTTTATAAGGACCATTCATTGAAGGAAAATTTTATAGGGACTAAAAATGCAGGGTCACATATTTATAGGGACTAAAAACGTATTTAACCCTACTTTCAATGATGCAGATGAGACTCTTTATCAAGAAGAAAACTCGGGGTCAAGTTCTTCAAAGATGGAGGAAACTGATGTTGGAAGATTTTTTTAAGACATCCAAATTTGTTTCAAGCCCAAAAATAACATTTTAATATTTTCTGCAATTTTCAATGTATTACTTAGAGTTTATTTTATTTTATTTATGTTTTAGATTAAAAGTCTATTAGGATTTCTTTGTTTTATGTATTTAAAGACTTTATTTTATTTTATTTATGTTTTAGATTAAAAGTCTATTAGAATTTCTTTGTTTTATATATTTAAAGACTTTATTTTATTTTATTTATGTTTTAGATTAAAAGTCTATTATGATTTCTTTGTTTTATGTATTTAAAGACTATTTACATGATTATCAGTATTATTATTTTTTATAATAGAGTTTAGAGTTTTTTTCTTTCTCGTGAATTCCAGTTTATTTAACAAATATGTTGTTTATAAATTTATATTTTATTTTAAGTTTAACACTTACTATTTCTTTTGAGTTTCTGGCTGCGTCAATTTCTCTCATTAACATCAAATTCAACACATGATAGAATTTCCCAGAAATGAGTGACAGTCAGAAAAAGAATTTTTCCTTTCATATTTCATAATAAATTTAGCTTTCAAGATATTGACACTTTCTTTCTTTATTCCTTGCCCTTCTCACCCCGAAACACACCATAATAATAAACTATTGAAGCTACAGAATATGAATGTCTATGTTTGGACACTGCACTTATTTTTATTACTTTATGTGTGAAAGAACAAAAAATCATCACTGTATAAGGTACCAACAATATTATAAAATATGAGTGTGGGTGCATTTTACTACTTTTTAAAATACTTTATAAAGTAAAGTCATGATTATATACTGGCATCCTAGCATATCACACTATAAATACTGAGATCTCTTTTTTCTTTTGTTTGAACTCATTCATATAAATTTGGTCTGAAAAAATAAATAAATAAGTCCTACAAAAATGGTAAGAGCTCCTTATTTTGATGAAAATGGAACAAAGAAAGGTGCATGGAGCGAAGAAGAGGATCAAATGCTTATTGCTCACGTTCAGAGACATGGTCATGCTAATTGGCGTCAACTTCCCAAAGTTGCAGGTATAAATTTTGTAATTAATTTAGTATTAGTCAACTACAGAGGATATTTATTAGAAAATATTATCCGTTTGTATTAATTAATCATGATTTTTTATTAATTTATTGTAATTAGTTTCTCTTGTCGGTAACAGGTTTAGCCAGATGTGGAAAGAGTTGTCGGTTGCGTTGGCTGAATTACCTGCGCCCAAATCTAAAACGAGGGAGCTATACACAGAACGAGGAACAAATGATCATGGAGTTGCATAAAAAGCATGGGAATAGGTATGATTTTTGTTACTTCATATTAAACTTGGTCAATTGTAGAACGAGTCTAAGCTTTAAAATTGTAATAAAAAAAAATTACATAAAAAAAAAGTTAATGCATCTAGATTACAATTGAGTCTAGATGCAACAGTTATTTAGACACTGTTTTTGTTTATATCATAATAGATATAAAAATTCAAAGCATGAGAAAACGATGGAGTAAAAAATCTAACTATGTTCTATTTGACGAGCTATATTTTCAATTTATAGTTTATAGATTTATATTTTTAAAGATATCACTTTGATAAATGTCATTTCCTATAAGATACTAATTTTTTTTTTTATTAAAGTGGGTGAAGTATCTCAACTATATTTATTATCATTGAAATTTTTGATCTCGTAAAATATAAATTTTAGTTTTGGATTCTAAGTATTTGATTTTTGATAAAAATAATTGAACAAACATAAATGAAATTGTCCGATTTTATTACTAATGCGATGATCATACACATGATTTTAATTCACATTGTAATTACCGTCTAATATGATGAAAAATATTAAAAGAGGAAGAAAATTGTAACTGATCATATGTTTAAAAACTAGAGTAAATTGATCAATTTATTAGGATGAATCAAAAACTCATCATCTAATTTTGTAAAATAAAATTGATATTATTAATCAGTTACAATTTAAAATTTTAATCTTAAATACAATTTATTACAGATGGTCTCTTATAGCTGAAAGTTTACCAGAAAGATCAGACAACGAGATCAAGAATTTCTGGCACAGCCACCTAAAGAAATTCACAAGGAGCAATGAGAGCAAGATTACTCAAGAGATTGAAAAGACAAAAAGTTTGGAAAGTTCATATTCAATGTCTTACACTGCTACTAAAGCCAGTTCCCCTTCAATTTCATCTAGTCATGTGGAATCAAACATGGACTTGTATAGAATAGAAAATGATGTTGCTTCTTGGGAAACATGGAATGGATTCACCAACAATTTTTGGACTGAACCTTTTGTTTATGATAACACATTCAGTCAGGATTACTTTCCCATTTCATATTGTGGAGTAGAGCTAGAGGATCCATATTTTATATAGTGTACTCCCTCCGTCCCAAAATAAGTGTCGCATTTGAAAAAATTATTTGTCCCAAAATAAGTGTCGCTTTAAGTTTCCAATGCAATTTTAATTTTTATCTTCCAATTATGCCCTCTAATTAATACTCTTAATTTATTATTCTCTCACTTTACATTTATGATCATTCAAATACACCAATAATAAACAGGGATAGTTTTGTAAAAACACTATTATCTCTATTTCATTTATTACATTTTCTTAATCTGTGTGAAATGACCAACTATGACATATATTATGGGACGGAGGGAGTAATATATATTTTAGTATAATAGGATGGTCATCACAATATATAAGTTCTAGTCCCCTAGTATTCAGGATATATTGCATATTGCTTCTTCTCCCCATCCAAAGCAATAAGGCATGAGGAAATTGAGGTTGAGGAAGAACAATACAACGGGTGCTCGTCATCTATATCTCTTTTGTGAATTTCAAAACTAGTGTTGTCACTTCATAGGGACCTTTTGACTTGGATCGATCAAGATATTTCTATAATATCATTGGTAAATTAACTCGTCGTTGATCTTAAGTGTATGCATGCTTGTATGTTTGTTCCTTTTTTATCTTAAATTATGATTATAGTTTCAATTTTTGTATTTAAGCACGCTTGTATAGAAATTGTGTTGTGAAATTAAGAGGCTCGACCATATCAAAACTTTTTCGTTGAAAATCTAAAAATATTATTAATTTCGTTAAGAATAATGATATTTGAGAAAAAGAAAAAAGGCAACCAAATCAAATGGCCTACAGTAACAAACTAGCATGCTAAATATTGCAAGCAAATCCATAACAAGAAAGAGGAAGACAAAAGACGAGTACTTATATAGAGAATTTATTTATGCAGTTCGATCAAATTGATCTATTCTAGGGGATAGAGCAACTCTTTGATTCACTATACTTACAAAAGTTGTTATAAGATATTACAAATAAGTTAAAAAATAATCATCCAAGTTTCCAAGAATAAAACATATTTTCTACAAAAGTGTTTATCAATCTCTTAAACTCTCTATATATGAATAACACAAACACAAAGTTTTTAGCAGTATTTTTTAGTCCTCTTAGATACATTTAAAGGTTTGCCAAATATCAAGAACTCTAAGGAAATTTCACCCTTGCCTCTACATTTACCACATCTTCAATATGTCTTCATGTCTTAGCTAACAAAAGTGATAGAGATACGTATTTCTTAAGTGTAAAATCCAACATATCTAAAATAAGTCCAAAACATGACCCATCATCCAACAAATACGAGAATAGAACCTACCAAGCCTGGGACACGTCAAGACTGCCACACCGACCAACATCCATCACCCGATTACTGCCCCTACACAACCGACTGTCTCGTGCAGCCAAACCAAACTCGAGCCAATGATCCGGCACTGTCGTACACCATTGCTGACTAATGGGTTCCAAAGTTCCCTCTTGATGGGAGTACTTCTTGATTATATGGTTGAAAGCATTTAAGAAAATATGTCTTTGTCTCTTTTGGAACATCACATCATAAGGTACGTGTGTGGCTGTTGACTTGATGTCTTATCGGATGCCTTCTCATTTTGATTCTGATGGAGAATTCCTTTTCTATATTGACCTCGAGGTCTCTAAGTGTCTGGAGGAGGAGTCATTTTGATTTGAAACTACATCATTGTGAATTTTGGGCGGTATGAAGTGATTGGACCTAGAATCTCAATTCCTCAGAGTTGTTCATTTTGAAACACCAAGGTTTCAGACTATATATTGATAGCCATGATCATGTCTTTCAACATGATGCTTGTTTCAACATTTATCGTATGGTCTACAAGAGTGAAAAAATGAGGCATGTTATTTCCCCTCTCTTGGTGTGGATTTAAGTTTCCTATCACTAGTGTTGGAGGTTCGTCATTATGTAGAGGGAGATAGATTGTCTCAATAGTAGGTGGAGGTTGGATCTAATTCTTCGGGTCAGAGGAGAGTGTCACTCGTCCATGTTTAGGTTTGTGGTTTCTCCTAATAACTTCGTTGCAATAGATCATGGAAGTTTGGATTTATGAGTAGTTCTTTTTCCCAAAAATTTTATATCGACGTTTGAATAGAAGTTAGGCTCGATGCCACTTATTGAACATGTGACTCCATACAATATGGAGGGGTGGATTGTGGAAGTTTGAAAAATGACAATTTAAACCAATTTTTTTCTAAATCAGAGTTTGAAATTTTTTTCCAAAAACAATTTAGATATGCAGTAGAAAATAAGGAAAAAAATTGGCGCAAAGTAAAGGTTAAGGGAAGAGAGATAACATTAGAGATTTATAGAGGTTCGATCTTAAAGAAGTGACTTATTCCTCTCTCCAAGAATTGATCTTGAGAGTTTCCAATAATGTTTGAGAGCTTTTAGAAGGCTAAACCCACGAACCCCCTTATACAAGGAAAATGAAATTTCAGGTTAAATTCTAACCAAACAGCGAACAGAGGAATGAAGCGATTAATCTTCACGTCAAACAACGAACAGAGCTTCGAGCGGTTAGTCTCTAAGGCAAAATCAAATTTTTCATAGGAAAATCTCAAACCTAGTTGGATTTTTGAGTTGGCTATCGTCTATACTGAACCCAGGTTTTATACGGGGTGACCATGAACCAAACCTTGTTTTTTAACGGGCTGATCTCAAACATACTTAGCTCTTACACAAGCTGAGCTCTGAAATCGAATAAGATTTTACACTAGGATAATGTCACACTGATATATCTTTTAACCGGGATGAGATCAAGAACCGTTTTGAATATTTTTCTCTAGTTATATTTCATGAATCCAATAGGAGAGCTTTTCTTCAATAGAATAGCTCACAAATCAAATAGAGACTTATACTAATCCTCCAAATAGCTTTTATACAAGTTTAGCTCTAAACCAAAAATACCACTTCCTAAGGAAGAATGATTTAACTAAGATGAAAAAGAACTCTTGGTAAACTTACAATAATGCATTCACCTAGAAAACTTTCATCACTAAATTCAAGACCGCTCTCAAAGCATTATGGCTAAAAATGTTAGAGAAAAAGAAATGATTTTAAAGAGAGATTGAAAAAGAGGAAAAAGATTAAAAATGTTACAATAATACCTTTTTTCGTCCTTTAACGTTGCCTCGGGGTCCATTCCAGTCCCTTAACTTTTAAAAATTTCAAGTCAATCCCGTAAGTCTTAAAAATGGAGCACATTTGTCCTTCCGTCTGTCTTTGTTAGTGAGGGTTCAAATGAGTGTATATGTGGCATGGTTGATGTCTTACGTGGCATTTCAATGTTATATCCTTAACATTTGTGAACAAAACCCTCATTTAGAAGTGAAGAACTATCTTTTATGAAGAAAGATCTTGTGCAGTAAAAGAACATTGAAGCGAACATCATCATGCAGTGACGAACGTTGAAGGCGAATCTTGAAGCATTTGCAAACCTGTTAGAAACTTCATGATATGTATCAGTTCTGATTGTGGTATAATTTAGGGTTTATACATGATTTTAGTTTTTGTAATTAGGGTTTTTTTGCTAAATCAGTCAAATCCATGTTTTTCCATATGATACATTAGGGTTTTCTTGTAAATCGTTTATTTGCATGTTTTTAATTAGAGTAATTAGGGTTGCGCATGTTTTGAAATGACTAGGTGAAATGTACGAGTATGTAGTACTCATAATTCACCATAGTGGTGAATTTGTTGATGGTGATCTTAGGGTGTATGAAGGACGGGAAGTTGTTGAGATGAAAATAGCTGTTGACACATAAAGTTACTTTGAGCTGACAGGTGCAATTAAGTGTTTAGGTTATAGGGATTTTGAGAAAGTCTATTACAGAGACCAAACTTTTGGGATGCAACAATTGATTTGTGATGCAGGAGCATTAGAAATAGATGATATTCATACGGTTCTCTTAGGTATAGACATTTATATTAAACACACAATTGGGCAACTTGAGTATATAGATGAAAAGTTAGAAAATGTTGACAATGTCAATGAGGAGCATGATGTCAATGAGGAGCATGTTGTCAATGAGGAGCATGATGTAATGCCCCGAATAATTATCTATTTTTTAATCGATTGTTTGTGATTTATTTGATGCAATTGCTGAGTATCACACCCCAAATTTGTCCTACCCTATTCACCTGGCTTATGGTTCATGTACATACATCGCTTAGGTCATAACTCATATTCATGCACCCATACCATGGGTACTATTCAAAGGCTAGCAAGAAAAAGCTCCATTGCAAAGAAGTTTGATCAGAGAATAAGAAAACTGAGGTATAATCATGTGGCTCTATGTTCATTGAAGTCCTCCTGGATTGGGGTGTCTCTCTTCTTCAAATCAGGGCATTGATTGAAGAGTGCAAGCTTGCAAATCATCTGGTTCCTTAAATCAGGGTTTCTTTGACCAAAGTCAACCAGTTGACCTTCTGTTCAACATTTAATCGGGAATGGCTTCTATGTGTGGAAAACTTCTCATGCTGACCATGTGGGGGTGTTTCTGTGACTGGATTTGATTGGAAGAGATTTAATCGGGAATTTCATCAATAGTCGGAAAAATCGGAACAGTTGACTTTTGGGTCAAAATCGGGAAAATTATTCAAATATTGACTTTTGGTGGAAAATCAATCAAGAAAAGTCGAAGAACGGATAAAATCGGGAGTTCGACAAAACGTTGCAAGAAATAGTTGTAGCAACCTGCCCTAAAAATAAATGTTTTAGAGTCGCCACCTATTTTGAAGGGCGAATAGGAAACCCTATGCAATTAAGAGATCAGAGTAAGATACTATATTCAGGTCGAGGGAAGGTGTTAGGCACCCTCAACCCTTTCCTAAAGGCTAACATTCAAAGATAAAGGTTTATGGCAAGGTTTATAGCTAAGGAAGTGAATAGGGGAAAAATTGAGATTTTAGGGAGGGGGACTCGCCTTGTTGCCAAGTGCCTACGTACCTCCTTAGGGAGGATCAGAGTCTACGTAGTTCGGGCACAAGGTTGTACGCCTTAGAATTAGAGTTTGAATGGTTTGAAGGCTTTTTGAATGGCCTGTCGTAGTTTTGTAAGTTGTGATTTGAAAGGCATTTTGAATTGCCTAGGATAAAAATCCGTAGTGTCGTGGTTTAGTGTTTTTTTAGATGTTTTGGGCGTACAACCCTGATTTTAATTTGTACTATTAATCGCGATGATCAATAGGTTTGATCATCATAATCAACAGATTAATAAAAGCATTGCTAATTATTCTAATCGATTGATTCGATTATCACCGTTAGCAAATTGATATGTTTTAATTATTTAATTTTTATCGTTATCCCTCATAATCAATAGCTTTGATTACAAATAATAACGAATTGATAAAGGAATGCTAATCATCGTAACCAATAGATTTGGTTAAAACCATTTAGCAAAATAAGTTTATTTGATTTATAGGATTTGATTAATTAAATTAATCGATTATTAATCATCGCGACCAATAAATTTAGTCGAAACGAATAATAAGTTAAATCCTGTTGTTTTGGCTAAAAAAACTAATGGGATTGGACAAACCCTAATGCTTTGGTCACATAGGGTTCTTGTGATTTATGATTCAAAATAATTAAATAAATTAACTCGAAAAATCAAGGAAGATAATCGGGAGAATGATCGGATATAATTATAGTCCTAATCCTAATTTATGTTATTTCAATCTAATTCAGAAATTAAATCATATGCATAACAAAAATAATTAAAATTAATACAATTCTACACAATATGGAAATAATTAATTAAAACCTGGCTGGGATCGTGTACTACTGCTCTATAGAGGAGTACCGTGGAGTTCTGTGCTCAGGGCCTTTAGATCTACATGAGATGATGATCCAACGGAAGGAAACTGGGGGCGCATGATATGTTATCACGGAGCATGTGTACCGGATCCGTGAGTAGCCAATTTGGTAAAAATTATTGTGGTACCCAGGGATCGATCCCAGGACCTTAACCTCGCGTTCCGGCCTTGCCAACTCAGCCAAGCGTGCTTTGTGATATCTCTACACGTTCACTTGTTAGCATTAAGAATCTGTAGCGCTTGCTGGGAAAAATGCGCGCCATTTTTGAACCCTCCAATAGCGTCACTCCAGCACTTCATCTTCTCCAATAAAACCTGTGAAAATACTTTTACAGCGCCTCTTTAAATGTTAGTTATAAAAAACTAGGTTTATAACACCTTTTAATTTGTAAACTCTCCATGCAACCGCAAAAATTAAAACGACACCACAGATAAACTCGTCTTGTTCGTGCGATTTCGATGGCACCATCAATTCAACCGGATCGTCACTGTATCAAAAAGCCCCAAAACGAAACCCTAACCCCTAGCAATGGCATATCACGATTTACGAATGAAAACAACGATTTAACTGCCCAGAAACGATCTAAACGTCAAACCAATCAGTAATATGAAATCAAATAGTGTTTATACGCTGTGAACCTAAGAAAACGAACGTAAAATGTTTTCGAGCAAACCGTGATTGTTCCGGCCATGATATATGACGCTTTGACCATTGGTAAGGACGGGATTCGCTTCAGAGAATGTTCAGGAGCGTGTTAGAACCATTAAAACCAATTGAATCCCCCGGTAATGACGAAATCGTACTTCATTTTTTCTTTGAATTTTCAATTCGTTTTATTTGTTCTTGGAGGCCAAGATCCCAACCCCCACGCCTCTGGAACTGTTGCCTCTTTATAGAGGATGGATTAGGTTAACATATTTGGATCCAAACCTATGTTTTAAGGAAATTGATACTTGATTGAAAATCAATATTCAAACTTTCCAATTTTGGTTTGATTTTATTCTTTTCTCTCCAATCTCCCTTAATCACCAATTTGAATCTAATTATGTTGATATAATCTTGATGTCTTGATCACATAATAGACTTAACCAAATCTTTGATTTTCTTTAATATTTATTTTAAATTAAATTGACTTTAAAAATGAATTAAATCAATATAAATAAAATAAATAATAAAATGGCATGGGATTGGGCCAAGATTCTTCTAACAAGATTAGGATCATGTTTGGATACAAGGATTATGGGCCCATTTGGAAAATTTTCAACTTTAGTCAATACCTTCTTCATGCGTTTCTCCAAAATTTGACCAACTTCTAAGCTTTGTATCTCCTTCAATTTTAATCATATGAACGCATTCTAGGACTTTTAGAAAGCTCGAAGAGTCCTCTAAATGACCTTTTTAGTTTCAACTCAATTGAAGCTTCCATGCTCAAATTATGAGCTTCGACTCAAAAGGTGTTTTTGTTGACCTTTGTGGAGGACCTATAATGTATTGGACTATATCTCTCAAATGAAGCCTTTCTGGCCTTGGCTTGTGAGAGACAAAGTTGTAGAGATTCAAATTTCCTTCAGAATAGGCTTTGAGTGAGGAATTTCTGATTCTCCATGTGAAAGTTATGCCCAGTCAAAGTTGGGTTGACTTTCTCCTGAGAAACCCTAATTTGAACCTTTGTGTATTTGTTCATCTCTGAGTTTCTATTAATGGAATCATGATCAATCTTTGATCAAATGATGGTTATACTCTTATTCACTTTCTGTTGACCTAAAATTAAGAATTTCTGAGTGTGCTTTGATCATGGTTGACTTTTTTAGGTCAAATCAGCTGACTGTGGATTACCTGAATCATTAAGGGAGCAAAGCTTTGGATTTGAACTTTGAATCATTATGAATGGAATATGGAAGGCAAATTTTGGGGAATGACAATAGTAAAAAGACAATTTCCACACTTAGAAATTTTTGATGCCTTAAAATCTTGGTGAGCAGTCCACTTCAGCACTAGATTACACGTGGCAAAAGGCGTTTTCTGGAAAAATTCCCAACATCAAAGTTGTTCCTCTCATGGAGTGGAACAACTTTGTAGTTGGACACTTTTTCATTTGAAGCTTGTATGAAGAGTTAAAGCGGTGTGAAGTTTCCGAAAACTCATTTAAGCCAAGTCATAATCCAGGTCACAAGGCAGGTCATGACCCGACATTTTCACAAACATCTGGCATGCCAAATCTCCGGCCATTTTTAGAGCTCTACAGAAGTGCTATGAATGCAAACTTGGTATCATTCGTTTCCTTGCCATCTCCTCTATCCATTGAAACAAGAATGGGTACAATTGGACAAAAATTGAGTGAGATACAAGCCTTCAAAGTGGTGCCCCAACCCTGACCAAATTCTGCAGGCAGCCAAGGCACAGAATTCTAGGCACGCAACGCGTTGCAGCAAACACATGGTGGGTCAAATGTCAAGGCCTCTTTCTTCCCCCACAAGTCACTATCTTAAACAAGCCTGGTTCTAAACTATTCCTTGCCATGTCTTCTATCCGTTGAGACCAGTATCACTGATTTTGGACAAGTATTGATCGAGATAGAGAGGCTCAAAGTACCACCCTCGCAGAGTCACAATCTGGGCATATGCATAGGACAGCATCTTGCTGGGCGTGTGCAGTGGTAATCGCATGAGTTCAAGGCTATCTTTCTCATACTTCTAAGCCTCATCTCGAGATATTTTCAACACCAATCTTGTTCTATCCTATGCCCTCTTTGCTATGACAGTAATATTGCATCATTTGGTTCCCCATGGCATGAGATATGAAGGCATAAAGTGGTTGCTTTGGGCATGTCAAAGAAAGTGCATTTGCCGCGGCATTATGCATGAATTGTTCAACATATTATCTCTATATGCCATTAATTACCATGCAAGCATTACTCCATTGAAGTTTGCAGGAAGCCATGCATGTTGCAAAATTATTCACAAAGCTACACAACCATTGCAACACTACAACACAAGCTAAAGTCCCACATTGGAAAAATGGAAAAAAGTTGTGTTGCAAGTCCCACATTGAAAAAATGGAAAAGTTGTGTTGCAAGCTACACAAGCCAAGTCCCACATTCAAGGATTGTGAATCACAAACCAATGGTTAGCAATATAAATAGAAGTCCATGCAACAATCATTATTCACTTCCACTCTTCACTACACACACTTCATTCTCTCTATTCCAGTTTCACAAACCCTCTCTATCATCACGCTTCACTCTCTCCATTCTTTCCTCTCTCATCTCTCTTCTCCCTTGCTCCACCTCTAACCACCACTAACCACCATAACAAACTCTTGTAACTACCTACAACCACCCTAACCACCACAGTACTATCATAACAACCACCACCTCCATCTCTTCCCTCCACCTTCATCCATTCTATCGATCTTCACCATCCATCATCTCAAGATCTTCTCCCTACTACTGCAAACCTCCATCATCATCTCGCTCCTCAGATTCGAACGTCATCACCATCCTCATTCAGGTTCCATGGCCACCATCGGTGTAGTGGTTTTCGGTTCTTAGCAAGATTCAACGGAGTAACATCACCTCCAACCGCAAGATTCAAGCGTAGGATCTTTTTGCTTATACTTCGATTTGAGATTCGCATCAGGTATGTTTCTTAATCCTCCTCAGCATGTTAGCTACGTAATCAGGTTCATATGTCGATGCATTTGTATTCATCTCTGTGCATGCTTCGTTTTGAATGATTGATCTGTATTTGCACGTATAATCCATGCTTTTGATTGCTATGAATGAACACGAACCTATTTCTATGCTTAGTGTGGTTTTTTGTGAATTTAGTTGATGTTAGGGTGTGTAAAATAGGCACGGTTTCAAAGATAGAAGAAGAATTTATAAAATCCAAGACCAGATCCGTACTCAGCGTTGAAATCCGAGTGAGGTGGTACCGATTTTAGGTATTTCTGGGCAAGGTCATGATTGACTCCGACGGAGGTTGGCCGGGGAAGATGACCGGAGCCCTAGCTCCGGCATCTGAACTTCGTTCTTTGTTTCTCCCTCCGACGCATACGTGGCATGTTCTGGTTGCGTCCTTTCCCCATTTAATTCGGATCTTAGCATTTTCTATATGATTAGATAGTGTGTTGCTGCGTTTTAATTGGTCCAAGCATAGTTTTGTCCTGTAGAGTTTAAAATAAGTTGACCAGTTGATACGTAGATGCATGTTATTTCTTCCATGTCACATTTTATTAACAATATGATAAAATCAAATATAATATTCTTGCTGATACAATAAGTGATGACAAAAAATGCAATAAAGTGGCTTGGGGAGTACCTCGTTGGGCCCTGCATTCTAGACCCAATCTCAGACTTTTGGAACCATAACCCTTACTTTGCTAGCACACCTCACGCCTAATGGATTGGGCCACACGCCCTCACTTTCTACACCCCCGGATTAGGCCCAGTTTCATATTTCTAGCTGTTTTTTAGTTCAGGTACTGATTGCTTTTGCACCCCTTGCTGTTAATAAAAACAAATAATAAAAATTGTTTCCTTTCTTTTGCTTGTTAATTGATTTTTTTTAAATAAAAATAACAAAAGTGTTTTCTATCCAATTAGAATTTTTTTTTGAAATATTATTTCCTTTTAATTGAATTTTTTAGTTAGTGTTTTCTTTGATTTTTAATTGGTTGTTGAACCATAAAAATGAGTAGTTTTTTTAGTTTAATTCTTGAAAAAGTTTCTAACATGAATAAAATGCATTTGTTTGTGAATAGTTTAAGATGTTGTTCCTTTTATTTTTGTGAATATTTTCAATATATTGTGAAATGCTTAGAATAACCTTTTCCCCATTTTATTAGGAATTAGAATTACAATAATAATACTAGGCTTAGAAATTAGGCTAGTCCCCCCACTTTTTCATTATTTTTCTTTTTACAACACTAAAACATCTAATAAATATCAAAATAAAATCCCCTTAAAAATACAAAGAAAATACTTAAAACACTAATAATCAAAGTGAAAATTCTTAAAAAGGGAATGGAAGCTTGAAACATCCCTTGCTTAAGGGAATGTTCGAGTGCTTGGATCTCTCTTGCTTAAGGGTCCCATTCAGGCGTAAGTTCCCAACTTCTAAAAAACACCAACCAAAGAGTAACTCGAGTTTCCCTTGCTTAAGGGATTTCCTCGAAACACTCAAAGTCTCTCTCATCTCTCCTTTCTTAAGGGCATTGTTATCTCCGCTCTATTGCATCCTAGGTCGATCCCTTATGCAAGAGCGCGAGCGTTAACTCCGCCCAACTAAAAAACACAAAAACAAACAGAAAATCTTGAGCCGAACTACGGCGCTCTGATTCCTGAAAAGGATACGTAGGCATCAAGTCGCGGGGCTTGAACGAGCACACTTGTAAATAATTCCTTCTTTTCCCCGTATTTCTTTTGCATGCATTCGCATATAGGTAGACATAGTACACACCCTTTAGATAGAAACAGACATAGGTGGATACCATCGAGTACGATGGGCGCGAGGGGTGCTAATACCTTCCCCTCGCGTAACCGACTCCCGTACCTAGATTCTCTGGTCGCAAGACTCTGTTCCTTCCTTTGTTAGGTTTTCTGATATTCCTTTCCCTTATGGGATAAATATATTGGTGGCGACTCTGTTCATTTTTCGCTAGCGTGCGACAGCTGGCGACTCTGCTGGGGATTACCTAAGCAAGTCGATCCTAGCCTTTGTTTGTTTTCTTTTATTGGGTGTTTATTTGTTTTTTATGTCTATATTTTGTATATATGTTTGCATGTTTATTTTCTGCTTGCATGTCATGTTTATTTCTGCTTGCACATCATGCATCTGGACTATATTATGGGTCCCCGTGGGGGCCACATTTTTTTCTGCTTTGTTTTGCAGGTGGGGGGTTTTTGTGAGGTAAAAGGCCCACTACCCAGGCCAGTGACACAATGAGTAGTTTTTTTAGTTTAATTCTTGAAAAAGTTTCTAACATGAATAAAAGGCATTTGTTTGTGAATAGTTTAAGATGTTGTTCCTTTTATTTTTGTGAATATTTTCAATATATTGTGAAATGCTTAGAATAACCTTTTCCCCATTTTATTAGGAATTAGAATTACAATAATAATACTAGGCTTAGAAATTAGGCTAGTCCCCCCACTTTTTCATTCTTTTTCTTTTTACAACACTAAAACATCTAATAAATATCAAAATAAAATCCCCTTAAAAATACAAAGAAAATACTTAAAACACTAATAATCAAAGTGAAAATTCTTAAAAAGGGAATGGAAGCTTGAAACATCCCTTGCTTAAGGGAATGTTCGAGTGCTTGGATCTCTCTTGCTTAAGGGTCCCATTCAGGCGTAAGTTCCCAACTTCTAAAACACCAACCAAAGAGTAACTCGAGTTTCCCTTGCTTAAGGGATTTCCTCGAAACACTCAAAGTCTCTCTCATCTCTCCTTTCTTAAGGGCATTGTTATCTCCGCTCTATTGCATCCTAGGTCGATCCCTTATGCAAGAGCGCGAGCGTTAACTCCGCCCAACTAAAAAACACAAAAACAAACAGAAAATCTTGAGCCGAACTACGGCGCTCTGATTCCTGAAAAGGATACGTAGGCATCAAGTCGCGGGGCTTGAACGAGCACACTTGTAAATAATTCCTTCTTTTCCCCGTATTTCTTTTGCATGCATTCGCATATAGGTAGACATAGTACACACCCTTTAGATAGAAACAAACATAGGTGGATACCATCGAGTACGATGGGCGCGAGGGGTGCTAATACCTTCCCCTCGCGTAACCGACTCCCGTACCTAGATTCTCTGGTCGCAAGACTCTGTTCCTTCCTTTGTTAGGTTTTCTGATATTCCTTTCCCTTATGGGATAAATATATTGGTGGCGACTCTGTTCATTTTTCGCGAGCGTGCGACAGCTGGCGAATCTGCTGGGGATTACCTAAGCAAGTCGATCCTACCTTTGTTTGTTTTCTTTTATTGGGTGTTTATTTGTTTTTTATGTCTATATTTTGTATATATGTTTGCATGTTTATTTTCTGCTTGCATGTCATGTTTATTTCTGCTTGCACATCATGCATCTGGACTATATTATGGGTCCCCGTGGGGGCCACATTTTTTCTGCTTTGTTTTGCAGGTGGGGGGTTTTTGTGAGGTAAAAGGCCCACTACCCAGGCCAGTGACACATAGGATTAGCGTGGATGCTCATGTTGACTCCCGTAGCGCTTGCTATGGCTGAGTTTGACATGGGGTACCACAACTGGGCGAGGTTCTTTCATGGAACACTGTGTCTGGCATGCTTGTTGCCTCAAACACTTTGTACCCCATGGGAACTGTAGACCCTGGTAACCGTTAGGGACCACCTGTCCGTGTCTAGAATTCATACCTGTGAGTTGGGGAGGGACAGGACACTAGCCTTCATCACACCCGGATTTCCATTTTGCAATCTGAAGCCGGAATTTTGAACCTGCTACATTCAGTGTTACCCAGTTATTCAGAGCTGCGAGGGACATTCAGTCTCTCACTGCATCACACACATGACACATCATGTTATTGCATCCACCTCACTTCATTCGTGGAGAATCCTAAAGTCTATTTCCAAAAATAGTGACAAAATGTACACTTTTTGCAAAAAAAAAAAAAGAGAAAAGAAAGGAAAAAGAAAAGAAAAAGAAAAGAAAAAGAAAAGAAATAATGAAAAGACTTTAGGATTCTCCCAATGAAATGCATTACGCCATATCATTTAACATGCATGTTCATTTATTTTCAGGAACTTTTGGCTTTGTCTCCGACCAACACATGGCTGCACCATTGAAGACTGGTAGTCGCAACATCTCCTATACATTCCTGAATCCGAATCTGGATTCTCTTGGGTGTTTAGCGAAGAAGATCACGCCAGATGAGTCAACCAATTTCCGAAACAAATATGGGTACATTCTGAGCCTTCTCAAGATGCCGTTCACCAAGTACGAGCAAGAGGGAGTTCATACCTTGCTTCAGTTCTACAATCCTTCTCTGCGTTGCTTCACGTTCCCTGACTATCTCTTGGTTCCCACTTTGGAGGAGTATTCTCTTTTCCTCGATGTTCCGGTCAAAAAAGAAGAGGTCCCGTACTATAGCACCATGGAAGCCCCTACGTCCATTGAAATTTCTAAGGCTCTTTATTTGAGCAAGTCAGTCGTGGAAGCAAATCTCACCAAGAAAGGAGGATACTTTGGTTTTCGTATGGAGTTTCTGGTTAAAAGGGGTTGCGATGCTGCTGAGGCAAAAGAATGGGACACATTTAGGGCTATCCTGGCTCTAAGTATCTATGGTATCATGATGTTCTCAAACGTGCCCGACTTTGTTGATATGAATGCCATTCACGTGTTCATTCTGCAGAATCCGGTTCATACACTTTTGGGAGACGTTTATCACTCCATCCATCACAAGAATAGTCAGAAGGGAGGTTTGGTTAGATTCTGTGCCCCGTTGTTATATCGTTGGTTCAGGTCGCATTTGCCTGAGCGTGGTGCTTTCATTGATAATAGACACACATCTAAGTGGGCTGAGAGGATTATGGGGCTGAGGGCTAAAGATATTGTCTGGTACAATAGCGCTTTAGATGACAGGGAAGTTATTATGAGTTGCAGAAAGTTCAAAAACGTACCTCTCATGGGTCTTAGGGGCGGAATCAACTATAACCCCGTCCTAGCTAGAAGAACATTTGGATATGCTTTTATCAGTCCACCTAAGCAAACAGAGATAGCTGAGAACATTTTCTATCATGTGGCCACCAACATTGGGCAGATGGCAGAAGCTGTGCAAGCCTGGAAAAGTATTTGCTGGAGAGATAAGAAGCATTTTGGTCAGAGAGACTGTGCAACTTATAAAGACTATACTGAGTGGGTCAAGACTGTGGCTAACACCCAAGGGATGCCTTTCCCTCCTAAGGATCCCTTATATCTTCCTGCTGGTGAACAACCCAACATTGTCTCCACGCCTCGTTATAATCGAACTGTTGAACAGAATCGGAAATTGACTGAACAAATGGAAACAATGCAAGTTGAGATGATTACTGCTAGGCAAGAGAAGCTTTCTGCTCTCCATAAGTTGAAGATAAGAGAAATAGAGCTTGAAGAATTGTATGCTAGAGGAAGTAATTCTCAGAAAAGGCCAAGAGTGACTATAGACCCTAAATCTACTGAATCTCAAGAGAAGAAGCTGAAGGAACATTATGAGGCCCAGTTGGCAGATTCGATTGAAAGACTCCAGATTCAGACTAAAGAAGCCAATTCAGAAAGGGCTCGTCGAAAGAAAGTAGACAAACTCTTGTTGGAACGCCAAGGGACCTTAGAAAAGTGCTATGAAGAAATCCGAAAGCTGAAGGGTCAAGTAGAAGAAAAAGGTCAAGGTAGTACCCAAGCTCAAGAGGAAGCCAGATGTTGGGAGTTAAAGAACCGCTACATGGAAACAATGCATTTCAGAAAGGACCTGCTGATTCAAGAAATCATTAAGAGGCCAACCCGTGCTGAGACTAAAAAGCTTTTTGAAGAAATGAAGACCTGGATCTATAAGAACATTGGAGATAGCCCTCTTCGTCATTTGGACATGGGAGATCCTGCTTAGTGTTGACTTTGTTGTAGAATCACCACCAGTCTTGTTGGATGGGATTCTTATTTCTATTACTGTATTTGTTCGCTCATGGGAGCAGAATATTTTGTACTTCAAAAACTTGGTTGTGGAATTAATCAATTATGTTTGCTTATCTTGGTTGTGCTTATCTTGGTTATGCTCCACTATCTTCTCGGTTATCTTGTGTTGTTGGTTTGAGACAAAGCTAAAAAGTCTTGAAAATAATAAAACATGCACACATGCACCCATGCACTCATATCATATTGCATTTACAGGTTTTTATTGTAACACCCTTCTAATACCCCGCATAAATAATAAACAATAATCAGAGTAAACATGAAAAAGGGCATTACAACTTCCAAATAATTAAACAATAATACTCATGTCATGCCATAAAAGTGAACGTCAACCAAATTTATTCAGATCATCATGTTTATCACAGCGGAATTATCTTTAACATCTGAATAACAAACAGCCAAGTCATAGACTTAAAGCATCAATATAAAAATCCATCCGAAATAAAAAGAGTTTAAGAAGTAACTCTAAACGACGCCCCCAGTGTTACACGACCAGAGCATGACACGGACCCAACTGACTCTAATGAACTACTTGACGAGCTAATCCTCACCAAGTACGAGAGCTACTCCTCAATTGGTAAATTCAATTCTTAAAATTACTTCTCAACAAACCTTCTAATTATTCCTTCAATCCATTCAACACTGACACTGACATCCCGTGTAGTACCAATAAACAAGTCTAGTTATAAGAACAAGAATCACCGCAACTTCACCTCTTTCCAACGTCATCTTGTCACAATTAATTATGTTACAGCTTCTGCAACCATTTTTATAACAAATTTCATCTCGTTAGCTTTCCAACGCTTCAAACGGAACTCAAATCGGATGTCCAGAACTCCAGTTATGAATTTTCGAAGTTCCGCAGCTATTCAGCAATTTTCCTGCGTTTTGCTTACGAAAATCTCTCTCCAAAACTCATTCTCTTCAACTCTATCACATTCCAAACAGCCCCTTATCGTATCTCTTCACTTCCAAACATTCTTATGACTTGAGCAACACATTCTATCGCCGAAGTGCGATTTCTGGAACATTACGACAGCAATCCTCTTTGCAAACTTGCAGCTGAATCTCTTCCGAGACGTATGGCTACTCAACTGACATCTTCGCAGCACACCAGCAGAGCTGACACATCGTAACCTTCTAATTTCCTCCTCTTACAATAACTGTCAATTACCTCTAATCATCTTCCTTCAAGATGTTCCAACTCAATTACAAGTCAAGTCTTGATTCCAAATCGCCTTCAATTCGGAAAACAACAAACTCCAACAACGCTCGCACTGTTGCCAACAACAGCCTACTGAATCAATCTTCTTACAACTGAAACATAACCGAGAAGCGAAGCTTCTCCCCCACTTGTTTTAATCTAACACCTGCAACAAACAACCAAGTACCGACAGTGATTCACTCACATGTCGCGTACCAAGGAATAAAATGTCGACAATATACAACTGTTGCGCAACTCAACTGACTCAACAATTGGCCGGACGGACCGACCTGCTCTGATACCACTATTGTAACACCCGTCTAAACCCCGCAGAAATTAATAAAATAATTCAGAGTAAAACATGAAAACAAGGGTGTCACAATTCAATTTAAAACAAATTATCATAAATCAATTGTCATGCTTCACTTAGGGGAAAATCATCCATTTAACAAAATCATAATACATAAACATCTCATGTTAACACAGCGGACAATTCATCATTCGGATAAGCATAACATCATCTATGCAGTATCCCGCAGAATTAATACAATAACAACACGATAGAGTATTATCATAAACTCTAAACTAGCGTTCCCCCAGTGTTACAATATCAGAGCATGACACCGACGCTATACTAAACGAACTGACTCATGAGCTAATCCTCACCGAGCCAAAAGCCGCTATCCTCAATCTGAAAATATCAACAGTAAGGGTGAGTCTCATTCACAATTAACAAATGTTATCGAATCATAAACAATAACACGTCATAGTCACATTATTCACCCAATTTCATTATATTCAGATTGTCAGGAAGTACTCATCAACACACAACAACAAATAAAATACATTACCAAAAGACAACACCATAATTCATCCAAACAAATCATAACAATTACACCATCATCACATATTATAACATTGGACAATCTTCCATTCATGTTATAATCATACAAGTAGCCTAATGCAAATGCAACTATATGCATGTGGTACCAAAATCTGGGATAACCCATCTCACCGATCCACCATCGTCAAGGATACGACAACACCCACTCACTAATTCCACACAATGGGAATTAGCTACCACTGATCCACCATCGTCAAGGATCAGCCACATAATGATTATGAATGCATGTATCAACCATAACATGCTCATCACCCACATAAATCAACCAAATGTCATAATCATCAACCACCACAATAATCAATAGCACTACACAGTTATGCTATTTCTCAACAATAATAAAATACATATTTTACATCAACAATATATGTATAACAAACACCAATTACAACCACAACATCATAACAGGTAAATCATTCATCATACAGTGCAACAACAATAACACCCCTCACAATCGTGTACCAAGTACAACAAAGCAACTCATCAACGACATAGTATTTACCTCATCATTCATCAAACACATGATAACCATATTTACCATGAACAACACTCATTTGCACAATTAACAGAAGCAACCACATTATCACAACATACATCATTGCACATATTCAATTATGCACACCACAACCATTGCACCTCATCAACTATGCAAAACCAGGATAAACCACATTTGAAGAAAATGATACTTTTTAAAATAAAATCAAGTTATTATTGTTTTATTCATTTCATGTGGCAGAGCATTCAATTTAAGGAACAACGTCCAAAACGGCGTCTAAAACGGACTTACGGTTTGAAAGTTACACATCTTTACATTTTTCAAAGAAAACAATTATCGCTACAGCACGCGGCGCCACCCACAGTCCGCAGCGCGTAACGAATAGAAAACACGCCTTCGCGGCGCAAACACAGGTTCGCGGCGCGGAACGAGAAAATCACTACGCCTTTGCGGCGCGCACCCACCTTTGCGGCGCGAATTGGCAAAAGTCAGAGCCTTCATCGCATTTTACAGCATTACGGGATTTACCCCAAAATCCCCAAAAACCAAACCAAGTTATGTCATGAACCTCAAATACCACCATATCAGCCACATACATGTTATAACACAAATATAACACACAAAGAGGATCATTAAATCATCATAACAATCATATAATCATACAATTCATCAAATCATACAATTCCCCTCAAAATCATCCCAAAACCCCAATCCATCATATAACCAATTGACACAAACAATGCATCTAATCAGTCCTATTATCTATAATACGATAAAAGATATTAACCGGAAGAGTCCCCCCTTACCTTAGCCAAAGATCTTGATTAGCCCTATTCCTCTTTTGTTCCTCTTTCACGTATCAGCTTTCCAATCTCTCATCTCCTCTGCTCTGCTTTTCACGTTCCTTTTTCCTTTTTCCCAATTTTCCTTATTTCCTTTATTTTATGAAAACATAAAATAATTAGTAACGGGCTTACTCCCTTAGCACCCCCATACTACTAATCTCACCATTCCAGCCCAATGGCCCTTAATCCATAATTCTCCAATAATTCAACAAAATACCAAATAATTCTAAATAATAATTTAATTTCCGATTAAATTAAAATTAGAAAATATGGGGTGTTACATTTATCAGATTCTAATTGGGGTCCCTTCCTCTCAGATTTCTTTCCCGACGACGAAGCTGACTTTCTTACATCCTTACCGCACCAGAAACAACGAGAAGAGAATCATGGACCAATTTGAACAGAATCAAGCTGCCCTCCGTAGGGATATGGATGTTATGGGAGAAAGAATGACTCAACTTATGGAGACTCTCCATGTTGTTGTCGAAGGACAAGAAGAGCTCAAAAAGAGCGTTGCTGGATTGATCAAAGATACTCCTACCAATTCTGTTGATGGAGGGGTGAAAACTAAGGAGACTCCTATCAATGAGACACTTAAAATAATGGATGACCACCATGAGGTTATTGATATTGAACATGATCTTACTGCTGAGTTGACTGAAACTGCTAAGATGTACCAAGCTCTTGAAGAACGCCTTAAGGCCGTTGAGGTTGCTAAAACTTCGAGTTTCGACACTGTTGCTTTGAGCTTGGTACCTGGAATTGTTATTCCACCGAAGTTCAAGGTGCCAGATTTTGATAAGTACAAGGGAGTTACCTGCCCAGAAACTCACATTCGTTCCTACTGTCGTAAGATGGCCGCTCATGCCGAGAACGAACCTCTGCTTATGCATTTCTTCCAGGACAGTCTCACTGGAGCCCCGTTGGAGTGGTATATGAAACTTGAGAGGGCTAATGTCAGTACTTGGGGAGGACTTGTTGATGCCTTCTTGAAACAATACCACTACAATACTGCTATGGCTCCTAGCCGTGCCCAACTGCAAAATATGTCACAAAAATCTGAAGAATCTTTCAAAGAATACGCCCAGAGGTGGCGTGAACTTGCTGCTCGAGTTCAACCTCCTCTTCTTGATCGAGAATTGATTGATCTGTTTATGGGTACTCTGAAAGGGCCGTATCTTCAGCACATGGTTAGTAATACTTCTCCGTCCTTCTCAGATGTGGTCATCATTGGTGAACGGGTTGAGAACTGTGTAAAAGCTGGTACCATTCAAGGTGTTACTAGTCCTGGCAACTCAAGTGGTAATGGTAAGAAGTCGTATTCTGGGTTTGTGAAGAAGAAAGAAGGTGAAACCAGTACTGCTTCAGTTGACCAAGGTCGAGCTCCAGTATACTCTGCTGTTCCACCTCCTTACTACCCGATGCCATATGCTGTTCCCAATCCGTATGCCCCTCAGGCATACGCTGCTGCATTTCCACAACCATGGATGGCACCCCAACAGCCTTTCGTACCACAACAACAAGCTGCCGCTCCTCAGAATCGCCAACAGAATCCTAGGCCTCAAGGTCAGAGAGGTCCACAAAGGCAAAGATACCCTGACAGGCGTATAGATCCAGTTCCGATGCCATATGCCTAGCTCCTTCCCCAATTGCTTGCTGGTCAGTTGGTGCAACTCCGTGAAATGGGCCCTCCGCCTAGTCCTCTTCCTCCAGGATATGACGCTAATGCTCGTTGTGAATTCCATTCAGGCGCTCCAGGCCATACGATTGAAAAGTGTAAAGCGTTAAAATACAAAGTTCAGGATCTTCTCGATGACAAGCTTATCTCGTTCGCCCCTACTGGTCCTAATGTGCAGAATAATCCTATGCCTCCCCATGCAGGTACGACCAAATCCTGGTAACTGATGTAAATGAAGTCAAAATGCCGCTTGCAATTGTCAGAGAACATCTTGTGTAACAAAGGGTTCTGTGTGAACTACATGACTTCTGTTTGCAATGTTCTTCTAATCCAGAGAAATGTGCCAGGTTGAGGGATGAGATCCAAAAGCTGATGGATGAAGGTGTCATTAGAGTGAAAAAAATTATTCCTGATGACGAAGTGGCTATTCTAGAGATTCCTTATTCTCCTGCTGATACGACGAAAGCCCAAAGTACTCCTTTGATCATCCATACTCCGAGTGCTCCTTTGGTTATTTGGAATCCGATTACTCCTTTGGTCATTCAGGCTCCGAGAACTCCGTTGGTTATTCAAGCTCCAATTGCTCCTTCGGGCGCCCCTCCTCAGGTTCCATCTCCTGCATCTCCTGTTCCCTCTTTGTCGATTAACTCTAAAGCTGTCCCTTGGAGTTATAATGCTGTGTATATTCGAGGGAAGAAGTATGACTGTCCTCCAGTGGGTAATTCGAGCATCACAAATATTGCTGGCACTAGTGGCATTACCCGTAGTGGTCGGATCTTTGCTGCCCCTCCTCCGCTTCCTAAAGAGACCAATAAGGACGCTAATGCACAAGCTAAAGGAAAGCAAGTTGCTGTCGACCCTCCCGTAACACGTAATGCACAAGATGCCGAGCAACTCTTGAGGATCATTAAGAAAAGTGACTACAAGGTGATTGATCAACTTGATCAAACCCAAGCCAAGATCTCCATCTTGTCCCTCTTGGTGCATTCAGAAGCTCACCGTGATGCTCTAATGAAAGTTCTGGCTTCCGCTCACGTGACTCAAGACATTACCGTGCCTCAGTTTGAAGGGGTTGTGACCAATATTGCTGCTGGTAATTGTTTGGGTTTTTCTGATGATGAACTCCCACCTGAGGGTAGAGCACACAACAAAGCGTTGCATATCTCTGTCAAGTGTCTGGATGCTGTGTTGTCTCGAGTTCTGATTGATACGGGTTCTTCTCTTAATGTGATGCCCAAAACTACTTTGTTTAAGCTGAGTATGGATGGGGTTATGATGAGGCCTTGTACCATGAGTGTTAGAGCGTTTGATGGTTCTAGAAGGTCCGTAGAAGGAGAAATTGATTTGCCTGTCTTGATTGGCCCTCACATGTTCTATATTGCCTTCTATGTTATGGATATACGTCCTTCGTACACTTGCCTCTTGGGTCGTCCTTGGATCCATGCTGCTGGGGATGTGACATCTACCCTCCATCAGTGTTTGAAATTTGTTGTGAATGACAAGATTGTTGTGATCACTAGTGAAGAGGATCTGATAGTCAATAATCTGGCATCATACCGTTATGTTGAAGTGGAGGGAGAGATACAAGAGACACCTTTTCAAGCCTTAGAGATTGTGTCGGTTGATAAACTCCCCGTGATTGAGAATAAGAAGGAACTCGGAGCACCCCTCTCGTCTTTAAATGATGCTAAGGCCTTCTTAGAAGCTGGTACTCCCCATAGTGCCTGGGGCAAGCTGATTGATGTCCATGAGAAGCGAGACAAGTATGGCCTTGGGTATCAACCATCTTCTTCTACTCAACTCAACATAATTCCTGGAAAGAAGGTGATTCCCCCCATTTCTCAAGTGTTCGTTAGTGCAAGCACCAGTTCTGGAAGTCAAGTTCTCGCCGTGGATGATGATGATGAAGAAGATCTCTCCAGATTCATTTGCCATGCTGCGCCTGGACAGGAACTCAACAATTGGACTATCTTGGACATCCCCAGAGTCACTTTTATGGAGATGTAATTTTCTTGTTTCGATAAGTCATATGCTTCGCCCTAAGCATTTTGACCACTTGTACAAAGAAGGGCCCCCATGTTGTTTCAATTTGTTTAATATTGAATGAAAATCATAGCTTCGCATGCAACTACTGTTCCATTTCTTTCATTTTGTTTTTATTTTAAAAACTTTTTCAAAAATGGCAAAGCTTTTCTTTTTTCCTTTTATGTGTTGCATTCTAAGGCACAAATCATCCATCGTGCAGATCTGGCTCGAATTCCATCAAAAATGATAATGTTACAGTTCCACGTCTTAATATCCTTGAGAATCCAATTGACCAAGCTGATGAGGATAGTGGGGAAGATTGTGAAGTCCCTGAGGAATTGGCAAGACTTTTGAGACAAGAGGAGAAATCTATTCAGCCACATCAAGAAGCCATAAAAATCATCAACCTCGGTACAGAAGAAGCAAAGAGAGAGGTCAAGATAGGTGCCGCTTTGCAAAGCGATGTAAAGAGAAGGTTGATTGAGCTGCTTCGAGAGTATGTTGATATCTTCGCCTGGTCATATGAAGACATGCCTGGTTTAGACACGGATATAGTTATGCACAGGCTACCTCTCAAACCAGAATGTCCGCCTGTAAAGCAAAAACCACGAAGAACTCGACCTGATATGGCTTTGAAAATCAAGGAAGAAGTTGACTAACAGTTGAAGGCTGGTTTCTTATCTGTGTGTGAGTATCCTCCTTGGATTGCAAACATAGTACCTGTTCCTAAGAAGGACGGAAAGGTGCGCATGTGTGTTGACTACCGAGATTTGAATAGGGCAAGTCCGAAGGATGATTTCCCTCTGCCTCATATTGATGTGCTAGTCGACAACACTGCTCAGTATTCGGTGTTCTCCTTCATGGATGGTTTTTCTGGCTATAATCAAATAAAGATGTCTCCTGAAGATATGACCAAGACTACTTTTACCACTCCGTGGGGTACGTATTGTTATAAGGTGATGCCTTTTGGTCTTAAGAATGCTGGTGCAACATATCAACGAGCAATGGTGATTCTCTTCCATGACATGATCCATAAAGAGATTGAGGTGTACGTCGATGATATGATTGCAAAATCCCAAACTGAGGAGGAACATTTGGTATATCTTGAGAAATTGTTTGCTCGTTTGCGAAAATTCAAATTGAGGCTTAATCCAAACAAGTGCACTTTTGGAGTGCGATCAGGAAAGTTACTTGGATTCATTGTGAGTCAACGAGGGATTGAGGTCGACCCTGATAAAGTAAGAGCAATACATAATATGCCAACACCGAAGAATGAAAAAGAAGTTCGAGGGTTCCTTGGGAGATTGAATTATATAGCCAGGTTCATTTCTCATCTCACTGACACTTGTGAACCCATCTTTAAGTTGTTGCGCAAGAATCAAGATATCCGTTGGGATGAACATTGTCAAGAAGCCTTTGAAAAGATCAAGCAATATCTCCAAGAACCACCAATTCTCATGCCTCCGGTTCCTGGAAGACCGCTTCTTATGTACTTAACTGTGCTTGAAGGATCTATGGGGTGTGTGCTGGGCCAGCATGACGAGTCTGGTCGAAAAGAGTGCGCCATTTATTACCTAAGCAAAAAGTTTACCGATTGTGAATCCCGTTACTCACTACTCGAGAAAACTTGCTGTGCTTTGGTATGGGCTGCTCGCCGACTGAGGCAGTATATGTTGACTCACACCACTCTATTGATCTCCAAAATGGACCCGATAAAGTACATCTTTGAAAAACCGGCCCTTACAGGAAGACTAGCCCGGTGGCAAATTCTTTTATCAGAATATGATATCCAGTATGTCACACAGAAGGCCATCAAAGGAAGTGCCCTTGCATATCATCTTGCTCATCAGCCATTAGAAGAGTATCAGTCAATGAAGTTTGACTTTCCTGATGAAGATATCATGAAACTGGATGATAATGAAGGACCCGAACCAGGAGAGCGATGGACTCTCACGTTCGATGGTGCATCAAATGCTATGGGCCATGGTATTGGGGCAGTTTTGACTTCTCCTCGTCAAACTCACATCCCTTTCACAGCTAGAATATGCTTTGATTGCACAAACAATGTCGTAGAGTACGAAGCCTGCATAATGGGCCTCGAAGCAGCCATCGATATGAGGATCAAGATCCTTGAGGTTTATGGGGATTCTGCCTTGGTCATACATCAAGTAAGAGGTGATTGGGAAACACGACACCCCAATTTAGTTCCTTATAAGGACTATATCTTGGAGTTGTTGCCCGCTTTCGAGGAAATCACTTTCGATCATATCCCACGAGAGGAGAATCAATTGGCAGATGCTTTGGCTACTTTGGCAGCTATGTTCAGAGTTAACTCCCCTAAAGAAGTGCCAGACATAAGGATCCTCCGTTACAAAGAACCTGCACATGCATTCCCTGCTCATTGTCTCACTACTGAAGATGTGTATGATGAAAAGCCATGGTATTATGACATCAAAAGGTATGTTGAGAAGCAAGAGTATCCCGAAGATGCTACGATTGGTGATAAGCGAACGCTTTGAAGGTTATCGTCCAAATTCTTCTTGTCAGGAGACGTCCTGTACAAAAGAAACTATGATTCAGTTTTGCTCAGATGCGTGGATAGACACGAAGAAGAATTGATCATGCGGGAAATTCATGAAGGATCCTTCGGAACTAATTCTAGTGGGCACTCTATGGCCAAAAAGATCTTGCGAGCAGGATATTACTGGATGACAATTGAAAGTGATTGTTATGTATACGTGAAGAAGTGCCACAAATGCCAAGTGTATGCTGACAGAATTCATGTTCCTCCAACTCCTTTGAATGTTCTGACATCGCCTTGGCCCTTTGCTATGTGGGGAATAGACATGATTGGACGGATAGAGCCACAAGCTTCAAATGGACACAGATTTATTCTTGTTGCTATCGACTATTTCACCAAATGGGTTGAAGCTGCTTCTTACAAGAACGTAACCAAGCAGGTCGTCACTCGCTTTATCAAGAAAGAAATCATATGCCGATATGGGGTTCCAAACAAGATCATCACTGATAACGGGTCCAATCTTAATAACAAGATGATGGCAGAGTTGTGTGAAGAGTTCAAGATTGAACATCACAATTCATCACCCTATCGGCCAAAGATGAATGGCGCAGTCGAAGCTGCTAACATGAATATAAAGAAGATCGTCCAGAAGATGGTTAGAACGTATAAAGACTGGCATGAAATGTTACCGTTTGCTTTGCATGGCTATAGAACTTCGGTTCATACTTCAACTGGGGCAACTCCCTTCTCTCTTGTCTACGGTATGGAGGCCGTACTACCTGTCGAAGTGGAAATTCCTTCGTTGACAGTCTTGATGGACGCCAAACTCGATGAAACAGAATGGGTTCAAACGAGGCTTGATCATCTCAATCTAATTGAGGAGAAACGCTTATCTGCTATCTGCCATGGCCAGTTGTACCAAAAGAGGATCAAGAAAGCGTATGACAAGAAGATTCGGCCTCGAGAATTCCACACAGGTGACCTAGTCGTAAGGAAGATCTTGCCAATCCACACCGATCCAAGGGGCAAATGGACTCCCAACTATGAGGGACCATACATTGTGAAGAAAGCATTTTCAGGTGGTGCTTTAATCCTGACAAAGATGGATGGGGAAGACGTTCCACTTCCAGTCAATTCAGACTCAGTCAAAAAATACTACGCATAAAAGACCCGCTAGGTCGACGTACTTAGGCAAAAATAAGGGCATCCTGGCAAACCAAAAGGGTTTGGGCAAAAATTAGGGATAAAACAAAAAAAAAGAATAACCCGCTAAGTCGAAAACCCGAAAGGGTGACTTAGGCAAAAAGGGGTATCCCGCTGGATTGAAAACCCGAAAGGGCGGTCCAGGAAAAAGTTAGGGATCTAAAGCGAGAGGCTGCAGTCTGAATTTCCTTCACGAAGACCACTATACGCCCTTGGCAGAACAGACAGATCAATCCAACCATTACCCTTCTGAAGCAAAGCATTGAGAGGATCGAGGATATGGGAACTGTAGCAATATCAGTTTTAATGGAAATCCGAGCATTTCTCTTTGCCATTTTGCTCTTTGCATTTTATTTTCTTTTTCGCAAATACCTCATTTAGGAGTTGCTTCCTTGTACAGAAGCCTATTCATAGGCACTCCATCAATAAAATGATCTTCTGACAAAAGCTTTCTTTTTTCTTTTCATTTTTCGCATGCGAGGTGTGATTTAATTCGTTATTAAACATTGCATTGAAAGCATGGGGAATAATAATCACAAAATCAAAACGAAACATGATGTTACATAAACATAAAAGTGCTCTAAGGGGCACCATTTGCATCCAAACGTTGTTTTCAGTGCAGGTTGCAGGTTCTAGCCGTCATCTTGGCTTATGACATGTCACAAAGGTCGTCGTCATCCCGCATGAAAGTTCAAGAGTATAATTCATCAGTACTGGTAAGCATGGGGCACTTGAAGAAGGTCCATGTCCCTCTTCAATATGGCAGACAAAGAATGGTCCCTCAAAACTCATGATTCCCCAAGCAGTATAGGATGTAAGGAAAGTCGGGCGAAGTCACATCCTCCCCAGCAGAGCTACGCTCTAACCCTCAGTGCAGTTCCCAATAGTCTTTGGTACTGTAGGGTTCTAACGTCAACTCATATTGGCATTTCAAGACAACAAGCAACGGACCCCAATGGTCTTGCTCCCCTATCACACCGATGCCTTTATTTGGCACTCTGCATATAGTATTCATTGCACATAACATTGCATCCTCAAAAGCGTAGCATATCCATCAAAATGGAGCATTACGCCATAGAAAAATTCAAACATGCATCAAAGCATAAGCCAGATAATACAAATCACCGATACTTCCCCACATAAAATATTGTCCTTACAAACTCCAATTGATATCTGCTACTCCATTACTGATCTCCTCCATCCACGGTGCCGGTACTTGGTTTTCTCAATCCCCAAAAAGAAATCTTATTTTCTCTCTCCAACATGGATCGGATGCAATGTCTTTCTTCGTCAGAATCGTTGTCTCCGAGGTTATTTCCCGTATGCCGCGTGCAGATTAGAGCGTGAGTGAGGGTGGGCATTCAACCCATCTCATTTTTCAACCGTTTGAATAACCATACTTGGTGTGTGGCAATTCGAACGATTGCCGCTCTTGAAGAGTTACACCCCGCCTTTTGGCCCGAGGGATTAATGTAATTCTTATGCTTCGCAAGCATCAACATCTTCGTGATTATGTCTTTTGATCGAGTCTAGTCGTCACTAGTCTCCGTGGTCTCTTCCCCTCGTACGGGAAAACTCTTAGATCCAACCCCCGTATTGTGTACCCAGTTTCTGTCATGGCAAGCCATTTCAAAACCAATTCCCAATCCCTAGCCTCAGTGTTGTCAATAATCTTCTTGTGCTCTGGCCTCATTGTTTATCCTCGTCTTTTACAATTCGTGTGGATCGTAGGTCCGTTGACCTTATCCTCATCTTTTTCATTTCTTGTGGATCGTAGGTCCGTTGACCTTATCCCCATCTTTTCATTCTTTTGGATCGTAGGTCCGTCGACCTTATCCTCGTCTCTTGCATTCTTGTGGAACGTAGGTCCGTTGACCTTATCCTCATCCTTTTCATTTCGTGTGGATCGTAGGTCCGTTGACCTTATCCTCATCTTTTTCATTTCTTGTGGATCGTAGGTCCGTTGACCTTATCCTCATCTTTTTCATTTCTTGTGGATCGTAGGTCCGTTGACCTTATCCCCATCTTTTCATTCTTGTGGATCGTAGGTCCGTTGACCTTATCCTCGTCTCTTGCATTCTTGTGGATCGTAGGTCCATTGACCTTATCCTCATCCTTTTCATTTCGTGTGGATCGTAGGTCCGTTGACCTTATCCTCATCTTTTTCATTTCTTGTGGATCGTAGGTCCGTTGACCTCATCCTCATCTTATTCATTTCTTGTGGATCGTAGGTCCGTTGATCTTATCCCCATCTTTTCATTCTTGTGGATCGTAGGTCCGTTGACCTTATCCTCATCTTTTCATTCTTGTGGATCGTAGGTCCGTTGACCTTATCCTCGTCTTTTGCATTCTTGTGGATCGTAGGTCCGTTGACCTTATCCTCATCTTTTCATTCTTGTGGATCGTAGGTCCGTTGACCTTATCCTCATCTTTTCATTCTTGTGGATCGTAGGTCCGTTGACCTTATCCTCATCTTTTCATTCTTGTGGATCGTAGGTCCGTTGACCTTATCCTCATCTTTTTCATTTCTTGTGGATCGTAGGTCCGTTGACCTTATCCCCATCTTTTTCATTTCTTGTGGGTCGTAGGTCCGTTGACCTTATCCTCATCCTTTTCAATTCTTGTGGATCGTAGGTCCGTTGACCTTATCGTCATCTTTTTCTTTCTTGTGGATCGTAGGTCCGTTGACCTTATCCTCATCTCTTTCAATTCTGGTGGATCGTAGGTCCGTTGACCTTATCCTCGTCTTTTTCATTCTTGTGGGTCGTAGGTCCGTTGACCTTACCCTAGTTTCGAGTCATGGATCGTAGGTCATACCTTTCCATCAAACCCGTATTTTCAAATCACAGTTTCATACAACAATCATTTCCATTGAGAACCTTGTATCGGCACCTTAGCTACGTTACAAGCTATCACCATCCAACCATTGCTTACCATAAACTTTTCCACTAAAAAAAAAAAAATTCCGTTTCCCCAGCAGATACCAAAACAATAATAAAAGAATAAAGATCATACCATCTTTTCAGGACAAATTTCAGGTCTTGGTATTTAATCTTCTTCTATCCCGAATGTTCGAAAGGCTAGCGCCAATCTCACCTTCGAGTATAAGACGATTAAATAGGGGCAGCTGTCACACCCTAAATTTGTCCTACCCTATTCACCTGGATTATGGTTCATGTACATACATCGCTTAGGTCATAACTCATATTCATGCACCCATACCATGGGTACTATTCAAAGGCTAGCAAGAAAAAGCTCCATTGCAAAGAAGTTTGATCAGAGAATAAGAAAACTGAGGTATAATCATGTGGCTATATGTTCATTGAAGTCCTCTTGGATTGGGGTGTCTCTCTGCTTCAAATCAGGGCATTGATTGAAGAGTGCAAGCTTGCAAATCATCTGGTTCCTTAAATCAGGGTTTCTTTGACCAAAGTCAACCAGTTGACCTTCTGGTCAACATTTAATCGGGAATGGCTTCTATGTGTGGAAAACTTCTGATGCTGACCATGTGGGGGTGTTTCTGTGACAGGATTTGATTGGAAGAGATTTAATCGGGAATTTCATCAATAGTCGGAAAAATCGGAACAGTTGACTTTTGGGTCAAAATCGGGAAAATTATTCAAATATTGACTTTTGGTGGAAAATCAATCAAGAAAAGTCGAAGAACGGATAAAACCGGGAGTTCGACAAAAAGTTGCAAGAAATAGTAAAAAGACAATTTCCACACTTAGAAATTTTTGATGCCTTAAAATCTTGGTGAGCAGTCCACTTCAGCACTAGATTACATGTGGCAAAAGGCGTTTTCTGGAAAAATTCCCAACATCAAAGTTGTTCCTCTCATGGAGTGGAACAACTTTGTAGTTGGACACTTTTTCATTTGAAACTTGTATGAAGAGTTAAAGTGGTGTGAAGTTTCTGAAAACTCATTTAAGCCAAGTCATAATCCAGGTCACAAGGCAGGTCATGACCCGACATTTTCACAAACATCTGGCATGCCAAATCTCCGGCCATTTTTAGAGCTCTACAGAAGTGCTATGAATGCAAACTTGGTATCATTCGTTTCCTTGCCATCTCCTCTATCCATTGAAACAAGAATGGGTACAATTGGACAAAAATTGAGTGAGATACAAGCCTTCAAAGTGGTGCCCCAACCCTGACCAAATTCTGCAGGCAGCCAAGGCACAAAATTCTGGGCACGCAACGCGTTGCAGCAAACACATGGTGGGTCAAATGTCAAGGCCTCTTTCTTCCCCCACAAGTCACTATCTTAAACAAGCCTGGTTCTAAACTATTCCTTGCCATGTCTTCTATCCGTTGAGACCAGTATCACTGATTTTGGACATGTATTGATCGAGATAGAGAGGCTCAAAGTACCACCCTCGCAGAGTCACAATCTGGGCATATGCATAGGACAGCATCTTGCTGGGCGTGTGCAATGGTAATCGCATGAGTTCAAGGCTATCTTTCTCATACTTCTAAGCCTCATCTCGAGATATTTTCAACACCAATCTTGTTCTATCCTATGCCCTCTTTGCTATGACAGTAATATTGCATCATTTGGTTCCCCATGGCATGAGATATGAAGGCATAAAGTGGTTGCTTTTGGCATGTCAAAGAAAGTGCATTTGCCGCGGCATTATGCATGAATTGTTCAACATATTATCTCTATATGCCGTTAATTACCATGCAAGCATTACTCCATTGAAGTTTGCAGGAAGCCATGCATGTTGCAAAATTATTCACAAAGCTACACAACCATTGCAACACTACAACACAAGCTAAAGTCCCACATTGGAAAAATGGAAAAAAGTTGTGTTGCAAGTCCCACATTGAAAAAATGGAAAAGTTGTGTTGCGAGCTACACAAGCCAAGTCCCACATTCAAGGATTGTGAATCACAAACCAATGGTTAGCAATATAAATAGAAGTCCATGCAACAATCATTATTCACTTCCACTCTTCACTACACACACTTCATTCTCTCTATTCCAGTTTCACAAACCCTCTCTATCATCACGCTTCACTCTCTCCATTCTTTCCTCTCTCATCTCTCTTCTCCCTTGCTCCACCTCTAACCACCACTAACCACCATAACAAACTCTTGTAACTACCTACAACCACCCTAACCACCACAATACTATCATAACAACCACCACCTCCATCTCTTCCCTCCACCTTCATCCATTCTATCGATCTTCACCATCCATCATCTCAAGATCTTCTCCCTACTACTGCAAACCTCCATCATCATCTCGCTCCTCAGATCCGAACGTCATCACTATCCTCATTCAGGTTCCATGGCCACCATTGGTGTAGTGGTTTTCGGTTCTTAGCAAGATTCAACGGAGTAACATCACCTCCAACCGCAAGATTCAAGCGTAGGATCTTTTTGCTTATACTTCGATTTGAGATTCGCATCAGGTATGTTTCTTAATCCTCCTCAGCATGTTAGCTACGTAATCAGGTTCATATGTCGATGCATTTGTATTCATCTCTGTGCATGCTTCGTTTTGAATGATTGATCTGTATTTGCACGTATAATCCACGCTTTTGATTGCTATGAATGAACGCGAACCTATTTCTATGCTTAGTGTGGTTTTTTGTGAATTTAGTTGATGTTAGGGTGTGTAAAATAGGCGCGGTTTCAAAGATAGAAGAAGAATTTATAAAATCCAAGACCAGATCCGTACTCAACGTTGAAATCCGAGTGAGGTGGTACCGGTTTTAGGTATTTCTGGGCAAGGTCATGATTGACTCCGGCGGAGGTTGGCCGGGGAAGATGACCGGAGCCCTAGCTCCGGCATCTGAACTTCGTTCTTTGTTTCTCCCTCCGACACATACGTGGCATGTTCTGGTTGCGTCCTTTCCCCATTTAATTCGGATCTTGGCATTTTCTATATGATTAGATAGTGTGTTGCTGCGTTTTAATTGGTCCAAGCATAGTTTTGTCCTGTAGTGTTTAAAATAAGTTGACCAGTTGATACGTAGATGCATGTTATTTCTTCCATGTCACATTTTATTAACAATATGATAAAATCAAATATAATATTCTTGCTGATACAATAAGTGATGACAAAAAATGCAATAAAGTGGCTTGGGGAGTACCTCGTTGGGCCCTGCATTCCAGACCCAATCTCAGACTTTTGGAACCATAACCCTTACTTTGCTAGCACACCTCACGCCTAATGGATTGGGCCACACGCCCTCACGTTCTACACCCCCGGATTAGGCCCAGTTTCATATTTCTAGCTGTTTTTTAGTTCAGGTACTGATTGCTTTTGCACCCCTTGCTGTTAATAAAAACAAATAATAAAAGTTGTTTCCTTTCTTTTGCTTGTTAATTGATTTTTTTTAAATAAAAATAACAAAAGTGTTTTCTATCCAATTAGAATTTTTTTTTGAAATATTATTTCCTTTTAATTGAATTTTTTAGTTAGTGTTTTCTTTGATTTTTAATTGGTTGTTGAACCATAAAAATGAGTAGTTTTTTTAGTTTAATTCTTGAAAAAGTTTCTAACATGAATAAAATGCATTTGTTTGTGAATAGTTTAAGATGTTGTTCCTTTTATTTTTGTGAATATTTTCAATATATTGTGAAATGCTTAGAATAACCTTTTCCCCATTTTATTAGGAATTAGAATTACAATAATAATACTAGGCTTAGAAATTAGGCTAGTCCCCCCCACTTTTTCATTCTTTTTCTTTTTACAACACTAAAACATCTAATAAATATCAAAATAAAATCCCCTTAAAAAATACAAAGAAAATACTTAAAACACTAATAATCAAAGTGAAAATTCTTAAAAAGGGAATGGAAGCTTGAAACATCCCTTGCTTAAGGGAATGTTCGAGTGCTTGGATCTCCCTTGCTTAAGGGTCCCATTCAGGCGTAAGTTCCCAACTTCTAAAAAACACCAACCAAAGAGTAACTCGAGTTTCCCTTGCTTAAGGGATTTCCTCGAAACACTCAAAGTCTCTCTCATCTCTCCTTTCTTAAGGGTATTGTTATCTCCGCTCTATTGCATCCTAGGTCGATCCCTTATGCAAGAGCGCGAGCGTTAACTCCGCCCAACTAAAAAACACAAAAACAAACAGAAAATCTTGAGCCGAACTACGGCGCTCTGATTCTTGAAAAGGATACGTAGGCATCAAGTCGCGGGGCTTGAACGAGCACACTTGTAAATAATTCCTTCTTTTCCCCGTATTTCTTTTGCATGCATTCGCATATAGGTAGACATAGTACACACCCTTTAGATAGAAACAAACATAGGTGGATACCATCGAGTACGATGGGCGCGAGGGGTGCTAATACCTTCCCCTCGCGTAACCGACTCCCGTACCTAGATTCTCTGGTCGCAAGACTCTGTTCCTTCCTTTGTTAGGTTTTTTGATATTCCTTTCCCTTATGGGATAAATATATTGGTGGCGACTCTGTTCATTTTTCGCGAGCGTGCGACACTGAGTTGTCAGTGTTTTATGTTGTTTAGTGATTTATTAGAGTTGTCGAAGATTTATTAGAATTCAAATAATTTAGTGGGAATTTCTAGTTTAAGAGATAATTATTTAAAGGGAAATATAGTAATGAGAAATAATTATTTGGAAAATACTTATTTAGAATTAAGAGAAATATTTAATTTAGCTTGAGAGAATTAGTGAGGGTAATATGGAGTTATCATATTAAGGGTCCAAGGGTTAAAGTAGTAAAGAGAAGGAAATTAGGGAGAGAGACAAACTTGTGAAGCGATCGTGTCCGGAGAAAGAGAGGAGCAGACCTAAGGCAAAGGGAACCTCTATTGAGTGAGAGATTTGAAGAATTTAGGCCAAGGAAAGGGTGGGGCTCCAACTTTCTAATAGGAGTTATAATGGTGGTTATGTGTAGATATTGAAAGTTAGGTTTAGGGTGTAGATTATTCATGAATTGATCCCTATAATTGATTGCAATTGATGAGATTTATGGGATAACATGTTTGGGATTATTGTGTTGTTTATGTGTTATGAATTCTATGTTTGGACTGATTTTCTGTTGATTACAAATTGGATTTTTGGGTGAAAAGAGGGGATTTTTGTAGCAGTAAAAACTGCATAGTTTTTGGTTATGAATGCAGGGGAATCAGTTACCCTGTTATGGTAACCTGTTACCCATTGTAATTTTGGAAAATTTTGGCAAATACATGAAGAGGTAATCGATTACCCAGTTATGGTAACTAATTACCCAACTAAACAGTAGCGTGTGATCAGAAAAATAACAAGTGTACTATTTTCACCGATGTAGTAATAGTAGGGGTTATCTCAAGTATCAATCTGGAGGACTGCATAGGAAATATAAGTTAATACAATGACTCAATTGAACAAAAGAACATGGGGGATTTTGTTGATTGTTGAGAAATAATGATTAATGATAGATAATTAAATTAAAGCATAAAATTGGGTTTTAAGCGATATGAGAAAGCATGCTAAGGCGAGATGTATGAGTTGCCTTGTAACAACCTTTAATCCTTATTTTATGAAATACGTGTTAGAAAGATCTACTACCGAATCTCAATAGTTGTTTTCCTTAATTCCTTAATCGAAAACCTTTGATATTCATCTTTAATCCTAATTCCTTAGCTATTCAAGATGATACAAGCAATATATACTTTTTTGACAAGAATTAAATGGTTACTACGGTTAAATCTTCATTCCAAATCTATTTCACTGTAGTATTATTGTGCAAATAACGTTAAGGTCGTTTGTCTGACCTAAACCTTAACCATAAATCAAGAACTATTTGTCCAATAGAAAAAACATTGAGAACTTTGCACAATAAATTAGACTCATAAAAACATCAATAACATAAAACAATGGAAATCAGGTTTGTCACAATAGCAATTCAGGGACACCCCCTAGCATTGAGGGGTTTAGCTACTCATAGGATTCAAAGAAAATACAAAAAGAAGCTTAGACATTACAATAATAATGGATTATGTTGATCTTTAATCGCGATTGCTCTTGAAGATCTCCGTTCCTCGAAACCCTTGATAGCTCTCTTCTTCCTTCCATAATTCTTCTGTATGATCAAAGATACCCAATACTTTCAAAAACTAGGTCTAAATAGTATCAGGTTACCATTTAGAAACAACAAGGTCCAAAGTACCCTTAATGATCCAAGTTGTAACACCCGGTATTTAATTAATTATTTAATTAAATATTTTCAAATTATTTCAAATTTAATTGTTGAATTTGTGGAGTGTTGAGAATTGATGACATGGGTTGTAATGATTAATTAGTCGATTGATTAATTGATTAAGTTGTAGAAATAGTATTGAAGAAATACTAGATTTATTATATGGACTTAATTAAGTGATGGTGGTAGTAAAAGGTGGGGTGTGAATATTAAGCCCAATAGATTTAATGAAATTATGTTAAGATAAGGATTAGGTTAATTAGAAGGGAAAAAGTCTTGGGGAATTGGTCGTGGGAAGATGCACAGAAGAGAGAAAATAGGACAGAAACTCATTCCCGTTTTTCTTCCAGCAGTCTCACTAAATCGAAGATCCCCGATTCGTTAACCGTTGGACCGTGGCCAAATTTTGAGGGTAGGTTCGAAACACCTATATCTAACTTTTGACCGTTGGGATCTTGAAAATAAGGTCTGAGTTATGAAATATCATCATCTCACTGTAGCTGCATATTTGGGAAAATTTTCAGCTTTTGATTCTGATTAAAAGAAGAAAGGGTTGGAAGCTAAGGCTAGAAGGCTTCGATCGGTAGAATTATAGAGCAATCTCCAATTCAAGGTAAGAGTGGGGTTCAATCTCTATAACCGGGTTTATGATAAATTGTATGTGGGATTAGGGTGTATGAATTCTGCCATGGATTATTTGTTGTGACTGTGTTGTGTTGATTCGATGAAATTAGTTGTTGCTGTGGTGATAATTATTGTTGCTGTGTTGTTATCTTGGATACGAGTAATGATTAATTAAATTGGTATTAATCGTCTCTTGAAAATTAAGATTGGTGTTTTGGTAATAAAGAAATTGGATCGACGCTAGTGCAAAAACTAAAATTGGAGAAAAAATTGGGTTTAAGGGTAATTGGTGGTTCCTCGTTTGAAGCCCTGCCGACCGGCAGGGAGAGTATGTAAGACTGTGCCATTCGACACATGATGATGGTGGTGGGAGATGGCTTGCCGACCGGCAGGCAAGGAGAGAAAGGGGGTGCCGATCGGCACAACCCACATGACGGACGTCACATCCTAGTGGTTCTCAATTTTATTTTCTTTTCTGCATTTCTGTTACTTTGTTAACATACAATATGCATGGGAATTTAGTTGGTGTACTTAATGACGTTTAGTAATAATTTAATAATAACTATATTAAAATAAAGATAGTAGTACATTAATCTTTATTTTAATCAAGAACTTTGGATTAGAGATATCTACTTGTATTAATTAAATTAATTGATGTTTTGGCAGATATAATTTGGTGGAGGTATTAGTAATGAATTAGTAAATTTAGTAGTTTAACTGGTAAGTTTGTTTAACTGAAATTAGTTACAATTTTGTCGAATAATTCATAAAAGATTGTAGTGGATCTTGGTGGCTGATGTGTTGGAATTGTGTCGAGAATGTTGAATATAGTTAGTATTTTAGTAATAGGAAAATTAATTAGTTGGATGAATTAATTAATTTAGTAGGTAAAGCTTAATAAATAAATAGCATTAGTAGTAAATAAATCGTTTTAGGTGTAGAATCGTAACTGTTAATTTGGGTAGTAATTGTCGTTGTTGGTTGCTTGTATTGTTAATAATTGCGAGGTTGTAGTTGATAAACTATTATTGTTGTTGAATATGTTGTTATTGTTGAGCTGTTGTTATTATAAATTGCTATTGATACTTTGATGAAGTTGTAGACCTATGGCAAATGCTGATTAAGTTGAATCGTCCCGATTTATGAACATGTTTGAGTTGTAGGTCGAATGACTAGTGTTGATTTAAGTTGATGCAATTGATGCATGTTTAAGTCGTTATTGTTGTTGTTTTATGTTGATGTTATTGTTGCATTGTTGTGTATTTGTTGTTGAAGTTGAGGTCGCATGGCATACATTGCATGATTAAGTTGGCCTTGATGGCACCATGTTGAAAGTTGAAGGCTTATGTCTTGGCCTTAATGGCACCATATTGAAGGCTTATGCCTTGTTAATGCCTCGATAAACTAGCATATGTTTAAGTTGGGAGTTCTGCTCCAAATGGTACCACATGCATTTGCATAATTGAGTCGCATATTGAGTCGCGTGTTAAAGTTGTTGTTATTATTCGTTGTTTATTGACTGTCGTTATGTTGTTGTTGTTGTTATAAGTTTTTATTGCTATAAGTTGTTATTGTTGTGAGTTGTTGTTGTTATAAGTTGTTGTCGCCATAAGTTGCTGTTGTTATAAGTTGTTGTTATTATAAGTTGTTGTTGTTATTAAGTTGTGATGATTAAGTTGTTACGTTGATTTAATAGGTGGCTTATTGTTGTTACTAAGTGGTTTGTTGGTTGTTGTATAGTTGCTGTTATGAAGTGGTGAAATTTGTATAATCCTTATCTAGTATACCGTTTATCATACACCAGCTTGTATTGGTTGATATCTCACCCTTTATGTTTGAATGTTTCCCTCTATTGGTCACCCGCAGGTAATCCAAAGTGAAGGTTATTTACCTTCAGTAGTTTGAGTCTGGTGTTGGTCGCTCTGATACGTAACACTCGGGGGGATGAATGCATGTTGTTTTATTGTTGAATTTACTTTAGTTGTAGAATCTTAAGTTGATTTCATGAAGTACTTGTTGTTATGAAGTTGTTTTTAGCTGAACAAAAGATGTTATATAATTAAGCTGAAGTTTGTGAATCCGCTGCGTAGTATTAATAAAAGTTGTTGTTATTGGTTCATCCAAGTTTTAAAGTGTTATGTATCTGTATTACATGCGATTGAATTATATGTTGATTGTTTTTAAAAGTTAAAAAATGTAGCATCTCATTGTACGTTTTACTCTGATTTTATTAATATTCGTTGGGTAGAAATGAGGTGTTACAATAGTGGTATCAGAGTAGGTCGGTCCGTCCAACCAGTGTTTTCTAATGTTGTTTATTCCTTTGTACGCGATAAGTGTGTGGAACACTGTCGGTACTTGTTTGTTTGCTAGTTGATTGTTTGCAGGAGTTGGTTGAAGATAAGTGGGGGAGAAGCTTTGCTTCTCGGATTTGTTTCAGTTGCAAGTTTGCGAAGGGAATTGTTGTCTTGGTGTTTCGAAAACTGAATTTTGGCGAACGAATGTGTCTCTCGAGTTATAAGCAGTTTGGGAGCAAGGAGATATGTTAAGAGTTGTTTGGAATATGTTTAAGTTGAAGAAAAATGAGTTTTGGAGTGGAATTTCCAAAAGCAAAACGCAGGAAATTGCTGATTTTTTTGTGAAACTTCAAAAATTCATAACTTGAGTTTTGGACATCCGATTCGAGTCCGGTTGAAGCCTTGGAAAGTTAAAAAGATGAAATTTATTTTAAAAATGGTTCCATTATCTGTAATAGACTTATTTGTAACAGGATGGTGTTGGAAAGAGGTGGAATTTGTGGTTATGCTTATCCTTGGAACTGGACTTGTTCGTTGGTGCCACACAGGACGTCAACGTCAGAGTTGAGTGAATTGAAGGAGTAATTAAAAGGTTTGTTGAAAAGAAAATTTAAGATCAAGTGTACCATTTGAGAAGCTTTAGTGTTATCGTAAGGTGTGTTGTTGCATGACGTCGATGTTTGCATTTTCGGATAACATTATAAATTTGTATCTTGTGTTTCGAATGTCAGATTGATGTTCCGTTTAAATCTTTGGGGAGATAAAATATGTTGTTGGCAAATAGGTTGATCAAGGAGATGGTCAGCATTAAATAGGATGTGAAATTATTGGATGATAATGCTGTAGGTGACTTGAGTATAAGTTCTAAAAGAACGCTATTATAGTTGGTAACGATGGTTTATACTCTATCATGGTCGTCGGCTATTTATTGACAAATTGAGGAACTGATCACCCTTAATCTCTTATTGATAGTGGAGGAGATCGTGTTGGATGATATAGACTTATCTTGCTATCTTAGTAGTGTGTAAGGTGATTGATGTTATATCGTGAGATTAGTCGCTCACCCTCACTGGGTGGTGTGAATTAATGGAGAGGTAGCTAAGAAAGAGTAAGAGCGTATTGAACAATTTGGAGTGGCAGGTTTATATGCGAGCTAGCGTCGCAAAGTGAAAGATTGAGAATATCAAAGTGAATAATGATTTTGTGGTGAATGTTAAAGAAAGTCTGAAACTAGATTGAAACTTGCAAAACAAATAGTTGAAGGAAAGTTGAATGAGGACGGTGATCTAAGATGGTGTTTACGGTGATTTCCGGTAAACAACTGCTAGTCCTCCAAACTATAAATATACTTTGGTTACTCGCATGATCGACTAGATTGATCCTAGGACATAGTCAAATAGTTGTCTTTCGAGATAATTTTGTTCATGTTTGTTGGTCTTTTGCTTCGAAACTCGGTTATAGTATGAACATGTAAGTAACTTGCGAAATAAAGTACCAAAGAATGTACACAACTGAAACATAAACTGGTTATAAATGTAAGTAAAAAACGTTGACGAAAAGATAAAGGAATGTAACTTTCAGAAACGTAAAGTACAGAAATGTAAAGTGCGAGAATGTAAAGACTTATTGAAAATAAAACTAGAATTGAAGGAAAAACTGGGCGAAAAGTAAAAGAAACTTAAAGACACTTTGATTTTGTAAATAGAAATACAAACATATTAAAAGTGTGGTGTCATACGTACATTTCTCAGCGAACTCTTTCTCTTAACACTTGATACTTGAGTGATTTGTGAATGATTTGTACAAAATGAACACACTGGATCCTGATACTAGGACCCTTATTTATACTAATTCGACCCTAACGGTCCTACGCTAACAAAATGCCACGTTGCTCACATGCATACGTTTCGAATCCCTGGGGCGCCATCTGTCCTTGTTCGGTTATACATAATATTTCGAAATTCAAATCCTCCCGCCTGAATTCTCTTTCGATACGTGGCAACATGATCTTTAGTGAGAATGCAACGAAATACTCTAAGTTGCAGTACTCTTGTATTTTGAAAAACGCTTAAGTCTTAAAGACAATCTATCTCGATTCAGCTTTGATTTCAATCATCTTCATCATAAATAACATCCTCAGAAATGGCCTTCAAAAACCATTTATACTCAAGAATGGCCACCGAAAGCCATCTTCTTCTTCGAACTCTAATTCTTCAAGAAGCATATCCTTCAATCGAAATCTCCAGCTAACAAATTGTCCCTAATAAATGCCTGTTTCGACAAACAAGAGAAATAGGCGTTTCTTGTCATGACGAGATTTCGTTTTACTCATATTTTTTAGAGTTCCAAGACATCTGACTAACGTCATAATCATTTATGACTTATCTTTCAAAACGTCTTGTCATTTTCAAAAACGTCTCTTCAAAACGTGCGTTCCCACGTTTTGTCATTACTTGTGATCATTGCTCCTAGATACTAGGAGTAAGGCTAACAACTGTTCGACCGCCGTTAGATTAAATCATCTCTTGCCGCGTGTCCTTTTGATCTTTATTCAAAAAGAATTAAAAAGTTCTTACTAAACCTTTAAATACCTAAGCTTTAGCCTTCAGGGTTTTCCCTTTATCACACAACTTTGTTCTCTATCCTTCTGAAACCAAACACACAGAAACCCTTTTCTGGTTTCTAACCTAATTCTTGAAGCAATTACATCCATGGCGTCTTCTACCATCCAAACCTCCACATCGGAAACTTCAAATGCTCTCCAACCTGTTCAAAACTTTCGACGCCCTACATAGGTGGGTAACCAACAATACATTCCAGACCCAAACTTAGCAGAAACTCGTGCTATTTACGCTTCTCAGGTAATCATCCCTTTCATTCTTTCTGGAAAAACTCATGCTTTTATGGGTCCTTTACCTGGAGATAGTAGTTCTTCTCTGGGTAAATTCTTTCCTGCTTATTATAAGACTAGGCCCTTAGTTAGAAAGAACCAAATAGACAAAGAGGGTAACCTAATCTTAGCTGAAACTACCAATGTAGATGATGCTTTGACTGAAGCCATCGTAGCTTTAGAGAAAACCAGGTTGAATTATGCGACCAACTTCCTCAAAGGGCTTAGATCAATTCCTTTAGCAAAGGATCCTGAACTGTATTATTCTTGGTTGGCTAAGGTAGAAAACAAAAAGGCTTCATTCTGGATAGAATTAGGGATTTATGATCTAATTCAATTATCCAAAACAGGTTTAGAATACAACCAAACCATGTTAGTAGCATCAGTATATTTTTGGGATGCCTCCCACAATACCTTTCATCTTCCTTGTGGAATGATTACCCCAACTCTCTTCGACATAGCCGCTATCACAGGGCTTCGACCAACTGGGGAAGTTTTTGATCCCAACTACATGGATACCGACACCATCCAATTTAATGAAATCAAAGCCACTTATACTGCTTTCATCCAGAGACACCATGACACTTCGACTGATGAAGTAACAAAGGAGGAGCATATTGCATTCCTAGCACTTTGGCTCTCAAGATGCGTTTTTTTTCTAGATCTCTCCAAGTTGCGAAGAGGTACCTTTGTATGGCTAACCAAATAAATGCTGGAAAGAAATTAAATTTAAGCCAGCTAATTTTAGGGTACCTTTATGAAAATCTTAGCGAAGCAACAGATCTCGTCAAAGATTACAAAACAGGATCTTTTCTCTTCGCTGGACCCTTCTGGCTACTACAGTTATGGCTCAACGCTACTTTCGAGGCTTACCTTCCACGCAAAGGCATAGTGGATGAAGAAGATATGGCCATCCGAAATCGAACAGTTGAATGGACTAGGCTAGCCCACCTAACTCCCAAAGAAGAACATGGAAAGCTTCGTGAGACTTTTCGAGCGTACATGATGATGTTCGCTAAACGTTACCACTTCATTCCTTCTATGGCTCCATTTGTGAAAAGAGAGGTGGGTCCTGAATGGTTCACACGAAAATTTCCTGCAACCTCTCCAAATCAACAAGACGAATCTATGATTATCTGGGAGGCTTTCTTGATGCCTAAGCTGTTGTACCATCGATTACAATCTCCAAAGGGTCATTTCTGTCTCCTTTGTTACCAACCAAATCTCGTATCAAGACAATTTGGGTTGGTTCAACTCAAGCCTAAATGTATATATGAAAAGAGAAATCATATGTGTCTACATACCATGCACCTATCTGAAGAAGACTATGAGTCTAAAATCTCCAAATATGTCGGCATCACGACCCTCTCTCCCATTTCCTTCGAGCCCGATTTCTATTCTACCATAGATTTCCATCAGTGGTGGACATAATATTATAACCAGCAAATCTTCGATGCTGAAAGTCTTTCGCAAGAACTAACTGAAGCTTTTGCTGATGTGCAGGCGAACTTCAAAAAAGGTACTTCAACTCATATTAAAGAAATTCAAGCTTTTCAAAGTTCTTTGAAACTATCTATAGGCCTGATGATCTTAGTTAGACCGTTCGTGAAGCTGGGGTTACTTTGCGTGAAAAATTTTCTGACAAACTAGATAAGCTGAAATTGCCCACGTATGTTCGACCTGAGCAACGTTATGAAGTGGCTTTTAAGCTATATCCTCCAAAATTCCCTCCATTACCCAGTGCTGACTTTGGTGTGGCTTTAAGCCCTCCTTTCCCAAACTGGTTTGTTCGTGGGGATGTCCCTAAAATCCTTTGCAAACAATCCAAAAAACGCGCTGAACGAGTGGTTCCAACTAAGCTTACCTTGGATAATTTTAAAGGACATCTTCATATAAGCCTCGAGCACGTTCGGGTTTTGACTCCAATACCTGCAGATTGGGGCTTGGACAATCTTTCGATTAACATCCTTTCCTCACTTATATACTGACTTTTATTTCGTTCACAGCCGTAGGTCGAAAGAGAGTTATCAAGGAGGCGGCTGCACAAAAGGATGTTGAAGCTTCGAGAAGCAACAAAGCAAGTGGGAGTGATTCTGTCACCACTAGCAAGAAACCAACGGTATATATATATTCTCACATTTTAACTTGTGCGTTTATTCTGAACATTACTCACCTCCCTTAGTACGAATATTCTCAGAGTTCGAAACCCCCACCAACCCCGAAACGGAAACCTTCGAACACTAGTGCTTCAGATGATGAAGACAAATCTTCTCCTCGTACCAGACAAGCTGCGAAGAAAAGAAAAAAGGCCACCATTTCTTCAGCTAAAGAAAAGGGGTCTGGGACTTTAAAGCCTACCTCATCAAGCGATAAAGTACCCTCTGATGAACAACTTTTGAAAACCACTGGTAATGCCCCAGTTGTCGAAAGTCATAATTCGAGCCCAGATAATGTCCCTCCCAAGGTATCAAATCTTGGACTTTAATAATCCATTATGCTTAACCTTTCATGCTAAGTTTACATTTTACCTTGCATTTGTAGGACGATGCAGGCACAGCTACTTCTGATTTCAAAGCTTCAATTCTCAACCTTGACCTTGATAATCCCCAAGGTAAACCTTTATATGCTTTGAATCTATCAATAATTTTCCGTAGCTTTTATCTTAATGTATCTTGCTTTTTTGTAACAGGTGTTCCTCAATCAAAATCTCCCAGCCTTTCTCCAGTTCTTGAGGATGATGAACATATTAACAAGGCTGCTTCCCCCGAGCATTCTGAAGATACTCATTCGAATGACGCTTCCCCCGTTATCAATCAAGACGAAGATATGGAGGATAATCCCCAACATTCTAACACTGGTGAAGTATCCGAACAATCTACGAGGAGTGAGGATACTAACCTTGGGAATGCAACTATGGACGAAGTCTCTAGTTTGCATAAATCAGGAAATGTTGAAGCTTCGACCTTTGGTACTATTGTTACTTCAGAAATTCGACCAAAACTTCTTCTGAACTTACTCCAGCCGAATTAGAGCAACTTAAGAATAATGACCCTGTGAGCTTCCTTAAAGCCATGATGAATGCTAAAAGCATTTCGCCCTTCAAATTTGGGGTTTCCTCGAACACCTTGGTGGAAACTGATACAGGAGTCGGTGCTCCCAACCTTCTTCGGCAGATAAAGGAGAAGTTCTTTGAGACTAACCTTATTGAAGTTCTGAGTAAAGATTCCACCAGCTGCTTTGGGCTGAACAATCTTTTAAAGAAGGTGGATCTACTCCAGGTTTCTGACAAAGTCTCACAAGTGATTGTTTCACTAAGTTCTCTGCATGATCAGCTTCAAGTTGATAACCTTCTAAAGCGAGAGGTTAACCAAAAACTCAACACGAAAGTAGCTTCTCATAGTTCTTCGTGGAAAGCTGCTAGCGAATCAACTGCTAGAGTCGGTGTCCTCGAACTTGAGCACGCAAAGCGCCAAAAGGAGTATGAAACCTGTGGGGTAGACATCAAATCTTGGGAACAAGAAATTAAACGTCTCGAAGCGAAAGTTAAAGCTTCCAAGTGTCACCAAGAAGAGATCAAACAATCCAAGCAAAACGAATTGGATGAAGTGGTGCAAGCAGGGATTCAACACCTCGAGATGGCGCAGAAATTGGTACCAGAAATCGAAGAGCTGAAGAAGCAACAAGCCATAATCGAACGCCGCTTGTCTTTATGGGCCTCTCAATACTCCACAATGAAGCACAATCTCCCTGCAGACTTTGTTTAATCATAATACTCTTTGTAATGTTTTTTTTTGTACTTGTTCTGCTTTTTGTAATCGAACTGGCTAACGAATATATGTATGATTTGTCTTTTAACTATCCATATATTCTATCATGCAATGTCACAAATGACATTTTAAACATTTTTTAAATTGTCAAAACCTATTTTTCAACCATCATGATGACCTCGATAGCTTGTACACGTGACATGATTACTCTTCGTAGCCACTTAGCTTTTTGACTTGACGTTTCCACTCTGCTAGCCGTAACAGTCAGTTAATCATGACATCACCTTTTCCAAAACGTCTAATTAAGATGTGCGTGTATCAGTTTCTAACATGATTTCATTTCAACTTCCAAGATTAGAAACAGAGGACTCCATATCTCCCCTCAGGGATCCCACACGCGGTCCAATCAAAATTCAAAGCATAATCACTCTTCAAGACTAACATCTTCTATATAAACCTTACCATTTCTATCGTCTCTTCATCCTCTTCCATATTTTCCTCAAGGTTTTCTCTTTCTTATACTTTCCCTCTAGCAACAATGACACCTCTAACTTATAACAATATTATCTCTGCTATCCAGAAAGAGTTCAAACTCTCTGCCGAAGAGTTCGATCAAAACGACATTGATGTTGATGAACTATTTGCCTCTCAAAACTTACAGGTTTACCAAGGAATCTTAGAAGGGTCTGTTTACCCAAACATGCTGGCTGATTTCTTGATGTTTGCATCCCTCCGGATGGATTCAGAAGGGAAAACCACCATCGTTTCCCAAGTCCGTGGATCTCGCATTACCATCACTCCAACACTCATCTCTAAAGTGATGAGATGTGAGAACTCTGGTCTTGTTTTTGACAACTCTTTTGCCATGAGCACTTCTGCCATTTTAGCGAGTATCTTTGCTAACGATCCCTTCAACACCCTCCTTTGCAGGATTTGGCATCAAATTCTAGTGGGCAACTTTCGCCCACGAAAAGAAGATTAGGAAAGCATTATGGTTGAAGACCTGGAGTTCATGCTCTATGCTCTCCAGAAAAAGAAAATCAACATACCACTGATGATTTTCAAACATCTTACCGAAGCCGTTGCTATTTCTACATCTCGCCAAGGCAAACCCTCTTGTCCTCCCTACGGAAGATTGCTATCTCATATGTTTGTTAAACAAGGGATAGTAAAACAATTGCGTAGGGAAGGATCCCTTGATCCTTTCGAGGCGGAAAGCTTGCCCCTGCTGGACTTAGAGGATTTGCAAAACAGGGTTAAATGAAGGATGTTGGAGGCATTGTTGGAGCCTTTGTGGGTCTTTGTTTTTATCTTTGCTATCCATAATTTTAACCACTTCTTTTAGTAGTAATTTTTGTAATTTTGGTTTGCATATAATTCAACCATCTTGACCGAATGTACCCTTAACCCTTTAACGTAATGGAATATATTTTGACATTGTTTGTCTTCTTACTTTATATTATCTAACTTGCATAAAGATAAAGCCATTTTGGCAAAATGTTTTACCATTTTGGCCCACGACATCTACGTTTAAGGCTTACGTTTTTGCAATCTTTACTTCGTGCATAACTGGCTTGTATCTTTTCAGATACTTCCCATTCACTCTTAAGATCCTACGATCTTCTGCCAGCTCTTCTATCTCGTAAGCATTATTTGAGAATACTTTTAAGATTCGAAAAGGGCCTTCCCAGTGTGGAGACCATTTTCCTAAAGCTTGGTTCTTTCGATCTATAGGCAAAATAACTTTCCAAACTAAATCATTGTTAATAAATGTTTTACCTTTCACCTTTTTGTTGTATGTTCTTGACACCCTTTCTTTTTGCCTTTTTATCATTTCCAATGCTCGAAGTCTGTTTTCATCCAGATCAACTAACTCATTTATCATCATTTCCCAATATATATTTGGGGGAATTTCTTTTTGTCTCTGAATCCTGACTGATTGCAAGTATATTCCGACTGGAAGTACTGCATCGTGTCCGAACGTCAATCGGAAAGGCGTAGTATTGGTGGCTTCTTTTGGCGATGTTCGACAAGCCCAAACTGCCTGGTCCAAGGTCTTATGCCAATTCTTAGGTTTCTTCCCTACATGTTTCTTTATCAGACCAATTATCACTTTATTTGCTGCTTCGACTTGTCCGTTTGCTTGAGCATAATAAGGTGTAGAACTGAGCAACTTGAATCCCATCTCTTTCGCAAACTCTTGCATCTTTCGACTTGTAAACACTGATCCCTGGTCTGTGGTTATGCTTTCTGGGATTCCAAATCTGTACAATATACGTTTTTGAATGAACTCAATCATAGCCTCTTGGTCTACATTGGCTAGTGGTATTGGTTCAACCCACTTTGTGAAATAGTCTATTCCTACTAATATATATCTCTGGCCTTTGGATGATGTGGGACGGATTTCTCCAATTAAGTCTAATGCCCAACCTCTGAAGGGCCGTGGTTTTATGATTGAACTCAACTCGTTTGCAGGTGCATGTTGAATACTTGCGTGTTCTTGACATTCTTGACAACCCTTGGCAAACTCTATGCAATCTTTTAACATAGTGGGCCAATACATTCCATAACGAAACAAAAGCCATTTCATTTTGTGCCCCGCTTGATGAGCACCACATGCCCCACTGTGCACATTTGAGAGTGCCAAGTACGCTTCAACTTCGCCCAGGCATTTTAGTAAGACTCGCTCAGGGGTTTTCTTAAACAATTCATTTCCCATCAAGAAGTATGATAAGGCTCTATACTTCACCTTTCTATCTGTATCTATCGAAGGATCCCTTAAGTAGTTTACAATTGGACTCCTCCAATCCGTATCTGCTAAGGAATCTATATTTAATACTTCAAATTCCTCTTTGTTGGCGAAGCCTAATTGTGAGTTCTCCAGATCACTTGGGGACAATTTTGTGGCCATTGCTTTGCCCGTCACTTTGATCAACTCTTCTAATATTTCCTTTGATACTTTGTATCCTGAAGCCAACTGTGCCAAATCATTCGCTTCTTGATTGTTTACTCTTGAGATGTGTTTTAAATCCACATATTCAAATTTTTTAAGCAACCTATTTGCTATGACAAAATACATGATCAAATTTTCTTTGATACATTTGTATTCTTTTGTCAGTTGCTTTATTACTAATTCCGAGTCTCCTTTAATTTCGACTCTGGTTGCCCCCAATTCCAACAAGGCCTCAAGTCCAGCAATTAACGCTTCGTACTCAGCTTCGTTATTGGAGCATAGAGGGCCTTCAATTTTATACTTGAGCTTTGTTGGAATTCCATCAGGAGAAATGATAAGAATACCAACTCCACTTCCCTCTTTATGTGTTGAACCATCGAAGTACAACTTCCAAGGCTTCAAATCTACATATTGTTGAGGATTTTCAACCACTGCATGATCTATAATGAAATCTGACACAATTTGCCCCTTCATTACCTTAAGAGGTTGAAAGATTATAGAGTACTCAGTAAGGGCCAAAGCCCATTTGCCAATTCGACTATGCAATATTGGTTTGGATAGCATGTGTTTAATAACATCAAAATGAGATGAAACGTAAACATCAACTGGCTTTATATAATACTTGAGTTTGATACAAGAGAAATATAGACAAAGGCAGAGTTTTTCTATGGCGCTATACCTAGTCTCTGCATCATTGAGTACTCTACTTAAGTAATAAATGGCTCTTTCGATGCCATTTTCATCTTCCTGTGCTAACATGCTACCGATTGTATTATCTGAAGCTAAGATATACAGGAGCATGTGCTTCTTTCCATTTGGGGGGACAAGGTGGGTGGGTGCATCAAATATTGCTTGATTTTCTCAAAAGCTTCTTGATGTTCAGTGTGCTATTCAAACCTTCCTTGCTTCAGGCGAAGTAAGGGGGAGAAAGCTTGCATACGCCCACTCAAATTGGAGATAAATCTTCTTAAGAAGTTTATCTTTCCTAATAGTGACTGCAATTCTTTCTTCGTGGATGGAGGCTTTGTTTCCATGATAGCCTTCGTCTTATTCTGATTAATTTCTATTCCCTTTTTGTGGACTACGAAGCCCAGGAAATCTCCAGCCTGCACAAAGAAAGCACACTTAAGGGGATTCATCTTTAAGCCATGTTTTCTCATTCTTTCGAATGATTGGCTGAGATGATCAAGATGACTGTCATCTGAAACAGATTTTATAACAATATCATCTATGTACACCTGCATGAATGTTTCTATAAAATCATGAAATATAGAATTCATTGCTCTTTGATAAGTTGCCCCAGCATTCTTCAAGCCAAAAGGCATAACGACCCATTCATAGGTACCTATTGCCCCAGGACAACGAAAAGCTGTTTTGGACACATCTTCTTCTGCAATGAAAATTTGATTGTATCCTGAATATCCATCTAGCATACTTAGATATTCGAAGCATGCAGCTGAGTCTACTAACATTTCTGCCACAGGCATAGGATATTCGTCTTTAGGGGTTGCTGCATTTAGATCACGAAAATCTATACATACCCTTAATGAACCATTATTTTTAATAACAGGTGCAATATTAGGAATCCATTCGACATACCTCGTAGTCCTGATGAATTTGCAACGAAGAAGTCTTTCGACCCCTGCTTTAATCTTCGAGAGGATTTCTGGTGCGAACCTTCTAGGAGTTTGCTTGATGGGCTTCTTCCCTTCTTTTATGGGCAACTTTAGTTCAACCAAATCTCTCCCTAAACCAGGCATCTCATCATAGTCCCAGGCGAAACAATCTTTATTTTCCTTTAGTAACACAATAACTTTTTACTTTAAGGCTGGCTCTAACTTTGCACTAATGTATGTCACCCTTTTTCGACTCTCGTCTCCAAGATTTACTTCTTCGAGTGGGTCTTGAGCTAACATCTTTATATTTGGCGCCATTGGATCTTTTTCAAACCCCAAAGGTTCTTCGTCATAGATTGCGTCTAATCTTTGGCTTGCTTCTTTGCCTGAAACCTGTTGTGGGATAAAGTGTATCCTAGGGCCTAGTACTTCTGATTCTTTGTGTGTGGCTTCGACTGCCATGTTTGCTAGTCCGGCTTCAAGAGCCTCTTTTCTTTTATTTTCGGCTATGTAAGCCGAAATCTTTTCGAAGAAAGATGACTCAAGCATAATCAACGTCTTCGTCCCAACCAGTTGGCCGTATCCCTGGTAATCCTTCGACAGGTTCTGTGTCATCTGGACCGTCCATTATATCTCTGTTCCACTGGAATCCGTTTGGGTGTAAGGATAGATAGTACATAGCATTTTTATTTGGGGCGTATATATCTTTTGTTGCATTGCATGGCCCTATATTGGCTAAGTTTCTCTCAAAACTAGTTTCGTTGACCTGACTAACTTTAGCCATATAGTAACTTTGATCTCCTTCTATATTTTCCACTATACCATCTTCTCTCCAGATAGTTAGCCTCTGATGCATTGTCGAAGGTACTGCAGCAACCCCATGGATCCATTCTCTTCCCAACAAAAGGTTATAATTTGCCTTTGCTGGTATAACCATGAACATCGTTGGCCTTGTGAATGAACCCACAGTTAAGTTCACTTAGATTACTCCCAAGGTATGTCCTACTTTCCCTTCATAGTTGGATAAAACCATATTATGAGGCCTTATATTAGTGTCGAACATACCAATCCTTTTCAGCATGTATTGGGGCATTAGATTCACTGCCGCCCCTCCATCAACCAGGACCTTGTTAATGCCCACGTTCTCAATTTTAGGTCTTATATAAAGGGGTTTCAAATGATTCCTCATACCTTGGTCAGGTCTTTCGAAAAATGCATTCTGTTCTTCAACAGCCCCATTATTCAACACATAGTAACACACAGGTCTGTGTTTCGCCATTTCTTCTGTGTCAGCTTCCTCGCAATCTTCAACTTCCGTCTCTTGGTAAAATTAGTGAGGAAGAACAGACACCACATTGCAGTTGAAGTTTATGGATGACACTCCATCTGAATCGAAATCATTAGTCATCCTATCATCTTCTTTCCAAGGGCTAGACTGCATCTTTTCTTCTTCTTTCTCATTTTCAGAACTAGATAACTTGCGTTCTACCGGAGGTTTACTTGACCTTGCCCCCTGCATTGGGACTTTGGTGCTACTGGATTCTCCAACCTCCTTCGCCTTGTATTCTTTCTGGGCTTTCTTCATTCTTTGGTGTCTTCTCCATTGAGATCTAGACATTGGGTTCCTTCCTTTGTAATTCTCCAGCCTGTACGTCTCTCGATTTGATGCCTGGAACTGCTTTCTATAAGCCATTGAAGTTCTTCCACCGTGGTCCCAACTTCGCCACTTGTTATTCCCTGCGCCAGCTTGTGTCCATCTATCCATGGGTACTTCTGCAGGGAGTTTGAATGTTACTCTGCGAGCCTTGGGATAAGGGTTATCAGGCCTTCTTGATGGTGTTCGATTATCAAACACATACATGCTGGGGTTGAGTCCCTGAGTCTCCCAACCAGTAGAGAATAATATTCTTTCGAATGACTCCGCCATCAGGTTATCATAAACTTCCCCACATTTGGGACACATAACTATCTCTTTCTTGGCCTTGTGACATCAAACCAAGAAACTCACCAAGCTTTCTTCTGGCCTTGGGTATACCTTCAGCAAATGGTTTCCTTGCCTCCAGTGCCCCTGCATCTTGTTTCGTTGGGCCCTTTCATAGTTAGCTTAGACCCTTCGATTCAGCATAATCGAGCACCTTGGACACATTAGCATTCATCCAGTATTTTTCTCGTGACACCTCCAGAGATAATCTTTCAAGCTTTCATTTGCCCGTGAATTCCCATAGTTTCTTTCCTTCAGTAGACATTTCTCTAGTTCCTCTATTTCAGATCAAGGTTGCCCAACATTCACCATGTTGACGCCTGCTGAGGGAACTTCAGAAATCCTTATATGTTGGAGTTTCACTCTGAGGTCTTCAGTGGCCTCGCTAGTTTTCTCCTTAAGATCTTTAGTGATTTCTGTCTTGAAGGACTCTTCAACATCATTATTGAAGATTACATTGTTGTTTAGGCTCTCAATAGCCTGCTTTCTTGTTGAAATCATTTCCCACTCAGCAATGTCAGCTTCAAACATATCCACCATATTGATGTCGACTGGTTCAGCGTAGTTGGTGTCAGCGACATTCAGGGGGTCTGCATCGACCTTCATGTGATTCTTTCGCTTATCAGCGAACTTCAAACGTCCATCCTTGATAGAATTTTGAATTAGATCCCTGAAAAGAAAGCACTGTGAGTATCCAATTTCTTTCTAATTGAATAGTCTAAACCGCCTGCAGCCATTTCGACTAATTCATGTTCTAGAACAACTATGAAGCATCTTGGCTTCAGCAAACGGAACCTGTTCAAATAATCATCTATGGGTTCCGTGAATTTCCTCTTAATGCTAGCCAACTATTTCAAACTTATCTTGGTTTGGCCCATATAAAATTGCTCATGGAACATTCTCTCCAAGTGTGCCCATGTGTCTATGGAATTTGGAGGTAAGGTGGTGAACCATGTGAAAGCATTTTTTGTTAATGAACTAGGGAAATATTTAATTCTCAAGTATTCGTTGCCTGCTAAATCACCAGCCTCTTTTAAATATCGGGCTATGTGTTCCACATTCGATTCACTAGTATCCCCTGAAAATTTTGTAAATTTGGGCACTTTAGTACATCTTGGTAATTCCGTTTGCAGAATATACTCCGCTACGGGGGAAGTGTAATTTGGACGTCTAAGTCCAGTATTAAGGCCATTGTTGGCCATAATTCTTTCTATCGTGGTGGTTAGATTATTTTCTGTCGCCATATTGTCTCTCCTAACCCTGTGTAATACTTCGTCTGGATGTTCGTTCCTGCCCACTACAACTAGCCTAGGTTGTTCTTGGGGAACTTCTTGTTGACCAGTATTGGTCCTTCGATTCTGATTCTCTAAATCAATTACTTGATTTCTTTCGACGGGTACCTGCCTAGGTGGCTGAACTACATCTTGAACCCGTTCTAAGACTGGGTCACCTTCTCGATAGGTAGACGGGTTATTTCTTCACCTAGTAGATGTTTGAGGGACTCCTAAGAAATCTGCCATACGGCCTATTTGTGAAGATATTTTCTGGTATGTTTCTACATTATCCTGGTTAGTCCTGGTAATGTTTGCTATTAAGGGAGTAAAAATCGATCCCATTTCTCTAGCAAGAATACCCACCATATCGTGGTTACTTGCATCCATCTCATGCCTAAATACTGCTTGACTATTGGTAGTTAAGAGAGGCATTTGGCCCGATGGGCCTATATTCTGTGCGCTTTGACCTACTGAACCTGCGTTAGGTGAAAATGTCGTCGCACTCGGTTGAGTATATTTAGGTCCTGCACCATGTAATCCTGCCATATATGAAAACGGCATTCCATAAGGATTTCCAGGTCTCCAACCCTCGAATGATGATGACGATGGTCTTGGGGTTTGTTGTTGATTTGCAAAATTTGCCACAAAATATGGTATATCTGTCGTGCCTGTGAAGTGAGGCACGATGGTCGAACTGGAAACTGGAACTGTTCCTGTTGGCCCTGATGTATTTTCGGGCATGGCTTGCGAACTAACTATAGCCGCAGACCCTGTCGAAGCGGGTATCTCCTGCGTTTCTGACGTAGAAGTCGAAACATTTGTAGTACTTGCCGCTACCGTTCCTGACCCTTATGGGGGATCTTGATTTCCCCTTCCATTGGTCGAATTTACCAGTTTCTTGTTGTACCTTCGTTTAGGAACCGGTTGTGCACTGTTGGTTAATTTACTGTTCCTAAGGTTCTTACAAGGTCTTGATATATTCTAGACAAAAACAAAACAAAAAATTAATGACAATCTGTTTGACACGGTCCCGCCAGGTGTGCCAATTTGTTTACGGTGATTTCCGGTAAACAACCGCTAGTTCTCCAAACTATAAATATACTTTGGTTACTCACAGGATCAACTAGATTGATCCTAGGACATAGTCAAATAGTTGTTTTTCGAGATAATTTGGTTCATGTTTGTTGGTCTTTTGCTTCGAAACTCGGTTATAGTATGAACATGTAAGTAACTTGCGAAATAAACTACCAAAGAATGTACACAACTGAAACATAAACTGGTTATAAATGTAAGTAAAAAACGTTGACGAAAAGATAAAGGAATGTAACTTTCAGAAACGTAAAGTACATAAATGTAAAGTGCGAGAATGTAAAGACTTATCGAAAAGAAAACTAGAATTGAAGGAAAAACTGGGCGAAAAGTAAAAGAAACTTAAAGACACTTTGATTCTGTAAATAGAAATACAAACATATTAAAAGTGTGGTGTCATACGTACATTTCTCAGCGAACTCTTTCTCTTAACACTTGATACTTGAGTGGTTTGTGAGTGATTTGTACAAAATGAACACACTGGATCCTGATACTAAGACCCTTATTTATACTAATTCGACCATAATGGTCCTACGCTAACGAAATGCCACGTTGCTCACATGCATACGTTTCGAATCCATGGGGCGCCATCTGTCCTTGTTCGGTTATACAAAATATTTCGAAATTCAAATCCTCCCACCTGAATTCTCTTTCGATACATGGCAACGTGATCTTTAGTGAGAATGCAACGAAATACGCTAAGCTTCAGTACTCTTGTATTTCGAAAAACGCTTAAGTTTTAAAGACAATCTATCTCGATTCAGCTTCGATTTCAATCATCTTCATCATAAATAACATCCTTAGAAATGGCTTTCAAAAACCATTTATTCTCAAGAATGGCCAGCGAAAGCCATCTTCTTCTTCGAACTCTAATTCTTCAAGAAGCATATCCTTCAATCGAAATCTCCAACTAACAGATGGATGATCAGAGTTGCGCAGCTGAAGCGTGATGTGGCCCAATTGCTATGCGCGTACGATTCTTTAAAAGTGAAAGATTAAAAATCTGAGGAGCCTATGGGAATGATATGTCTTGATCTACACATTTGATTTGGTGGATTGTTGATATAGGAATGTTGTGCCAGAACATTATGTTTACTAATAGATGTTTGCTGATTTTATAAAGATATTATTATGGTTGCTGGTTGATGGTGAGTTGTGTGGTTATTAGTTAAGTTATACTACTAGACTGATGTGATAGTAATTTTGTTCCTGTTGTCGTGATGTTGTTGTTGGGTACCGTAAATGAGGAATAATACTCCATAATAAGGGGAAGTTGATTATGTTGGCTATGTTGAGGTCACTACATGAGTGATACGACGATGTAAATAGAGTTGTTAATATTTCATTGGTAAGTGACAATATGAAAATTATCAACATGTAAGGGTGAGTCTCATTCATAATTAATAAATATTATGTATCCATCAGCAACAAAACATCATTATCATTCACCCAATTTGTAATATATTCAGATTTTCAATTGTCATTCATCAACAACAACAAATACATCACCCGACATAACACTGAAATCCATTCAATCATGTTATGACAAAAATGCATGAGAACCAACTGACACTATGCATGTGGTACCAATAAGCCATGGAATTAATCCACCCGACCGATCTAAACATCACCGAGATACGGCCCTACCGACACAAATTCCACACAATGGGAATTATGCCCACCATTGATCCAAACGTCACCAGGATCCATCACCAAAATGAATTATGAATGAATGCACACATATGAAATACTTAAACATCACTGATCCGATGAAATACATCGCCTCACCATAACTCACCATTATCATCACCAACAAGTATGCACATGCTTCCGCAATCATTCGATCATTTACACATTTGACGCAATAAACATAACAATAACCACAATTCATCCATCATTACACCAATACATTGCCATACTCACAAAATCATATATATATATATATGCATAATGTTTCATTTTACCAAAGCAAGTGAATTGGTTTTAAAAATAAAGTCGAGCCACTGCCCATCTAAGGATACACGGAACAAAAGACACGCTGTTTCAAAGTTCAAAAAATTTCTGCACCGCAGGGTCCGCTCAGCGACCCTCCAACGCGCTTATGGAATCAATTTTCCAATATCCCCACTTCAAGCAGTCAAAAACAGTAACGAACTATGTTGAGACCTCAGATTATAGGGATAGGTCCGCTTAGCGGGCTCAATTAATTGTTTGAAAAACGAACAACATCTGCTTAGCGAGCCAGAGGCCGCTTAGCGGACGTGAGATTATGCAGAGTTTCACCTCTATGAAAAACCTGTGAAATCCAACATCCCTCACCCAAAACTCAGTCTAAACATCGATTAGGCACGTATTATCATAATTTCAATCATCATTCAACCTCAATACCAAATAAAATCATAATTTCAATTACTCTAACCATAAACTCCCAAACCTAACAATGCCAAACCCTCACATATCCCATTGAAGCAACAATATCTTAATTAATACCATCACCTATAAAACCTCTAAGAGATACTAATAGGAAGAGTCCCCCCTTACCTTGATTTAAAGTTCTTGAAAGCCCTCTTCCTCTTCTTCTCCTCCTCTCTATTCTTATACGTGTTTTGCAAACCTCCTCTTCTGACTCTTCTGTTTCTCTATTTCCCAATTTCATTTATTATTATTATGAAAGAAAAATAGAAAATAACTTCAGTAGGGCCTCACACGTAGAACCCCCTCTTTACTAAACACAACATCAAGCCCATTTACTTCTTTCACAATTTTCCCAATTAATCCAATTAATTAATTAAATCCAAAAATTAATTTTAAATTCCAAATAAATAAATAAATAGTAAATATGGGGTGTTACATCTCCTCCCGCTTCGCTTCATGAAAAACACAATTCAATCTGGCACGAGATATGTTGTAAATCAATTGTGAGTAGAGATTTTTACCATTAAATCGGTGTTCCACAACCGTCTTGCTCCGACCAAACGATGTTTGAATTTCATTATGTTGATTTTGGAGCATTTAGTTCACGGTGTCCCATCCCCTATATAAATCCCCCTTGCTATCACTCAACCATTTCTACAACACCGCATGTGCGGATTCAACTCGGTTAGTTGTAGTTCAACCAAGATGTCTATCTCGGTTCGTTCAAGCACAAACAACTTTTTATTTTTCTTTGTCAAGGATATTAGTTTCGACGTAATGACAAAAAGTGTTCAGTCTGACACACAATGTCAGAAATTGTACCACTTTCTCGGTATACAATTCTTCGAAACGTGCATCTAAAATCTCCCTCCATGCGGCCATTATCTTGTCGACCACAACACTGACTTTGATGATGTTTCCATTGTCATCCTTACTTTCTTTCGTGCCAACCGCGATTTTGAGCTTAGTTCTCACATTGCATGTTATGTGAGACCGACAAAGTAATGCAGTTGATGTCAGAAAGACGGTACCGACTGCATTAATAAGAGCATTATCTTGGTGGGTAACGATGACACTAGGCATATTCTTTTGATCAACCAACAAAGTCTTACATATTCCCAAAGCCCGTGTAAAGTTATCTTCTTTCTCACATTCCAAAAAAGCGAATCCAACCGAATATGTCGTGTCCGTGGAGGTCACAACAATAATTTCTAGAAGCGGAAGCCTATACTTGTTGGTATTGTACGTCGAATCAATTATACAAATGGTTGGAAATGTGTTTAACAACTTGTTACTTTTGGAATGAGTCCTAAATATGTCACGAACCGTAACTTTGTCCTCATGAGTTCTGAAGCTTGAAACGTATTGGTTATCACCCAAAAGTTTCAAAAGGTGTTACATTTTCGACCTCGGGCCCATTTTCTCAACTTTAAGATTGTACCTTTCATTGTATACCTGCTTAATATTTGAAACACTATCTGATCTTTTTCACTTCAAATCGGCAAGTATGTTTCTCAGTGCAACTTTGATTATTGATAATTCCAAAATAGCATCTTTCTCTTCGCGAGACAACCGACACGAAATTGGATGCCCGTGTAGATTAGTTTCCAATGCGTGATTATGAACTCTACAAATGACGCTAAACGCCACAAATCATCAATCCTACGAGTTACGCGCAACTTAAACGGACACGCACACTTTCTCGATCCCGTGTCATCGTGTTTTAACACTCGGTTTGATGGAACATACTTCCCGCTCTCTCTCAATTCAACACAACAAAAGCTTTCCTTCTACTACTGCCATTGTCGGACCTTAATATCACAATGCCTAATCCAAGTTTATTAGCTTCATTTCGGACCCAATCTAGCAAATGTTCACGATAAGCGAAGGTTATATCATTTGTAAATTATGTTCGAACATCCACCGCAACAGTAATCGTTTTAACATCATTAACCGACTCTTTAGGCTTAGCATCTACGTTGACTTCTTCTGGGACTACTAACTCATTAGTGACATTGTTTTCCGGATGCACCATACCTAACATATGCAAAAAAAACATAAATGATGTTAAAACTATTTTTTAAATTCTACAACAAAGCTTATTTCGGAAGTGCACTTATGAAAATTGCTAGGTGGTGTATTTCGGAAGTGCATTTCTGAACAGACGCAGTTTCTTCAACAACAAATCAGCAACAATGTAGTGGAATAAGAGATGAAATGAAGATGCTTTACCTCAAATTGTAGCTTTGTATGATCTCTTTGGTATGATGAACTAGTTGAAACTTGATTCGGAGACGAAAAATGGATTGAAAATGATGGAGGTTTTGGAGTGGGTTCGAGTTTTTGTTATGAGGAAAATGAATGCAATAGTGGAGGGATAAGGTATATAAAGGGTTTTTTCAGAGATGCATCTCTGAAAAAACACATGACATTTTAAATCAAACGTTTAAATTGGAAAATAAGTGCTTTCGGAGATGCATCTCTGAAATAATTACAAAATGTAAAAATGGGTGATTTCGGAGATGCATCTCTGAAATCTAGGGGTATTTTGGGGTTTTCAGCAGGGTTCTTCATCCCATGGGGGTTTATAAAGAAATTGTCCAAAATAATTAAATCCTAAAGCTAAAGAACACAAAGCAGCCTGCCCCCAATTTCCAGTGCTCACGGTCCCCTGTTTCAGTTTCTAGAAAAATACCTTCGTTCTTCCTCTCACTTTCTCAACGCTTCTTTCTCTTCTCTTCTCAAATTCTCTCCCTCAACTAAAAGTTTCACATTTCTTCTTCTACAAATTTCACTCGGTTCTCTCCATCACATACCCAACAACGATAACAAATAACTCGTTCTCTTCGGTTTTACTTCATCGCTCTATGAACTTCTCTCTATTTCTACTTTCCATCTCTCAACTGAGAAATTTTAGATTCAATAAACAAAAACAATACAAACTGAACCATTCTCTCATCTCCAAACCGATTCTTAAACTCAAGTTCTCAAAAACAAAGCCAATATCCATAGAAAAATAACATGAACCCTAAAGCTTCAACCGAATAGATAAATAGCACTCCAAGGTGAAATTGCACAATCATTCGAGGGGGATTATGTAATCAACATTATAGTAATAAGAAAATGCGGAAAGGGTGGAGAAACTCACGAAACCGAAGAAAGCTCGGTGGAATGTGATTCCAACAAGACAGGAAGTTGATCCGTGACACGTTTATTCTGAGTTTATTATAGTTTAATGAGTGAAGACGCTGAGTATGGTTGTTGTGTTGCGATTGTGTCATTGCGAAGCGAGTTCAGTTGTGGCGGTCTTGTTGTTGCATGTTTAATCTGTGTGTTGCAGGGTGGTGTGATGATGATGCGATTCGTGAGGTGCAGATGCGTGAAGTTGTTTCCGATTCCGCGTCGGTGTTGTACGAAGCTTTTGTGATGAACGTGATGGAAATCGTTGTTATCGCGATGGAGCTGATGATTTTTTTAAGAAGATTAGTGATGTTGCTGAAACAGTGTTGAGAGATCAAAGTGAACGCTTGCAATTTGCTGCAGCTTCGTGCGTGGAGTTGTTGGAGGATGGTTATCTTTCCTAAAATTGGTGTTGAGGGAGATTTATTTTTATCTTCCAAACAAGTGAATGAATCTGTGCGGAATGGTGCTGTGTTGTTTATGTTGTTAGCAACTTTGGATATCTATGAGAAGAGAGCACTTAGTGGTTTAGCGATCGTTCATGATTTTTCGGAGGTATTTCATGAAGATGTAAGTGATTTATCGCTAAAGCATGAGGTAGAGTTTACGATCGACTTAGTTCCTGGAACTGGTCTAGTATCGATGGCTCCATATCGAATGTCAGCATCTCTGAGTTGAAAGAGTTGAAGAGTCAACTTGAGTGTGTCATTGTGGGGTGCACCTGTTTTGTTGGTTAAGAAGAAGGAATGTACTATGAGATTTTGTGAGAATTATAGACAATTGAACAAAGTGAATATCAAGAATAGGTATCCACTTTCGAGGATTGATAATTTGATGGATCAGCTGGTTGATGCGTGTGTGTTTAGTAAGATATATTTGAGGTCTGGGTATCATCAGATTCAAGTAGAAGCTGAAGACATTCAAAAGACTGCTTTTAGAACAAGGTATGGTCACCGTGAGTATTTTGTAATTCCGTTCGGTGTGGCCAATGCACCTAGTTTATATATAGAATACATGGATAGGATTTTTCATCAGTATTTGGACAAGTTTTTTGTTGTGTTCATTGATGAGATTTTGATCTTTTCCAAGAGTGAAAAGGATCATGCTGAGCATTTGAAGATTGTGTTGTCTATGTTGAAGGAGAAGAAGTTGTATGGTAAACTTTCTAAGTGTGAGTTTTAGTTGAAGGAATTGAATTTCCTTGGTCATGTGATTTCGAGTGGTGGTATTGTTGTTGATCCATCGAAGGTTGAGGCTGTATCTTAATGGGAAGCTTTGAGCTCTTTTTTTGAGATTAGAATTTTTCTTGGTTTTACATGAATTTATCCGAAGTTCATTGAAAGATTTTATAAGTTATCTTTTCCCTTTACGCAATTGACTAGGAAAAGTCAAGCTTTTATTTGGACTTCACAATGTGAAACTGTTTTTCAAGAGCTTAAGAAAAGGTTTAGGATGATCCTATTTTAATTTTGCGTGATCCGACAAAACCGTTTGTTATGTATTTTGATGCTTCATTGATAAGTTTAAGAGGCGTGTTGATGTAGAATCGACAACTAGTGGCTTATGCTTCAAGGCAACCTAAAGTGCATGAGAGGAATTATCCGACGCATGACTTAGAGTTGGTTGTTGTTGTGTTTATGTTGAAACTTTGGAGGCATTATTTGTTTGGGTCGAGATTTCATGTGTTCGGTGATCACAAGAGTTTGAGGTATTTGTTCAATCAGAAATAATTGAGTATGAGGCAAAGAAGATGGTTGGAATTCTTGAAATGATTTTGGATTGAATTACCATCCGGGTAAGGCGAATGTTGTGGCTGATGCATTAAGTAGGAAGTTTTTGTATGTGTCAATATTGATGGTGCGAGAGTTGGAGTTGCTTAAGAAATTTAGAGATATGAGTGTGGTTTGTGAAGAGACTTTTTTTGGAGTTAAGCTTGGTATGTTGAAGCTTACTAGTCGTATTCTTGATGAGATTCGGGAAGGTCAGAAATCTTATTTAAGTTTGGTTGATCAACTCATGCTGATTAATCAAGGTCGAAGAGGTGATTTTCGGATTGAAGATAATGGTATCATGAAATTTTGTGATAGTGTTTGTGTTCCGGATATGTCAGATTTGAAGAAGAGGATTCTTGAGGAAGGACATCGTAGTGGATTGAGTATTCATCCTAGAGCTACTAAGATGTATCAAGATTTTAGGAAATTTTTTTGGTGGCAAGGTATGAAGAAAGAGATTGCGGAATTCGTGTATTCTTGTTTGATCTGTCAGAATTCGAAGATTGAACATGAGAAACCATCTGGTTTGATGCAACCTTTATTTATTCCTAAATGGAAATGGGATAGTATTTCTATGTATTTTGTGTTTGGTTTACCTAGGACACCGAGTAACTTTGATGCTATTTGGGTTCTTATAGATAGATTGAAGAAATCTTCTCACTTTATTTCGATGAGGATCGATTATCCTATGGAGAATCTTGCAAAGCTGTACATTGAGAGGATTGTCAGTTTGCATGGTATTTCGTCTAGCATTGTGTCTCGTAGAGATCTGAGGATTACTTATAGATTTTGGGAAGGTTTGTAAAGTGTTTTGGGTACTATGTTGCATTTGAGTTTGGCTTATCATCCGCAAACAGATGGTCAGACTGAAAGGAAGATTCAGTCACTTGTGGTTCTTTAGAGGGCTTGTGTATTAGAACAAGGAGGTGTTTGGGATGGTTAATTGCCTTTGTGTTGGTACGAGTCAAGAGAAAGTGATGTGGTTGGACCTTATATAAATTAATAGACTACGGATAAGATTAAGATGATTCAGGAGAAGATGAAGGCTTCTTAGAGTCGTCAGAAGAGTTATCATGATAAGCGTTGAAGTCGCGTAAGTTGACACCGCGTTTTATTGGTCCTTATGAGATTTTGAAGAGAGTAGGTGAAGTGGCATATCAAATTTCTTTGCCACGGTCGCTTGCTAATCTCCATGATGTGTTCCATGTATCTTAGTTAAGGAGGTACATTGCAAATCCTTCTCATGTGGTCCAATTAAATGATGTGCTTGTGAGAGATAACTTGACTGTGGAGACATCACCTATGAGGATAGAGGACCGCGAGTTGAAGCAACTTCGTAGTAAAGAGATTGCCTTAGTGAGGGTAGCTTGGGGAGGACCGGAAGATGGGAATGTGACATGGAAACTTGAGAGTCGGATGAGATAGTCTTATCCTGAGTTGTTTGTTTGAGGTAACTTTTGAGGAAAAAAATATTTTAATTGAGGGATAGTTGTAACACCCCAATTTTATTTACTAGTTATTTTATTAATTATTATATGGTATAGTAATTAATTAATTCTTTGATTTTGTGAACATATGTGTTATATATGTTTTGGGTTATCGGATGTGAAAATGATAAAATGATTAATTAGGCCTAATAATGTTACGAAGATTAAAGGTGGGGAGTATGTATTAGTAAGCCCATTGAGAGAATTATGTACTAAGAGTTTTAGACAAAACAAGAGAGAATAGAAAGTTAGAAAGAGAAGTGAAGAAAAGAAGAGAAAGGGAGAAGAGAAGAAGAAATCCTAGAAGAGAACTTCATCTAAGGTAAGAGTGGGTTTTTCATGTGATTATGGGGTATATGATATTTTTAATGGGTAGTAACATGTGGAGGATTTAGAGATTTCAATTTTTAGGTTTTGACATGTTAGGTTTTGATATGAAATCCATGAAATTGATGATTGAATCATGTTTTGATGTTAGTTATTGATGTTATATGATGAATACATGTTATTATGCTTTTAATACATGAACTATGGCTGTTAGTATGTGTTTTATGGAAGAAAATCATGGGAAAACAGAACTGTTTCGTAACAATTTTTTTGGTTTTTCGTGAGCGGGCTTAGCGCAGTAAAGGGCGATTAGCGCGGTCTGGAATGTGAAATTTTGTATTTTCATGAACCGAACTGGTTCTTGTATGCTATTGATATATCATGAATTTTCTAGAATTTTTTGAATATGTTTGGATGGCTTTTGAGGCAATTCTTTGTATAACGCAATACTTGAATTTTGTGTATATGTATATTATGAATTGCAATTGGTTGGGATTAACATTGTTAAGCCTTGTTTGCTACATGTTAATTGTGATGTGTTGATTTGGTGAGTGCTATGAAGATGTTTTCATATGTTATTTGATAACATTATATATGTATGTTTATGCAAAAAGGAAGATAATTCATATGTGATGAATGATGTGATGTATGATTGTATAATTAAGATTTTGAGATGGTCTTAATTGCATATAATTATTGGTATTTGCACATGCATTCATTCGGTGTGAAGAGGCAATTTTTGTTAGTTTCGTAGAATCTAGTGACTTGTCCCAAACCTTGGAGATGGGTTTGAAGCTTAGAGGGCGAGATTATTTTTGGTGGTTATCTGTCTTGGAGATAGACGCGGTGATACCGCTAAGAATAACAATTGATACCACATGCATATTTTATTGAGACTTATTAGAGTCACATGTTTCAATGTGAAATGTAATTTTGGTGTGCTTATGTGATAATTGTGTGAATGGTACATTGGTGGTAATTGTGATTGATTACTTTGTTATCTTAATTTGTTGAGCTATGTTGTATATGTAAAACATGTGAATTGTATTTAAAAGTGTTGAATACATGAATGTATAAAGTGTGTTGAATTTGATTGATGTATGATGTTATGTGTGGACCTCCGTTTTTATTCGGGGCATACCTCTGTTCGGGAGAGATACGTGAACTGACTCTTTTTTATCGCTTAATGCTTTCGCATTTTTGAAAATTCACAGAGTCGCCACCGACCTTTTATTTTATCCAATTAAGGAAAGGTTTATAAAAGAAACAGAAAAAAGACCTTTAAGAAATTCTGGGTAAGGGGGTAGGTTATACAAAGGGAAGGTGTTAGCACCCTTTGTATCCATGGTTATCCATGGGCTCTTAAGTTTGCTTAGCTCACTTGTTTTTCGATTACTTTTCAATTGCTTTAGAATGCTCATATGTGGTTTCAAATACCTTTGTAAATTGAATTTGTAATGATCCTTGTGCGGATGTATACAAAATGTTTGTTTGTCTTTCGAAAGATGTTTTGAAAAGAACGTTAACTTTGTAATGATCCGTGTTTGGATGTATACAAAATATTGTCTTTTTGGAAAGTTTTGTTTTGAAAAACAACAGTGTATGAGAATTTTGTTTGTTTTGATTTGAGCAAGCAAACTAGGAGGTCTACCCTGAGTTGTAAGGTCTTTATCCTATTTCCTTTAAAAATCTATCCTTTCACCGGATACAAACAAAAGGTTCGATTTTGTACTCGAAACAGTAGAATTTTGACTTTTGATTTTGAAAAGAATGTGAAGGGATTACCTTAAGAGGTGCAAATGTGATTTGTGTTTGAATTCAGATATTTTATCTTTTGGAGTTAGTGATCTAACGGTTCAATTTTATCTTTGACATACACGCAGTTTTATATTTGCTGGAAATTAAAATGCGGAAATGTAAAGTGCGGAAAGTAAATCTACGCTATTACATCGATTGTGCAGGAAATGTAAACTAGCCTATTTACATGAATTTGACATCCTATACATTTATCTAGGAATTTAAATTGCAAGAAAAATAAAAGGCATATTTTTGGATTTTTTATGATTGATTTTAATTATAATTAATGCATGATAATTAAATTAAAATGAAGAAAAAAGATGAAAATAGATTTAAACCTAGAAATTAAGTTTAAAATATGTACAAAATATTTGTCAATTAATTTTAAAACAAAACTAATTTTTTTGGAATTTTTGAAATTGATTTGAAATTGATTTGAAATTGATTAAGCTAATTAATACATAATTATAGAAATAATTAAAAATTAAAGAGAAAATTATCCTAAATATGTACAAAATTAGTTTATAATATATAAACAATATTTAATATAAAGAACAATTTTTTTTATGATTTTTTGATTGGTTAGAATAATTAAAAAGCAAATATATAAATATATACTAATTAATTATGCAAAATATTGAAATTTTGAAGAAAAATAAAATATTTTTATTTCAGAAAATAATATATTATTTTAGAAGTCTAAAAATATTTTTTGTGTATTTTTTGGATTTTTAAAACTATTTTTAATTAATTTAATAAGAAATTAAAATAAAAATAGAAAAATAAATAAAGCAGTGATCATGTGTGGTCATTTATGATGGGTTATGGTGTGGCTGCGTTTTTTTGATGCGTTGGATCAGATTACTAGGAAATCTTGTGGCTCAGATTTAAAGTAACATGATGCACATGGATAGAGGGACAACATGTGATCATGCTGATTTGGAGAGTCCAACGTGGGACCCACGTGCAGTTGACCAACGAATGAGAGGGAGTAAATCTGCCACGCGTGCTGGTCAAAGATTCCACCTTACTATTCATCTTCTTCTTCATATTACCTACGGATTTTGCTGTAGATTTACCTGCGGATTTTCCTGCGGATTTTTCTTTCTTTTTCCATGCTTTTGAACGACCTACAAAATGAAAATAAAAAAAAACAAAGGCCACCCAGATCACCTAATTGGACCCTTCTGAACATGATAGCGTCGTTAGTTTTTCCATTTGAAGCTTGTATCATGGAGAACGAAAGCTTCACATGTTTGAAGCTCAAAAATGGTGGAGCTTCAAAACCACGTTAAAGCTTGCATGTGATCACTCAAACCTACTCTATATCATGCCATGAGTCCATGCAAGTGGTTAGTTTTTATTTTAATCAAGCATGCATAGGAAAACGAAAGTTATATGTGTATGTTCATGAAAAACACCATACATATGTTACGACTCTCATGGGACCACACAAAGAGTTTATTCTTGCTCTATATTATTTTAGAAGATAATTGGAAGTGTTTGTTTGTATTGATATTGATTGGAAATATGAAAATTGAAAATTACAAAGTTATGGAATTTTGAGAGAATTTTGGTGAGTTTTCTTGACTATGCCTTGGCTATTTTCGTGTGTGTTGGCCCCTATTCTTGTTGCTGAAATATTCTAGCCTATTTATAAGCCTTGAAGTGCTTAGAAACTAAGCTAATAAGCCTTGATTGTCTTTGTTGGAATCTTGACTTTTCAAGCTTAAAATTTAAGCCACCATTGCTTGATCTCCACACCTCTTGCCTTAGGCTTTCCTTGCTACATAATTAAGTCCCATGTGGAGGCTTTAGCTTAGAAAATAAGCTATGCTTTATCCTTCCTTTTTTCCTTTTTTAATTTAATCTTAAATGATAAAATTAAATCAAAAAATGGAGAAAAATGTTATGGGCTTGGTCTTGGTCGTGGGAGGCCCATAATATTATGGAAATGATGTTTGAACCATGAAAACTTGGCCCCATTTGGAAAAAATACATTTTTGAGCAATGTTGATTTCATGCATTTTCCCAAAATTTAGCCAACTTCAACAAGGTGTAAATCCCTCAATTTTTGTCATATGAAGGAGATCTTGCACTTTTTGGAAACCTCAAAGAGTCCTCTAACCAATGCCTTTGGTCTCATGTCAAAATGATTTTTGATGCTCCTTGTGTGTCCTTTTGAAAAAAGTGTCTTTTTGTTGAATTTGAAAATGACCTGTAATGTCTTTGGTCATATTTTTCAAATGGTGAATGCAATGACCATGGGATCAATTGCATTTGAAAGATAATTGAATTTCATTCAAAATGAGCTTTGGTTTGAATTTTTTGGATGAAGGATGAGAGAGTTATGACCAGTCAAAGTTGAGTTGACTTTTCAGGTAAAAACCCTAATTTTGAATCTTAGGGTTTTGTTGATTTTTGATCTTTCCTTGATGAATTATGATCATCCAATGATCAAATGATAAATCCTTTGACAAAATATGGATTTTGACAAAAAATTTCATTTTTGACTGTCTGTTGACTTTTTTGGTCAAACGGGTCGTCTGTTGACTGTTTGAGCTGTTGACGGTGCGTCTGAGTGAATTGAAGTTTGAAAATTTGTATGATGGTACTTTGAGATATATGGATGTGCATGAAATCCATTTGAGGTCTCAAAAACTTGTTTCTCCTGTAAAAACAAGAAAACCCTAGTTAGGGACTGTTTATGTAGGAGACAGTTAAACGTACCTGATTTTTGTGCAGTGTTGAGTCTCTGCTAATCGCGTGATATTCAGAAGACTTCTAGAACAAAAATCTTGGAATTTTGAATTGTGAAAGATTGATTTGATTGATGGTACAAAACACTGAGAATTGTACTGCCAGCAGTTTGGCTGTCAACTGACTGTCCAGGTATTGATGTAGCAGTTAGAGTGAAAAATCAACAGTCAAAGTTAATTTTCTTTTTTGTTGTTTTTGTTTTATGTGTAAAATTAAAGTTTATTTACATGACTTGTTAAAAACACAGACATAATAAATAACTAATATATACTGTTACCAGTACAGTCTGAGTTTCCTGATTCTGCGCCTGCAAAAGATTTAACTCTGTACCAATTGTGTCAGTACTATTTATTTGTAAATAAATAAATATCATGTGTGAAGTAATAAACAGTATTTGGCGTTTGCGTAAGAATAAATTCAACTGCAAGCCAAAATACTGTATAAGAAAAATTCTAAAAACAAAGTATTTCACATGTCAGGATATTTATTGAAATAAAAAATCCATGATTATGTGAGACTCTTAATTTTTAGATTGGAGTTTTCTTGAAAAAAGATGCGGGCAAATTTTGGGGTATAACAGTTGCCCCTATTCAATCTTCTTAAACCTGAATAGATTGTCTGAAATCTGAAGGTGGAAGATGATTGAATATTTAGATGCCCTGAAAATTTGCACTTACCTTGATCAGAAGAGATGTTGGAAGTTGCATTTGAATGTCGCCTGCGAAATGTTGTTGGCAGATTGAAACATTACCTGAGATGGGTTTCAGATGCCACCTGGTAAATGGGTTGATGGTTTGTTCATCAGAATGAATCCATTGATTATATCTTGATGAAGGATTTGAAAGTCTTTGTGTTGACTGTTTCGGAACCGTCCAAGGTTACCGCTTTAAGTCTAGGAGGATGATTGCTATGGAACTTGTCCAAAGTTTTTTCTGCTTTAGATTTTGAAAGTTGATCATTGTGGAACCGTCTGAGGTATCAGCTTTAGATCTTTGATGTTAGATCATTCTTGAACCGTCTGAGGTATCGACTTTAGATCTTCAATGTTAGATCGTTCTGGAACCGTTTGAGGTATCGACTTTAGATCTTCAATGTTAGATCGTTCTGGAACCGTCTGAGGTATCAACTTTAGATCTGCGATGTTTATCGTTCTGGAACCGTCTGAGGTATCAACTTTAGATCTGCGATGTTAGATCGTTCTGGAACCGTCTGAGGTATCGACTTAGATCTGCAATGTTAGATCGTTCTGGAACCGTCTGAGGTATCGACTTAGATCTGCAATGTTAGATCGTTCTGGAACCGTCTGAGGTATCAACTTTAGATCTGCAATGTTAGATCGTTCTGGAACCGTGTGAGGTATCGACTTTGATCTGCAATGTTAGATCGTTCTAGAACCGTCTGAGGTATCAACTTTAGATCTGCAATGTTAGATCGTTCTGGAACCGTCTGAGGTATCGACTTTAGATTTGCAATGTCTGTTTTTGAGTTGGTAAGTGATCAGAATGAATCTTCGGCTTGATTATATCTGAGAGAACCGTTCATGGAATTCAGGTGAACACTGCATGTGATTGAGAACATCTTTGTTGAAGATATCCGTCTACCTGAAAAATCAAGTTAGTGATATGCAATGTTTATGATGCATGTAAATGTATGATATTCCCGGAGAAATATGCATGTTATGTTGTGTATGAATATGCGTATGAAAATGCGCATGATGCATGATGTATGATGTATGAATATGATGTATGAATGTGAATATGTGATGTATGCATGTGAATATGTCAAGCTTCTATTTGGGAAAATAAATTTCCGCCAGTCATCTGGATATGACTATATTGTGATCGTTGATGATCTTTTGTCTTGTTTGAGTACCCTCGGTTGGGGAAATTCTTTGAGAACCCTGGTACTCTGTTGAAGGATCTTTGAATATCACTTGGGAATGAAAGGTAGCTGGAAGTTCTTATGCCCTTTCAAATGGGAACGAGGAAGATGCATAATCCTCCGATGCACTATCTGACCAAGTCCGGGTGCGGGGATCACACCTTCTGAAGATAGTAATCTGGAACAACCCTGCTGGGGGATAAGACTTCTTTTGAAGAGAAAATCTTTTTGAGGAATTTGCTGAGAAATGCGTTTCTCTTGGGGATTTTCTTCTGATGGGATGATGTCCAGATAATTGGGACATTTCCTGAATGCTATTCCTGTTTTTCCTGGTAAACATCAATCATATTCAAATGCACATGTTCATTCAAAATTATCATTGGGACATTTACGTATTTAAAACAGAAAAAGTGAAAATAGTGATTTTTGAGCCTAAGCTGCATTGATTTTTGAAAAAGAGCCATGATAGGCTGGTTAGCACAGGGAGAAAACAATCCTAGAAGTAGGAAATTGTCAGAAAATTTTGGAAAATATTTATAAAGATAAATAGCTATGTGAAAATGATCCAGTCAAGTTTCAACTCTGCTATTGCCAATCTGTCTTCGAGCATCTCATCCCTCTCTTGTTGGAAGAAAGCGATTGGACTGATCGGTGTCTTTGAGGTGTTGAATCTTGATGGTGAGTAGGCAGCTGAACGGAACACAGTTGTATGCTTCATTCCCTAACTTTTGCCTAGGCTGCCCTTTCAGGTTTTCAGCCTACCGGGATAGTATTTGTTTAGTCTCTAATTTTTGCCTGGACCGCCCTTTCGGGTTTTCAATCCACCGAGACGCTCATTTTTTTTTTTGCCTAAGTTGCCCTTTCAGGTTTTCAACTTAGCGAGCTGTTTTTTTTCTTTTTAAGCGAAGTATTTTTTTGACTATGTCAGCATTCACAGGGTGTGGGAAATCCTCGCCATCCATGGTGGTAAGCAACATGGCGCCGCCGGAGAATATTTTCTTGATTATGAATGGTCCCTCGTAGGTGGGAGTCCATCTGCCTCTGGGATCACCTTGTGGTAAGATGATGCGTTTGACAACCAAGCCACCAGTTTGGTATGCTTGACTTTTGACTTTTTTGTTGAAGGCTTTGATCATACGCTTTTGGTATAGCTGACCATGACAAATAGCGGCGAGCCTTTTCTCATCAATCAAGTTTATCTGGTCCAACCGTGTTTGAATCCAATCGTCTTCGTCTAGATTGGCTTCTTTCATAATCCTTAGGGAAGGAATCTGAATTTCAATTGGAAGAACTGCCTCCATACCATAGACTAAGGAGAATGGAGTTGCCCCTGTTGAAGTACGCGCAGATGTGCGATAACCATGAAGAGCAAAAGGCAACATCTCATGCCAGTCTTTGTAGGTTACTGTCATTTTTTGTATGATTTTCTTGATGTTCTTGTTGGCAGCTTCCACCGCGCCGTTCATCTTTGGTCTATATGGAGAAGAATTATGATGTTTGATCTTGAACTGTGTGCAAAGTTCAGTAATCATTCTGTTGTTTAGATTTGTGCCATTGTCCGTGATAATCCGTTCAGGGATGCCGTACCGACAAATGAGATTGTATTTGATGAACCGGGCCACCACATTCTTGGTAACAGAAGCAAATGAAGCTGCTTCTACCCACTTTGTGAAGTAGTCAATAGCGACCAGGATAAAGCGATGTCCGTTGGAGGCAGTAGGTTTGATTTCTCCAATCATATCAATACCCCACATTGCAAAAGGCCAAGGAGCCGTCAGGACGCTTAATGGAACTGGAGGTACATGTACTTTGTCAGCGTATATCTGGCATTTGTGACATGTTCGGGAGTGATGATGGCAGTCTGTTTCCATGGTAGACCAGTAATAACCTGCTCTCAGGATCTTTTTAGCCATTGTATGTCCACTGGAATGAGTACCGAAGGCACCATTGTGTATTTCTTCCATGATCTGTTCTGCTTCCTCCTTGTTTACACAGCGAAGTAAAGTCGAGTCATGGTTGCGTTTGTATAAGGTTCCATTGCTTAGAAACAATTTGGCAGCAAATCTCCTTAGAAACTTTCTGTCGTTAATGGATTCCCCTTCAGGGTACTCCTGAGCTTCGAGATATCTTTTTACTTCATGGAACCATGGTTTTTCTTCTGTTCCCTCGGTATTGATCTCATTGCAATAGGATGGTTCATCTTGCCTGTAAATGGTGATCATAGGCGCCTCGTTGTCCCACCTGACTTTGAACATGGATGACATGGTAGCTAAAGCATCAGCTAGTTGATTTTCCTCGCGTGGGATGTGTTCGAAGGTGATTTCTTCAAAGTAAGGAATCAAACTCAGCACATATTCTTTGTAAGGAATTAGATTCGGGTGCTTCGTGTCCCATTCCCCTTTTACTTGGTAGATTACCAAGGCCGAGTCTCCGTAGACTTCCAGGAATTTGATTCTTAGATCGATTGCAGCTTTGAGACCCAGAATACATGCTTCGTATTCGGCTATATTGTTAGTGCAATTGAAGCATAATCTGGCAGTGAATGGTGTATAACCTCCTGCGGGGGAAATGATCACAGCTCCGATGCCATTGCCAAGTGCATTAGAAGCTCCGTCAAAAACCATAGTCCACCGGGATCCTGGCTCGGGTCCTTCTTCTGGTCCTGGTTGTTTGTAGTCATTGACTAGCATAATGTCCTCGTCTGGGAAGTCAAAGTTCAATGCTTGATAATCATCCACTGCTTGATGATCCAGATGATCAGCTACCACACTTCCTTTGATTGCTTTTTGTGAAGTGTAATGAATGTCATATTCTGTTAAGATCATTTGCCATCTCGCTATTCTTCCAGAGAGAGCAGGTTTTTTGAACACGTATTTGATGGGATCCATCTTGGAGATTAGGAAAGTGGTGTGATTTAGCATGTACTGTCTTAGTCGGCGAGCCGCCCAAGCTAAGGCACAACAAGTTTTTTCGAGTAGTGAGTATCTTGTTTCACAATCGGTAAACTTTTTGCTAAGATAGTAGATTGCGTGCTCCTTTCGGCCGGATTCGTCATGTTGTCCTAGTACACACCCCATTGAGTCTTCTAACACAGTTAGGTACATTATCAGAGGTCTGCCTTCCACAGGTGGCAACAAGATTGGAGGTTTTTGTCAAAGGCTAACTGGCATTTGTCATTCCACCTTTCCACTTGATCTTTCTTCAACAGTTTGAAGATCGGCACACAAGTAGTAGTCATGTGGGCAATAAATCGGGCAATGTAATTTAGACGTCCCAAGAATCCTCTGACTTGTTTCTCGGTACGAGGTATAGGCATTTCTTGAATGGCTTTAACCTTGGCGGGATCAACCTCAATACCTTTGCTGCTGACGATGAAACCTAAGAGTTTGCCGGATCTTACTCCAAAGGTACACTTATTTGGGTTCAGTCGCAACTTGTATTTCTTGAGTCTGTCAAACAACTTGTGTAAATGACCTAGATGTTCTTCTTCGGTGTTGGATTTTGCAATCATGTCATCGACATACACCTCTATTTCTTGATGAATCATATCATGAAATAGCGCTACCATTGCACGTTGATAGGTTGCTCCTGCGTTTTTCAGACCAAAGGGCATTACTTTGTAACAAAAGGTTCCCCAGGGTGTTGTGAAGGTTGTTTTTTCCATGTCTTCGGGTGCCATCTTGATTTGATTGTACCCTGAGAATCCGTCCATAAAGGAGAATACCTTGCATTGTGCGGTATTGTCAACCAGTACATCGATGTGTGGTAAAGGGAAATCATCTTTGGGGCTTGCCCGGTTCAGATCTCTGTAGTCCACGCACATTCTGACTTTCCCGTCTTTTTTAGGTACAGGCACGATGTTAGCTATCCAAGGAGGATAACTTACAACTTTTAGGAATCCGGCATTGAACTGTTTTTCAACCTCGTCTTTGATCTTTTTTGACATATCAGGCCTACTCCTTCGTAGTTTCTGCTTGACTGGAATGCTATCTTCTTTGATTGGCAGGCGATGAACTACAATGTCCGTGTCAAGGCCTGGCATATCTTCATAGGACCAGGCGAATATCTCGACGTAGTCTCGCAGCATTTGAATCAGTCTTTGCTTGATGCTGTGTTCTAAATCAGCCCTTACTTTGACTTCTTTCTTTTCTTCGTTGCTGCCCAAGTTGATGACCTCAATTGGCTCCTCGTGAGGTTGTATGGCCTTGTCTTCTTGTTCTAGCAGCATTGCAATTTCTCTTGGCACTTCACAATCTTCCTCACTTTCGTCCTCAGTTTGGTAGATCGGATTTTCAAAGTCATGACGGGCAATAGCAGAATCGTTGTTGACTGGATCCAGAGTGTATGTGAATCTGCATGTTAGTTATGTGAGTGTGTGTGAAGAAAAACATAGCTATTTGAAAGCGAAGAAAGAAAGAAAAAGGATCACAAAATTTAAATATGCAAGCGTCCCATGATTTTATTGAATGCACATGATCATGATATGATAAGCCCTTATAGAAGGACCAGTGTGCTAAGGCACACGGCTTTCAAGCTCATGGTTCGATTGTTCAGGAACCACTTTTATCTTTGCACAATATACACAAAGAAAACAGGAAATGGCATTTACTCCTGGTCAAAGGAGATCACATCCTCAGCTTTCCAGTTGTTCAATCCACTGTTGTGAGCAGGGAGTATCCAGCTGTTCCAGTTGTAGTTGTCTTCTTCATCTTCCACAGCATTGATTTCATTAGTGGGAAAATGAGCCGGTGATCCTTCGGGATAAGGGATATACTCTGCTGGATACGAGAGCCCAGGCTGAGATATCTTTGTTGGCTGAGCGAGATGCTCGATAAGGCCGTCCCATGCAGTCGGGATGATGTTCTGAATTGAGACTTGTGCATCCTGATGAGGAGTGTATGCTGACAGAAAGCAACCCTCGTTATTTGGTATTTCCCTGGCTTTTTCAAGAGCGAAATTGTCATCGTACTGTTCATCCCATCCAGTTGGGACAATGTCCTCCATAGCAATTTGTGAGCTCGGAGGAGCGGAGTATTTCACCATATAGTCATATTTGCCGCTGGGTTCTCCTAGCGTGTCCCATACTTCTTTGGGTGGATTTTGATATTGCTCAGTGACGGGACTTGTGAAACTTTCGTCATTTCCAATTTGATCACCCCATCCAGTCGGGGTAATGTCTTCCAAAGCAATATAAGAATTCTGAGGTGTGGTATACTGATAATTATACCCGCCATTTGGTTCTCCCACAGCATCCCACATTCCCATGGAAATAGGTGGAATTTCATCTGGATATGGCTGAATGATGTGGTTCATGAACACTCCTTCATCTTCAATAGCGTTTACTTCTTGGCTGACGAAGTGTGACATTAATCCTCCAGAACGAGGACCTTGATCATTCTTTCGATTTTCACTATCATAGCCCAGGCCTAGCTTGTCAGACTTGTAGGGTATATCGGGAAGCTGTCCCCATACTGTGCAATCACCCTGTTCAATCATGGCTTTGGCATCTTTGAGAGAAGCCATAGTTGTAGTTGGAGTAGCAGGAATATGCTTGGTGGTAGAGACATCTGGAGAGACCACCTCAAATGATTGGCATGGAGTTTCGATGAATTCGTCCTCCAACTCAACATATTTGGAATTGCTTAGGTGACTAACCACATATTCCTCTTCGCCATAGACTGTGACAATCTTTCCTTTTACTGGATATTTTAACTTCTGATGTAGGGTAGAAGTTATAGCGTTTGCCTCATGTATCCAAGGACGTCCAAGTAAACAGGAGTAGGCTGGGTGAATTTCCATTACGTAAAAGATAGAATCAAAGATTTGAGAACCCACTCTGATTGGGAGATTCACTCTTCCGTATACCGTTCTGGTTGACCCGTCAAAGGCTCTTACCACAACATCACTTGGTTGTAACACAATTCCTTCGAAGTCAAGCTTTTCTAGTACTGTTTTTGGTAACACGTTCAAAGAAGAACCGTTATCTACCAGCACATGAGATAGTGTGGTGCCATTACATTCAATGGAGATATGTAGGGCTTTGTTGTGATTTTTTCCAGCAGGAGTTAGATCCACATCAGAGAAACCGAGACCATTGCTCACGGTTAGATTGGCAACACAATTCTCAAATTGGTCGACTGAGATCTCTTGAGGCACATGCGCAGCTTTAAGGAACTTCATCAGAGCTTTGGCATGAGCTTCTGAATATTTTAGCAGAGATAGCATTGAGATTTTTGAAGCAGTGTGCCCCAGTTGCTCAACAATATTGTAATCACTCTTGCAGATGATTTTCAATATTTCCTCCATTTCTTGCTTTGATGGATCCTCAGCAGTGATCTCCACCGGGGTTTGAACTTGTTCAACTTGTGGCTCTTTGCCTCGAGCGTTGTTATCTTGATTAGGAACTGGGACTCGGACTGGACCAGCAGCAACATTTGGAGAAATTTTTGGTGAAAAGATTCTTCCACTTCTCGTGATCTTGCTGGTACCCACAATATTACCCACAGTTGGAGTAGTTAACTTTGCGGTCTCTTCAGTCGAGGTACCCTGCTTAACTCCATGAACGTAAACATTAGTGTCGTATCCCCATGGGACAGCTTTGTCTGAGGAGTATGGAAATGGAGTTGGACTAGCAATGACTACTGATGCCACTTTGAGTGTAGCAGAAATTTTGAATGGAGCCTTGGCAGAGATTTTGAATGATAAGCTGGAGATCATTGAGGCATCCTCTATTCTCATCCCGTTTGCAAAGACTTCGTGCAGCACGTCCATAGAAGGGAGCCTCTCAAACATAATGATACGGCGATCCATCCATTTTTGAATTCCCATCCTCAGATTTTCACAACCATTGGGCAGGTATGAGCAATAAAAGCAATCGGGGTCACATCCTGGGAAATAACCAGCTCGGATTAGCTTTCCTTTGACTTCGCAGAGTGGAGTTGATAATTCGTTCACATCATAGATGTAAACAGTGTCCAGGATAGCGTTAACAGTTTTGTCATGCTTTAGCATAGGTGCTGTGATGACATTTGGAGTTTCTGGAGGATCGAACTCAATTTCACCAGCATCTATCATATCTTGTATTTTATTTTTCAGGGCCCAGCAGTGATCTGCGTCATGTCCTGGACAGTTTGAGTGGTAGGCACATGTTGCATCAGGGCGATAATTTGGAGAGGAAGTGTTGACATTCTTTGGAGGACCTTTTAATGTGATCAGATCTGCTTTTAGCAAGTGCTGCAATGCTTGAGAGATTGGCATGTTGATTCTGGTGAAATTTCTTCTTGGTGCATCTGGTCGATGCGTATATTTTAGCTGTTGATCTTTTTGAGGTGCAGATGTGGAGATCAGAACTGCCCCTACAGATTGATGCTGCTCACTTTTGCGTCTTTTCTGAATTTATGTTGCATTGACCTCATTTCTTCCGCTGATGGGCCTTTTTGTAGTATCAGAGGAGGAACCTATTTGAATTTTTCCATTTTGAATGCCACTTTCGACACGTTCTCCGGTCAGTATCAGGTCAGTGAAACCTGATGATGAGCTTCCCAGCAAATGGCTATAGAAAGGGCCAATTAAAGTGCCCATGAACATGTCGACTAGTTCGCGATCAGATAAGGGTGGTTAAACCCTTCCAGCCATATCTCTCCACTTTTGTGCATATCCTTTGAAGCTTTCTTTTGGTCCCATAGACATGCCCCTTAGTTGAGTACGGGTTGGCGCAAGATCAGCATTGTATTGGTACTGTTTGTAAAAAGCAGCAGCTAATTCTTCCCAAGTATGAACCTTAGTATTTTCCAGCCGGTAGTACCACTCGAGTTGTGTACCCGACAGTATTTGCCACTTGAACTTGGGCATTCTGTGCTTCGAGATTCTTGATGCTCATTTCAGATTCCATCTCTTCTGACTGAAATAAACAGCGAGGAGATGAGAAATCCGTCATGAGAACCTGCTATGAAATGTGTATGACTGGATGCAATGTATATGAATGAAATGTATATGCAAATGTATGAAATGTATATGCAATGCATGAAATGAAATGTGTGTGCAATGTTTCAAGGATCTTAGAGTTTAGATTTGTTAAAGAATAAACAAACGTTAGTTAATCAATTTATTCTCTTTTTTTCTTTGCCTCATTTGGGTTTACAAGACAGAAATAAAATAAATGATCCTTCAGGTCTCCCTTGGACGCTTTCTCTTTGCCCCCAGGAATGTGTTGATCTGCTGTTCTTCTTGAAGCTGTCCGGTGAGCTCCAATATCCTTCTCTCATAGTCCTGACAGTGTGCTTTGAAGGTGTCTCTTTCCTCTTTGAGTTGAACCCAAGATTTTTGCAACTCTTCTAGGTCAGTTGGCATATCCGGGTGTAGAATAACTTGAGGTTCATATCCTTCGACCTCTGGTTCAATGGTCACAGGTAGAATAGCGGGATATGGCATAAGGAGTTTCTGAGCATGAGTACGGACCCATCTGAGGTAAGGTTCCATAGGGATAGAATTCCATTGCCCCAAAGTTTTGCTTTCTATTCTATAGACACTGTCCCATGCATGTATGAACCTTTGTCGGTGTCTATGAGAATCATTCTCGTAATCAAACACAATGCCACGGATAATCATGCCATGAGGACCGTTGCTCCTTGCATATCCGAATTGGAGTAGAGCTAAAGAGGGATTGTAAGTGATGCCTCCTTTGATGCCAAGGAGTGGCACATTAGGGTACTTTCCACAATGATCAATGATAGTAATGTCTCTTTGAAAGAAGTTGTTCCACCGGATATCTGAATGAGACAAAGACATAATCCTGCGAGACCATTGCATTCTTTGTTCATTTCTCAACACTGATCGGGGAAGATGAAATGTAAACCACCTAGCCAGTAGTGGTATACAGCACATGAGAGTTCCTCGTTTCTTCATGGTACGAGTGTGTAGAGAATGTAGAATGTCTCCCAGCAATGTTGGTACCGGGTTACGGATTAGGAAAAGGTTGATGATGTGTACACTTATGAACTGGTCGGGATTAGGGAATAAAACCAACCCATAGATCAAAAGTGCCATAACTTCCTCGAAAGCTGGATAACTTTTGTTTTCTAGCAGTAGTCGAGCCTTTTCCAATAAGAACTTGGCAAGCAAACCCTTAACTCCACTCTTTGTTTCCCAATTGGACTCGATTTCTGATTTCCGCAGATGTAAAGCAGCAGCAATGACTTCAGGTTTTGGAATCCTTTCTAAACCAGTGAAAGGTAATTGATTTCGAACAGGCAATCCCATTAGTTCAGAGAATTCTTCCAAAGTGGGTACCAACTGGTAATCTGGAAAGGTAAAGCAATGATGTTCAGGGTCAAAGAACTGGAACAGGACCCGTATCATGTCTTCTTCAAATTTTGAGGTAACCAAATGGAGTAGGTGACCATGCCTTTCAGTGAATTGAACATTCCTGGGGAATTTTGACATTAAGTCTTTTAGTTCAGATGGTACCGTTGAGATGTTGATTCGGATGTAATCTCGAGTGGCGGGAGCCATTACCTGCAAAAACAAAGGTAAACTCTTTGATCCTTGAAGTGTTTTGTGAGAAAATGATATGCTTATGATGCAAACATGTGGCACACAAAGACAAATCAAACAATAGCCTTAGGTTTAAAGGCTTGCATGGAGCTGATAGGTGATACCCTCCCCACTGAAGTTGAGTTGGTTAAAACCTGTCCTAGAATAGTATTCGGGTTCTATGATCCTTGGAAGTAACATCTCAATACGGCGCTCGAGCGGCCGATCAAAATATTCCTCGAGGATAACTAACTTCGATCAATTTCAAAGCTAGCCACTTAATAGGCCACAAGTCAAGTTCAACTAAAAAGGTTCTAAGACAAATTAGTGTTTAATGACATTTCGGAAGCCTAATATACTCCTTGATCGTTTTCAAGGGACATCAGTATAAACCAAAGTATCGCACTAACGATGACTACCAGATCAACCGTATCGGTACATGCCGTACAGTTTCCTTGGTCTATGGTCATATACTTAAGGTATTTCGAGATTCGGGTTAGAATCTTTCACACAAGCAAAATACCCAAACAAACCTTTGAAAAATAGAGCAATCAAGTCAAACAATTGAAAACATCGAAGTGACTTATTCTCTTAAGGTAACCCCTTTTGAAAACATTTTGTTTTTTGAAAGTATCTCCCCAGCAGAGTCGCCAGTTCTGTGGACCTCCGTTTTTATTCGGGCCATACCTTTGTTCGGGAGAGATACGTGAACTGACTCTTTTTTATCGCTTAATGCTTTCGCATTTTTGAAAATTCACAGAGTCGCCACCGACCTTTTATTTTATCCAATTAAGGAAAGGTTTATAAAAGAAACAGAAAAAAGACCTTTAAGAAATTCTGGGTAAGGGGGTAGGTTATACAAAGGGAAGGTGTTAGCACCCTTTGTATCCATGGTTATCCATGGGCTCTTAAGTTTGCTTAGCTCACTTGTTTTTCGATTACTTTTCAATTGCTTTAGAATGCTCATATGTGGTTTCAAATACCTTTGTAAATTGAATTTGTAATGATCCTTGTGCGGATGTATACAAAATGTTTGTTTATCTTTCGAAAGATGTTTTGAAAAGAACGTTAACTTTGTAATGATCCGTGTTTGGATGTATACAAAATATTGTCTTTTTGGAAAGTTTTGTTTTGAAAAACAACAGTGTATGAGAATTTTGTTTGTTTTGATTTGAGCAAGCAAACTAGGAGGTCTACCCTGAGTTGTAAGGTCTTTATCCTATTTCCTTTAAAAATCTATCCTTTCACCGGATACAAACAAAAGGTTCGATTTTGTACTCGAAACAGTAGAATTTTGACTTTTGATTTTGAAAAGAATGTGAAGGGATTACCTTAAGAGGTGCAAATGTGATTTGTGTTTGAATTCAGATATTTTATCTTTTGGAGTTAGTGATCTAACGGTTCAATTTTATCTTTGACATACACGCAGTTTTATATTTGCTGGAAATTAAAATGCGGAAATGTAAAGTGCGGAAAGTAAATCTACGCTATTACATCGATTGTGCAGGAAATGTAAACTAGCCTATTTACATGAATTTGACATCCTATACATTTATCTAGGAATTTAAATTGCAAGAAAAATAAAAGGCATATTTTTGGATTTTTTATGATTGATTTTAATTATAATTAATGCATGATTAATTAAATTAAAATGAAGAAAAAAGATGAAAATAGATTTAAACCTAGAAATTAAGTTTAAAATATGTACAAAATATTTGTCAATTAATTTTAAAACAAAACTAATTTTTTTGGAATTTTTGAAATTGATTTGAAATTGATTTGAAATTGATTAAGCTAATTAATACATAATTATACAAATAATTATACAAATAATTAAAACTTAAAGAGAAAATTATCCTAAATATGTACAAAATTAGTTTATAATATATAAACAATATTTAATATAAAGAACAATTTTTTTTATGATTTTTTGATTGGTTAGAATAATTAAAAAGCAAATATATAAATATATACTAATTAATTATGCAAAATATTGAAATTTTGAAGAAAAATAAAATATTTTTATTTCAGAAAATAATATATTATTTTAGAAGTCTAAAAATATTTTTTGTGTATTTTTTGGATTTTTAAAACTATTTTTAATTAATTTAACAAGAAATTAAAATAAAAATAGAAAAATAAATAAAGCAGTGATCATGTGTGGTCATTTATGATGGGTTATGGTGTGGCTGCGTTTTTTTGATGCGTTGGATCAGATTACTAGGAAATCTTGTGGCTCAGATTTAAAGTAACATGATGCACATGGATAGAGGGACAACATGTGATCATGCTGATTTGGAGAGTCCAACGTGGGACCCACGTGCAGTTGACCAACGAATGAGAGGGAGTAAATCTGCCACGCGTGCTGGTCAAAGATTCCACCTTACTATTCATCTTCTTCTTCATATTACCTGCGGATTTTGCTGCAGATTTACCTGCGGATTTTCCTGCGGATTTTTCTTTCTTTTTCCATGCTTTTGAACGACCTACAAAATGAAAATAAAAAAAAACAAAGGCCACCCAGATCATATGTTACGACTCTCATGGGACCACACAAAGAGTTTATTCTTGCTCTATATTATTTTAGAAGATAATTGGAAGTGTTTGTTTGTATTGATATTGATTGGAAATATGAAAATTGAAAATTACAAAGTTATGGAATTTTGAGAGAATTTTGGTGAGTTTTCTTGACTATGCCTTGGCTATTTTCGTGTGTGTTGGCCCCTATTCTTGTTGCTGAAATATTCTAGCCTATTTATAAGCCTTGAAGTGCTTAGAAACTAAGCTAATAAGCCTTGATTGTCTTTGTTGGAATCTTGACTTTTCAAGCTTAAAATTTAAGCCACCATTGCTTGATCTCCACACCTCTTGCCTTAGGCTTTCCATGCTGCATAATTAAGTCCCATGTGGAGGCTTTAGCTTAGAAAATAAGCTATGCTTTATCCTTCCTTTTTTCCTTTTTTAATTTAATCTTAAATGATAAAATTAAATCAAAAAATGGAGAAAAAATGTTATGGGCTTGGTCTTGGTCGTGGGAGGCCCATAATATTATGGAAATGATGTCTGAACCATGAAAACTTGGCCCCATTTGGAAAAAATACATTTTTGAGCAATGTTGATTTCATGCATTTTCCCAAAATTTAGCCAACTTCAACAAGGTGTAAATCCCTCAATTTTTGTCATATGAAGGAGATCTTGCACTTTTTGGAAACCTCAAAGAGTCCTCTAACCAATTCCTTTGGTCTCATGTCAAAATGATTTTTGATGCTCCTTGTGTGTCCTTTTGAAAAAAGTGTCTTTTTGTTGAATTTGAAAATGACCTGTAATGTCTTTGGTCATATTTTTCAAATGGTGAATGCAATGACCATGGGATCAATTGCATTTGAAAGATAATTGAATTTCCTTCAAAATGAGCATTGGTTTGAATTTTTTGGATGAAGGATGAGAGAGTTATGACCAGTCAAAGTTGAGTTGACTTTTCGGGTAAAAACCCTAATTTTGAATCTTAGGGTTTTGTTGATTTTTGATCTTTCCTTGATGAATTATGATCATCCAATGATCAAATGATGAATCCTTTGACAAAATATGGATTTTGACAAAACATTTCATTTTTGACTGTCTGTTGACTTTTTTGGTCAAACGGGTCGTCTGTTGACTGTTTGAGCTGCTGACGGTGCGTCTGAGTGAATTGAAGTTTGAAAATTTGTATGATGGTACTTTGAGATATATGGATGTGCATGAAATCCATTTGAGGTCTCAAAAACTTGTTTCTCCTGTAAAAACAGAAAAACCCTAGTTAGGGACTGTTTATGTGGGAGACAGTTAAACGTACCTGATTTTTGTGCAGTGTTGAGTCTCTGCTAATCGCGTGATATTCAGAAGACTTCTAGAACAAAAATCTTGGAATTTTGAATTGTGAAAGATTGATTTGATTGATGGTACAAAACACTGAGAATTGTACTGCCAGCAGTTTGGCTGTCAACTGACTGTCCAGGTATTGATGTAGCAGTTAGAGTGAAAAATCAACAGTCAAAGTTAATTTTCTTTTTTGTTGTTTTTATTTTATGTGTAAAATTAAAGTTTATTTACATGACTTGTTAAAAACACAGACATAATAAATAACTAATATATACTGTTACCAGTACAGTCTGAGTTTCCTGATTCTGCGCCTGCAAAAGATTTAACTCTGTACCAATTGTGTCAGTACTATTTATTTGTAAATAAATAAATAGCATGTGTGAAGTAATAAACATTATTTGGCGTTTGCGTAAGAATAAATTCAACTGCAAGCCAAAATACTGTATAAGAAAAATTCTAAAAACTAAGTATTTCACATGTCAGGATATTTATTGAAATAAAAAATCCATGATTATGTGAGACTCTTAATTTTTAGATTGGAGTTTTCTTGAAAAAAGATGCGGGCAAATTTTGGGGTATAACATTATGCATTACTTATTATTATATATTTCTATAATAATATGAATTTTCACCCTTTTGTTGAAATGATGTTTTGTACGACATTGCTCAGGTACCGAAGAGTAGTGGCATTTTGCTTGAAAGGAATAATCGAGGAGCTAGTTCCTTATTTATCAACATTCTAGGTAGTGAGTCATGCTCTGATTATGTAATACAAGGAAATGTTTGAACTCATGTTTGTTGAGCGATATTTGTTATATTCTTTTTTATATTATGGTGTATTGTGATGATTGGCATTTGGTGCCTAATGTCTTTTATGCATGATTTTCTATTATGAGATTTCATTATTGGTATCATTTTGAAATGATTAATTATTTTGCTGTGATGTGCATATGAAACATGAATTTAAATGCGTGTTATAAACATGACCAGGTGCATTTGTGTTGTTTTGTGTTTAGTTTTGAAATACATGTGACATCCTCATTGATATGCATCCTATTTTACTCTGATTATGCAATATATTTGTTGTGGGGTTTAGAGGGTGATACAAGACTCTCTAGACGCAAGGTTATCAAAATGTGTGGAAAGGTTTGACCATGGTTAACATCTCTTGAACGAATTCAAAGCTTTTTCTTGAAAGGATGGTCACTCATAAAGACGTTCTACAAAATCTAACATTATAGGCCTTCTTGAGCCACGTCTAATTCAATCGAGACTTAAGCAAATTGATCAATATACAACTACAAGTTTCCTTTCTCCCTTTGAAAGATCAACATTGTAGCAACCTCAATGATAGAACGTCGCTTCTAGGTTGCGAATTGCACCGAAAAACTCTTATGGAAATCTGTCCAGGAATCAATGCATCCAGCAGGTAGGTCGTTGAACAATAATTGAGCAGGTTCGACCAAGGTTTGCACGAACAACTTTCACTTGGAAGTGTTGTCTCCGCTAAAGTAACTTAATTGTTCATCTAATAGTTACACATGTTCATCACGATCTCCTTTTCCACCATAATCAATTAGCTTGGGTGACTTCTCCATAGATTTTTTTATCCTGCTTTCCAAGATTTATACTGACAATGGGTGCTTTGGCTGAACCTTATTCGGGAGAAAATATACTTGAATTAGGGTCGGGGCATAACTTCCTCAATCTCCTCCAAGTCTCAAAGAGGGAGTCAGATGTTTTTTTTACTTCTGTAAAGATCCTTTGATCGGGGAGCCTCGTTTTCCTTTGCCTTGGCTGGTTGCGAGATTGCAACACGATTCTTTCTTAAAGCTGCTTCTTGAATTGTATTCTCACAAAAAGGAGCGTTGTGAAGGATCTCTTCAAGGCGTCGAAGTGTTTCTTTAACATCATTTAAGTTCTATGTCGAACAATGTTAAACACATTGTTCAATAATTTGTCGACGCCTTGTAAGATGAGATTTACTTGTAGCGCGTGAAAGCTGTCGCGGCGCAAAAAATACCCTAGCGTATCGCACGCTCGAAATACAAACAAAGTCGCCACCGAACTTTATTTAATCCAAAATGAAAGAGAAAATATCGATAAAACCCGCGAAAGAAAGGATAAGATGGTAATCACAATCAAATTAGGGTTCGTGAGTCGGTTATACAACGGGAAGGTATTAGCTCCCCTCACATACGTTGTACTCAACGGTGTCGCACGCTCGCGAAATGATGAACAGAGTCGCCACCAATATATTTATCCCATAAGGGAAAGGAATATCAGAAAACCTAGGAAAGGATAAGAACAGGGTCTTTCGACCAGAGATAAGGTACGGGAGTCGGTTACGCAAGGGGAAGGTGCTAGCACCCCTCACGCCCATCGTACTCGATGGTATCCACCTATGTTTGTTGCTATCTAAAGGGTGTATAAATCTAAAGCTTAATTACTAAGGGAATGCATGCAAATGAAAGAAGAGAAACACGGGGAAAATAAGGTTTATAAATAATTGTGCTCGCTTAGGCCCCGCGACCCAATGCCTACGTATCCTTTTCAGGAATCAGAGCGCCGTAGTTCGGCTCTTTAGTTTTTGTTTGTTTTTGTGTTTTTTAGTGGACGAAGTCACATTCGCACTCCGCTGCTCGACCTCTGGAGTCTTAAGCTGGGAATGGAGCGGAAGTAACGTGTCCGATTAGGAGAAAGAATGCCCTGAAGGCAAGAGAAAGAATGCCTCGGAGGCAAGAGAGAGAAGAAAGATTTTGAGCGTTTCGAGGAAATCCCTTAAGCAAGGGAAACTCGAGTTACTCTTTGGTTGGTGTTTTTTAGAAGTTGGGAACTTACGCCTGAATGGTACCCTTAAGCAAGGGAGATCCAAGCATTCGAACATTCCCTTAAGCAAGGGATGTTCAAGCTTCCATTCCCTTTTTAAGAATTTTCACTTTGATTATTAGTGTTTTAAGTGTTTTCTTGGTATTTTTTATGGGGATTTAATTTGGATAGTTGTTAGATGTTTTGAAGTTGAAAAAGGAGAAGAAACTAGCCTAAGTATGAAGGGAACTTCTACCTAATGTTATCATGGTTTCTACCTAAAGTTAGGATTAAAGGGCATGAAAATTAAAGTCGCAATAGAAGCAAAAATGAGTAAGGATACAATGGTACAAAATTATACACAAGTATGAAGTAGCAAGTCAAAAACATAGTACAAAATGAATTAAAAATACTACTATTTTTTATATTGATTTTTATGGGAGAAATTGAATTACAAGTCAAGTAAAAGACTAAAACAAAATAGCCTAAAACTACTATTTTTTATGAACATTTTTATGTGACAAAAAGTTTGTATCAAAGTCTAAAAGTGATAGTGAAGATTAGTGATTTTATTACTAAAAGAAATGGGAAAAACTAATTAAAACTTGAATCTAATATGAACAAGGGGTGCAAATTGCAATTATTGGTGGTCTGAATAGCAGGGGCGCAGGGCCCAGGTCTGGCCCAAAAGTGAGTATTTTGTTATAGATTTTCTTATGCCAAAAACGATGTATCATGGGCCACAGGGGGGTGTGAACTGAAATCCGGCCCAGATGTTATTATGTGATCCATTTATTATTTCATTCAGATTTCATTATTTTCAAAATTAAAAAATAAAAACAATCAAATGATATTAAAACGGAATAAAGAAAAGGGGGAAATTAGGGTAAATGAAATGTGACGCTCCCCCTTCCTCACTCGTCTCTCACTCTCTTTCACGAATACGATTTCCGGCGACACTTAACGGCGCCAATGCTTCCTTCTCCGGCGTCTTTTCTGATCTACTACCCTAACCACACAACGTAATACCTCCAATTCGTTCTCATCTTGCGTCGCTCTTCTGTTCCAATCGAAACCCTAACCTCTAAGAGCGGAGACGAATGGTACATACACGAAACCTATGCGTGAGACCTTAGGGGAATTGTTCACGAAGATCTAATCTACCACATAATCACAAAAGGTCGAAGAAGGAGTGAAGAAACGACTTACCTGAAGTGTGAGGTGAAGATGATTATTGAAGACCGGTTCGGTGCGAAGACGGTGCGAAATAAACGCACTGATAGAGGACGAACTGCAATTCCAGGTAAGGATTCGATGCTTCGATTTTCAGATTCTTCTACTCTTTCTTCTTTGAATTTTTTCTTGATCTTTCTTCTGATTTCCGTTGTTGTTTTTTTCTGTGTGAGTCTTTTCTGTGTTGTGTGAACCGTGTAGCTGAGTGTGAGATTTACGAGTTGCAGGCTTAGCTCCACTGTCAAGAGTTTCTAATGGAGAAACTCTTGCAGTTAAGAATTGAGGAGCGTGTAGTGAGGGTTTGGTATGAACATGATGATGAATGGAGGTTCGCAGGGTATGAGAGATGAAGATGAGAATGGTTAGAGTTGATGGAGAGTGAATCGAGAGCTTGAAGTTGCAGAGTGATGATGATTGAATGAAGATGAATTGAAGAATGTGGAGAGAGAGAGAACTGAAAATGGAGAGTGTGAATGGTGGAGCGACTGAATTGTGGAGGTGATGAGAATATATAGAGGTTGAGAGAGTGGAATTCAGTTGAAGGAGGAGATTCTGAGCCATTGGATTAAAGGGAGTTAGTTATGAGATCAAGGGTGAGGATTGAGTTAAGTGGAGAGGTTAGTTACATTCTGTTATAGGTTGTTATGAAGTTAGTTAGTAATTCTGTTATAACGGTTGAAGTTAGTTTTTCTGTTAGGAGTTAGGAGGTAGTTAGAGATATAACTGTTAGTTGGTTATGGATTCTATTTTGAGAATTGGTTATAAGTTAGTTGTTGGTTATGTGACAGTTGGAGTTAGTTGGTGATTGTTTAAGGGATGTCTCAAAGTTAGTTTCTTTCTGTTATATGGCTGTTAAACAATGTTAGTAGCTCTGTTAGGATGTTAGTAAATTAGAACTGGTGGTAATGTGAATCTGGAAGTTAGTAGTTATAGGATAATTAGAAGGTTGCTTTGAGGGAGAATATGTGCTGACTTGCTTGGCTGATTTTGTGCAGGTTTGAGGTGGGTTTTGATTGTTTGGTAAATGTATATGTTAACTGTCAGCTTTGCTCTTAATGGTAAATGATGTGAACTTATTTTTTGTGTATGCTGCTGATTAAACTGTTTTCAACATAATGCCAAATGCCTTGAATTTTATATGGTTTGGAATTCGAATTGAAATGCTTATGTTTCTTTTGTAGGATTTGGAAAAGGCTGGAATATGGCATTGGCAGTAAGATGGCAGTGTGAAGTTTGGAGCAGAAGGTCATTTGAAGGGTTTATGGAAGGAATGAAGGAAAATTGACTTGAAGAATCTGAAGAAAGAAGATTAGGATTATGAACGAAGGACTCAAGGAAATAATTAATGTAATTTTGGATGTAAGATGAATTGGATCTTGAAATGAATTTGGATTGTGAAATATAATGTGATGAACTCTTGAACTTGTAAAAATGTGTATTTTTTTTGTAATCTTCAATTGCAATGAATGTTGTGTTTCTTTGGGGAATTGTAATGAATGTTGACTTTTGAGTGGTGTAATGGAGACATTTGGTGTTCTTATAATTTTGACTTAGCCTTGAATAAATCTTGGATGAGTGAATCTCTTTTCCAAACATACTTGAATATCCTTATACGTGACATTTACCTTAAGTTTCACGTGACTCTTTCTTCCCTCATAATTCAAGAATGATCTCAAATAAAAGCACTGCCTTTTTAATAAAGTCCCTTTGTGATATAACTTGAAGACACAAGACCTTAATCTTGTCTTTTAATTGGTGAAACTCAACAAATTCACGCAACGAAACATTAAACTCTAATATCCCCAAAGTACTTGATCTTAAACCAAATTTATTGGTTAATGATGCATGGCTTTATTTATGACTGGAAATGCAAATGATGTTAAAGCAATAAGCCAGTTAGAAATAAAATGGATGGGCAAATTTTGGGGTGCAACAGCTGCCCCTATTTAATCATCTTAAACCTGAAGGTGAGATTGGCGCTAGCCTTTCGAACGTTCAAGGTAGAAGAAGATTAAATACCAAGTGAACCTGAAAATTTGCCTGATGAGAGATAGGATCCACTGGGGGAAAAGATGGTGTCATTTTATTGAGGAATGTCAACTCTGGGTTGAACAAATTAACTCTGGGTTAGAAAAAGAAAAGTGGGTCGACTCTGGGTCGAAGAATGAAGGGGGAAGTCAACTCGGGGTTGGATAAGAGGTAAACATCAATTCTGGATTGAGGATGGAAAAAGAAATCAATGTTAATGGGATGAGATATAGGCATCAACTCTGGGTTGAGCAAGGGAATCAACTCTGGGTTGAAGAAGAAAAGGAAGTCAACTCTGGGTTGAGAGAAGGTAACTCGATTCTGGGTTGAGCAAGGGTATCAACTCTGGGTTGAGCAAGGGTATCAACTCTGGGTTGAAGAAGAAAAGGAAGTCAACTCTGGGTTGAGAAAGAAAGAAGATCAACTCTGGGTTGAGAGAAAGAAAGAAGATCAACTCTGGGTTGAGAGAAAGTAATTCAACTCTGGGTTGAAAGAGGAAAAGATGAACAATTAACCATCAACTCTGGGTTGAGTGGGAAGAAGAAAAGAAGATCAACTCTGGGTTGAATAGAAAAAGAAAAAGATATCCATCAACTCTGGGTGAGAGGGAAATAAGAGATAAAGAATAATCATCAACTCTGGGTTGAGAGGGTAAAGAGGAAAAAGATCAACTCTGGGTTGAATAAAAGAAAAGATAACCTTCAACTCTGAGTTGAGAGGGGAATAAGAAAAAAGATCAACTCTAGGTTGAATGAAAGAAAAGGTAATCTTCAACTCTGGGTTGAGAGAGGAACTAAGAAAAGGACATCCATCAACTCTGGGTGAGAGGGAAGAGATAATTAACTCGGAGTTAAGAGATGAAGGGAAAATCAACTCTGGGTTGAACACAAAAACATCAACTCTGGATTGAAGAAAGATGAACATGACTGTCTTTGGGAGATGACACCACAATGGTAACTCTGAGTGATCCAGTGGAATATCAATTGATTGCTTGTAGAGATCTCATCTGATGAGTAACTTGGCTTATGCTTCATATGCAAATGTTTGATTTATTTGTGCACTTCTGGAGATGCTATGCAATGATTGCTATATGCAGTGTACTGATTGGATGTTCAGGGTTTCTGCTTTGTATGGTGTAGATTAGATGGAGTTCTGAACTCTGCTTGATTCAAGATAGGGTGGATGCCCCAGCTTTGTTGATGATTGGATTATTGAGGGAGATATGCCAATGAGAATGCAATGATATGCATGATGCATGTATGATGATGAATGGAATGATTGCTTCCAGGATATAAGGAGTGGATGGAGAATGCCTTTATGGAAAGGTCATAGCTTGAAGTACAGGACTCCTGAGGGTGAGGTGTTTGGCTTGACTCCTCGACACATATCTGACACTTGCTTGAAGATGAAGAAACGACTTGTTTCTATCTTGCCCCAGCTTGCGTGATCTTTTGAGATAGAACTTTTGATAGTGCTTGAATGACGGAGATTGCAATGGTCTGCCCCAGTGTTGATCATGGAGTGAGTGCCCCAGATTGAAAGGAACTATTCCACCAAATGGATGCTTCAGATATTTGCTTTGCAGATGACCAACCTTTGCCTTTGTAAGATTACTCAATGGAGTTTCAATGTTGAACTTTCCTTGGTATCAAGTACTTGCTTTCAGATTGGAGACTATTCTGTTTTGGAAAGGATAATGAGAATTCAATGCACATGTTAATCTCAAAGAAAAGTTTTTATTTGTCAAAATGTTGTACTGATACTAACAGAAGTGACAAGCAACATTAGGAGTCAGTTTTGACATGGTTTTACAATTTGTATGCTTTTGGAATGAACCCTACTTCAATTAGGACTTTTTAGGGTTGTAACGTGGTCGGATTCACGGTTTAAGAAACAAAGGATAAAGGCTCAAATTCTACTTAACCCACCCCTCTTCGTGATGTTCTCCAGTCCTACGTTCAGTTAGTTTGACACGAGTATTCGCCTTTCAGGAAGGATTGTGATGGATGAGGATCCTTTATAGCTTCGATGGAGGTGGCAGCCACCCTTTGGTGTTTTCGTTGATGGTCACAACAACTTATCCCTTGGAGGGTTTTTCTTTTGCTTTACCTTTTGTTTTCCCTAACTTTTGCCTGGACAAAAAGTTTCTTTTGAATTTGGTTTTCGTTGTCCAGCGGGATATGCCCTAATTTTTGCCTAAGTCATTTGCTTTAAAGCTTTTCTTTTCTTTTTGACTTAGCGGGCTATTGTTTCTTTCTTTTTCTTTTTATCACGATTCATAACTTTTTCATTCTTTTGCCTCGTTCGGGAACAAGTTGTATGACTTTGGTGATTGACTTGATGAAAAGGTTGTGACTGCCTTCTTCTTAGTGAATGAGAGACTTCCATTGTGGATAGTGCTCTTCTTCTTTCATTGTGAGGGATGAAATATGGTCGATCCTCTTGATGGAATACCTGAAAGTTGAGCGCTCGGTCGCACTAACTGAAGACTACCCTGCCCCTGGTCAAGATTGAGGGTTTTGTATTTTTTTGAAAAGAAACTACTACTCCTTAGGCTCAAAGGGGTTGACGAAGGTTTCACTCCCTTATAACTCCGGTGTTTAGGAATTGAAACAATGCCTGTACATTGTCAGCAGGATCTTGTTCCAAAAGCATACAGTTAGTAGTTCATGTGTTTTTGATTTTCATCATTCTCCTTTTTTAGTTGCTTAAGACAAATGAGTTTAATATCAATGAACATAATGACAAAGATGAAATGATTTGAGAAAAACATGTATATTACATTATTTTTATTTATTCAAACAGACTGAGTTTCTTACAATGAGAAGTACTTGATAACAACAAAAGTAATACAATTGAAAATACTTTGAAGTAATCTAGACAATGGCAAGATTGGCCTTATTTTGATGCAAATGAAATGTCCTCTGACAAACACAAATTCTTTAGGCTCCATTGGTAGAAGGTGCTCCCCTGAGGAGGCATGGGGTTCTCTGATAATAGCTTGATCTTGTTTGTAATTCCCCATGATTCTTTGTCTGTGAGCTCTTATCAGATATCGGTGCGGAGGAATCGTCTTGACTGATCTGATGGAGAGGAAGAAGGTAGGATTCTTGGTAGCCAGGGATGCACATGCATGTATGCAAAAATGTTAATGAAGATGCAAATGTATCATAAATCAGGATCAAGGATCAAGGCCTCTTGGATAACAGCTTCTCATGGTCAATAAGATATGGTCGAACCCTCCAGATTCAGAGGTTCGACGTTGCTTTCTGGATAAATAGCTTGTGCATAAGACAAAGATGGTCGAATCCTCCAGATTCAGAGGTTCGACGTTGATTCTGATATATAACTGATGTAGAACTTCTATATAAGTCAAATGTCCAGGATCAAAGGTTCGACGCCTTTTATTGAATAGCAGAAATCCGGGTATGATGAAGGTCAAGTTTCCTGTCCCATCCCAATCCCACGGGTATGTAGTCTAGACACGGACAAGTGGTCCCTAATGGTCACTAGGGTCTACAGTCCCCACGGGGTACAAAGTGTTTGAGGCAACAAGCGTGCCAGACACAGTGTTCCATGAAAGAACCTCGCCCAATTGTGGTACCCCATGTCAAGCTCGATCATAGCAAGCGCTACGGGAGTCAACATGAGCATCCACGCTAATCCTATGTGTCACTGGCCTGGGTAGTGGGCCTTTTACCTCACAAAAACCCCCCACCTGCAAAACAAAGCAGAAAAATATGTGGCCCCCACGGGGGCCCATAATATAGTCCAGAATGCGAGAAAATAAACATGATATGTAAGTAGCAAATAGTCATGATATGCAAGCATAAAATAAATGAAGCGAAGCATAAGTAATATATAAGCACACCCAATAAACAGACAAACAAACGGAGGCTAGGATCGACTCGCTAAATACGGACCCGCAATAGGTCTAACGTCCCCAGCAGAGTCGCCAGCTGTCGCACGCTCGCGAAATGATGAACAGAGTCGCCACCAATATATTTATCCCATAAGGGAAAGGAATATCAGAAAACCTAGGAAAGGATAAGAACAGGGTCTTTCGACCAGAGATAAGGTACAGGAGTCGGTTACGCAAGGGGAAGGTGCTAGCACCCCTCACGCCCATCGTACTCGATGGTATCCACCTATGTTTGTTGCTATCTAAAGGGTGTATAAATCTAAAGCTTAATTACTAAGGGAATGCATGCAAATGAAAGAAGAGAAACACGGGGAAAATAAGGTTTATAAATAATTGTGCTCGCTTAGGCCCCGCGACCCAATGCCTACGTATCCTTTTCAGGAATCAGAGCGCCGTAGTTCGGCTCTTTAGTTTTTGTTTGTTTTTGTGTTTTTTAGTGGACGAAGTCACATTCGCACTCCGCTGCTCGACCTCTGGAGTCTTAAGCTGGGAATGGAGCGGAAGTAACGTGTCCGATTAGGAGAAAGAATGCCCTGAAGGCAAGAGAAAGAATGCCTCGGAGGCAAGAGAGAGAAGAAAGATTTTGAGCGTTTTGAGGAAATCCCTTAAGCAAGGGAAACTCGAGTTACTCTTTGGTTGGTGTTTTTTAGAAGTTGGGAACTTACGCCTGAATGGTACCCTTAAGCAAGGGAGATCCAAGCACTCGAACATTCCCTTAAGCAAGGGATGTTCAAGCTTCCATTCCCTTTTTAAGAATTTTCACTTTGATTATTAGTGTTTTAAGTGTTTTCTTGGTATTCTTTATGGGGATTTAATTTGGATAGTTGTTAGATGTTTTGAAGTTGAAAAAGGAGAAGAAACTAGCCTAAGTATGAAGGGAACTTCTACCTAATGTTATCATGGTTTCTACCTAAAGTTAGGATTAAAGGGCATGAAAATTAAAGTCGCAATAGAAGCAAAAATGAGTAAGGATACAATGGTACAAAATTATACACAAGTATGAAGTAGCAAATCAAAAACATAGTACAAAATGAATTAAAAATACTACTATTTTTTATATTGATTTTTATGGGAGAAATTGAATTACAAGTCAAGTAAAAGACTAAAACAAAATAGCCTAAAACTACTATTTTTTATGAACATTTTTATGTGACAAAAAGTTTGTATCAAAGTCTAAAAGTGATAGTGAAGATTAGTGATTTTATTACTAAAAGAAATGGGAAAAACTAATTAAAACTTGAATCTAATATGAACAAGGGGTGCAAATTGCAATTATTGGTGGTCTGAATAGCAGGGGCGCAGGGCCCAGGTCTGGCCCAAAAGTGAGTATTTTGTTATAGATTTTCTTATGCCAAAAACGATGTATCATGGGCCACAGGGGGATGTGAACTGAAATCCGGCCCAGATGTTATTATGTGATCCATTTATTATTTCATTCAGATTTCATTATTTTCAAAATTAAAAAATAAAAACAATCAAATGATATTAAAACGGAATAAAGAAAAGGGGGAAATTAGGGTAAATGAAATGTGACGCTCCCCCTTCCTCACTCGTCTCTCACTCTCTTTCACGAATACGATTTCCGGCGACACTTAACGGCGCCAATGCTTCCTTCTCCGGCGTCTTTTCTGATCTACTACTCTAACCACACAACGTAATACCTCCAATTCGTTCTCATCTTGCGTCGCTCTTCTGTTCCAATCGAAACCCTAACCTCTAAGAGCGGAGACGAATGGTACATACACGAAACCTATGCGTGAGACCTTAGGGGAATTGTTCACGAAGATCTAATCTACCACATAATCACAAAAGGTCGAAGAAGGAGTGAAGAAACGACTTACCTGAAGTGTGAGGTGAAGATGATTATTGAAGACCGGTTCGGTGCGAAGACGGTGCGAAATAAACGCACTGATAGAGCACGAACTGCAATTCCAGGTAAGGATTCGATGCTTCGATTTTCAAATTCTTCTACTCTTTCTTCTTTGAATTTTTTTCTTGATCTTTCTTCTGATTTCCGTTGTTGTTTTTTTCTGTGTGAGTCTTTTCTGTGTTGTGTGAACCGTGTAGCTGAGTGTGAGATTTACGAGTTGCAGGCTTAGCTCCACTGTCAAGAGTTTCTAATGGAGAAACTCTTGCAGTTAAGAATTGAGGAGCGTGTAGTGAGGGTTTGGTATGAACATGATGATGAATGGAGGTTCGCAGGGTATGAGAGATGAAGATGAGAATGGTTAGAGTTGATGGAGAGTGAATCGAGAGCTTGAAGTTGCAGAGTGATGATGATTGAATGAAGATGAATTGAAGAATGTGGAGAGAGAGAGAGAACTGAAAATGGAGAGTGTGAATGGTGGAGCGACTGAATTGTGGAGGTGATGAGAATATATAGAGGTTGAGAGAGTGGAATTCAGTTGAAGGAGGAGATTCTGAGTCATTGGATTAGAGGGAGTTAGTTATGAGATCAAGGGTGAGGATTGAGTTAAGTGGAGAGGTTAGTTACATTCTGTTATAGGTTGTTATGAAGTTAGTTAGTAATTCTGTTATAACGGTTGAAGTTAGTTTTTCTGTTAGGAGTTAGGAGGTAGTTAAAGATATAACTGTTAGTTGGTTATGGATTCTGTTTTGAGAATTGGTTATAAGTTAGTTGTCGGTTATGTGACAGTTGGAGTTAGTTGGTGATTGTTTAAGGGATGTCTCAAAGTTAGTTTCTTTCTGTTATATGGCTGTTAAACAATGTTAGTAGCTCTGTTAGGATGTTAGTAAATTAGAACTGGTGGTAATGTGAATCTGGAAGTTAGTAGTTATAGGATAATTAGAAGGTTGCTTTGAGGGAGAATATGTGCTGACTTGCTTGGCTGATTTTGTGCAGGTTTGAGGTGGGTTTTGATTGTTTGGTAAATGTATATGTTAACTGTCAGCTTTGCTCTTAATGGTAAATGATGTGAACTTATTTTTTGTGTATGCTGCTGATTAAACTGTTTTCAACATAATTCCAAATGCCTTGAATTTTATATGGTTTGGAATTCGAATTGAAATGCTTCTGTTTCTTTTGTAGGATTTGGAAAAGGCTGGAATATGGCATTGGCAGTAAGATGGCAGTGTGAAGTTTGGAGCAGAAGGTCATTTGAAGGGTTTATGGAAGGAATGAAGGAAAATTGACTTGAAGAATCTGAAGAAAGAAGATTAGGATTATGAACGAAGGACTCAAGGAAATAATTAATGTAATTTTGGATGTAAGATGAATTGGATCTTGAAATGAATTTGGATTGTGAAATATAATGTGATGAACTCTTGAACTTGTAAAAATGTGTATTTTTTTTGTAATCTTCAATTGCAATGAATGTTGTGTTTCTTTGGGGAATTGTAATGAATGTTAACTTTTGAGTGGTGTAATGGAGACATTTGGTGTTCTTATAATTTTGACTTAGCCTTGAATAAATCTTGGATGAGTGAATCTCTTTTCCAAACATACTTGAATATCCTTATACGTGACATTTACCTTAAGTTTCACGTGACTCTTTCTTCCCTCATAATTCAAGAATGATCTCAAATAAAAGCACTGCCTTTTTAATAAAGTCCCTTTGTGATATAACTTGAAGACACAAGACCTTAATCTTGTCTTTTAATTGGTGAAACTCAACAAATTCACGCAAGGAAACATTAAACTCTAATATCCCCAAAGTCCTTGATCTTAAACCAAATTTATTGGTTAATGATGCATGGCTTTATTTATGACTAGAAATGCAAATGATGTTAAAGCAATAAGCCAGTTAGAAATAAAATGGATGGGCAAATTTTGGGGTGCAACAAACGGTACCCATCTAGTTGGTTTCGCAATCGAGTGTTAGCTTAAGTTTACATTCTTCTATTTTTTGGGTGATAAACGAAAAGGAAAATGTTTTTGGTTTTTTTTTATTATTGGTTCTGACAAGACTTTGGGTCCTGCTCCTACGTATCTCCATGTACAATGTAGAACTCAAGGATACATAGTTCTTAGACTACTTTTTTTTGGAGTTTTTGAAAGGGTGTCTGACGAGACTTTGGGATCTCGCTCCTACTAGGTGTGTTCAAAACCAAACCAACCAAATAGAAAACCGCAAACTAAACCAAACCAAACCGAAACCGCTATAAATCACATTTGGTTCGTATTTGTTTGGGTCATCTTTTAACAAAACCACACGATTCAGTTTGTTTTGCGGTTTGTATTTTGTAAACCGAATCAAACTGCATTACGTTACAACCTAACATTTACTTAACTCACATCCAACCCAAAATTAAACCTATTATACCTTAGCCTTATGATTACGAATAGTTTTCTCTTCCTTACACATATGATTTCAGTCCCGATCTTCTCAAATCTCTAATAGCGTTATTACGCCTTCTTTGTCACATACATTTTCCCTTTTCTTCTATAATCTCTACACTCTTATATTCTTTCTTTTTCACCTTCTCAGTTTCGTTTTTATTGCACATCTTCTTCTCTAATCTCTCAACTATTTTCTTTTTTCTTTTTCTTCTTCACTAACCTCTCGTCTCGTGTCTTCTACTTTTTTTTCTTTCATTATAATAATTTTAATATTGTGTTATACTATTATTTTATTTTTATTATTTCACTTTTATCTAATTTAATTTTTACATATTAAATGGAAAGTTGTTGTCAAAATATGACGAGTTTTGTTGATATTTGATAGTGTATGAATGTCTAAATACAAAGTTATGGCTCAATAAAATATTTGTAAAAAACTGAACCAAACTAAACCGCATTTGTTTGGTTTGGTTTTTTCTAAAAGCCAACCGAACCAAACCAAACCGCATGATTTTTTCTCTTGCGGTTCAGATGATTTTTTCCGTCAAAACCGCCCAAATCGAACCGCGAACACCCCTAGCTACGTATCCTTAGGTGCGATGAGAAACTCAAGACGAACTTTAATGTTGTTGGTTGGTTTTATTTATGAAAAGGGGTCTAATCGCACTTTGGCGGAAAAGATAAGTTTGAAAGGGGTTTACACCTGGGCAATGAGTGGCTCCGCGCTTGGGCAGAAAATGAAGTGATGAGTTAGAGTTGTTTTTAAGTTTTTATGAGAAAGGTTTGAAACGGACTCGACGTTAGATCGAGTATTTAATTGTTTTTTGAATTTATTGGGGAAATGGATGGTGAGATTTGGAGGGAATTGGGATGAGAGGTTGTTGATTTTGAAGGGAAGATTTGTGGAGTGATCTGTGTGAGATGGCTGTGTTGATAGAGAGCCACTGATTAAAGAAAAAATGAGAGGTGTGGATCGGTTTTTCTGAATCCATTTTGTGTTTGTTTTGTGAATTTGTTTTGGTGTTAATCTTCCGGTGAAAACACGTGAACTTTGGCATGTATGTATGCTAATGTGAGATGTATGCTGTATGTTGTTTTTTTATTGTGTTTATTCTCTCTTGCAGTTTAGAGGCTGATGGATGGGGTATACATGAAGATGGTGCGTATGTGTGAATATGGACATGCTGCTGATGCGTGGATGATGGACTGAATAACCTCTCTTTTTTTCATTTTTTTCTTTTTATTTTGACTTTTGTGATCTCTAAAATACCTGTAGCAGATGTACGTATACCATGAAACTTGTATGAAGAGTGTCTTGAAAAGAAGGAAAAAATCTTTCTATTTTTTGTATTTTTTCTGTAATTAAAAAAGCTGATGTAATACAAAACTATATAGTTATTTTCTTACTAATTTCTATCTTATAATTTAATTAACCAAAATCACTTAGTAATAGTACCAAAAGATTAGAGTAAATCAAATAATAAGAATGATAATAGAATGAAAAAAACAATTAAACACAAGATGCAGTTAAGAATAATAACCAATTTAGTTATTAATGGAATATCAATTCAATTAATAACAAAATTAGTTATTTACTTAAAAATGTGCAAATTCAAATGTAATTAAGAATGTGAAAATAAGTCAAATGATACGTTTGGCTAAAAGATCATATTTTAGATATTTAAAGACAAATTTGCAGATGAAAAGTCAACTTATTTTTTAGATGCAAATGACGTAGATGAACTATGCTAAAATGGCTATTTTCTAGGGATTAAGCATATGAAACTCAAAATAGCTTAACTTAAGGACAGAAATGCACGGAGGGAAAAAATTAAGGACAAAAAAGTCAGCTAAGATTTTTGTTGCATAGCTGGATGCAAGAGTTTCACTGGATTGAGTGGAACTAATCTGACCACTTGCGAAGCTAGAATTGGATTCGGATGTAAAGAAACTACTTCTCAAGGATCTGTGATATTTAGTTGCGAAAGAAGAGGCAGTTCAATACTTGCTGCTAAGGTAGTAGCAGAAGCTTCCCGTGCAGTGGTGGATTTGGTAGCCTTGGATCCATCCATATTTGTTGAAGATAAAAATCGGCGATCCGTAAATCTTGAAGAAATGAAACTGAACTTGTGCTAAGTCAAATTAGAACACGATAGATCTTCGCTTTAGATGGACGGAACCACAGTTTCGTCCTAGAAATAAAAATGATATGCTTGAACGGAGGTGATGGTGGAGCGCAACCTCCAATGAGGTAGAGTGGGGGTACCAGCAATGTTAGTACTCTAACACTTAAGTCATTATATGAAGAAAAAAAGTGAAATGAAAATTGTGTATCCAAATCTTGTTACCACAATTTCGTGCCTACTCTCTTTCTCTCTCTCTCTCTCTCTCTCTCTCTCTATATATATATATATATATATATATATATATGTGTGAAAATTAAACGAACTAGCTATTTGTTTGCCGCTCTTCGTGGATGGCTCACTACAAAAAAAAAAGTCTCAGTAGTGACGTGAATATCACGCCACAAACCAAAAAAACACATCATAAACCAATATTTGCGACGTGATAATTTACGTCGCAGGAGGCAAGGTGGCAACTTTTAGTGACGTGATTTTCACTTCACTATTTAGTGAAGTAAAAATCACGTCGCAAAATTTGGACCAGAGATTAATGCACATTCAATCGGAGCAGGCGTAGCAGCGTTTGGGTCAGAAAAAGCATTTTTAGTTGCAACGTGATTTACATGTCACTATTTAGTGACATGAAAATCACGTCACTAAATTTAGGAGTAAATGAAAAGTGCATTTAAATGTGTAATGTTGCGACGTGATTTTCATGTCACTACTTAGTGACATGGAAATCACGTCACTAATATTTTTTTTTGCAAAAAACCAAATATATATTTTTATATATATATATATATATATATATATATATATATATATATATATATATATATATATATATATATATATATAAAAACTAATTCAATAAACTAAATATACTAAAATATAAAAATTAAGAAACTAAAATTATAAATCTAATATTACTAAATAATGTAATTATAATTTAATTAATAGTTTACACAAATTCAAAATCAAAAGTAACAACAAAATAAAAACTAAATTAAATCAACAATCAGTCCGGGTCGGGAAACTCATCATCAATTAGAATTTCCTGATCAGTCGGCGCAGAACCCTCCATATTTTGGTTTCCACCAAAAGATTGCATAAATTGTCCCATTTGTGCCTCCATATCTGGTTGTCTTTTCGCCATGACCTCCATTTCCCGCTGATGATCATTCCGCATTACCATCATTTGGGCCTCAATTTGGGCTTTTAGTGCCCCTTCACGTTCCGCCGCCTCACGCCTCACCTAATTTACCGCCAATTGTCTTACGGTTTCTCTCTGTTCATCTGTTAAAGTTACAGGACGTGAACCTCCTTCCCCGTCGAGAACTCTTTGATATAGAGTTCTATCATCAGGTCTCAAGGTGCCTGCCAAATTTCCACCACAAAAAAACACCCGTTAGGCCCCTTGCCGCCAATGACTTTAGTCCAAAGATAAAAATCCACATCCGGATGAAGCGGCTCTCCCGGTCTTGGAGTATACTGAGGATTAATAGTCAGAAATTGTACAAGCAATGCCTGATAATCATCCTACACATACCAAAAAAAGTTAAATATAATTTAGTTGCCACATGAATTTCACGCCACAAATTTAGTTTCCACATGATTTTCACGCCACAACATCTCACATGCCACATGAAAATTATAACACCCCAATTCTACCTATCGGAATTAATTAATAAATCACCATTTACATCAGTTCAGAATCGGCACTTTTATCACCAATTTAATTCATATATATCAACACTTTATCGGCACTTCACAATCGCCACCAAATACATCACAATACAATTCATCGCTTAGTGAAATACCGATAGCTTAAAAAAATAATACTGATAGGTTAACTAAATATAATACCCAACTTAACCAAATAATACCGATAGCTTAACCAAATATAATACGGATAGCTTAACCAAATATAATACCCAACTTAACCAAATAATACCGATAGCTTAACCAAATATAATACGGATAGCTTAACCAAATATAATACCCAACTTAACCAAATAATACCGATAGCTTAACCAAATATAATACCCAACTTAACCAAATAATACCGATAGTTTAACCAAATATAATACCGATAGCTTAACCAAATATAATACCCAACTTAACCAAATAATACCGATAGCTTAACCAAATATAATACCGATAGCTTAACCAAATATAATACCCAACTTAACCAAATAATACCGATAGCTTAACCAAATATAATACGGATAGCTTAACCAAATATAATACCCAACTTAACCAAATAATACCAATAGCTTAACCAAATATTATACGGATAGCTTAACCAAATATAATATCCAACTTAAATAACTTACCATAGCTTTTTGTGTACGATCGTCAACAAAAGCTCCTGTTTTCTTTTTCCGAGTCCTCGCAACCAGCTCGGTCATAAGTGGTGGTCTATTTAATTACTTAGTCTAAATAACAAAATAAACTATAATTAATAATATCAATTATTAATTGAAATTATAACTTTAAGAAGTGGTAATAATTATTACCAGGCGTCGAACATGCTCAGTAGTGCTTATACTTCCAACAGCATTAAGGCAACCCTCCTTTTCAGATGCTCTCATCTTCTTTGCATTTTCAGATTTGGCCGCAAACTCATCACTCTCCCAATATTTAAGAAGTTCCTGAAAGATTTCTTCTCCTATCAACCTGGGACGGATGCCATGAAGTTCCCAACGCTTTCTAACACGTCGTAGCATGTCAGAAAGTCGTCTTGCAGTTTTTCTCCTATCCAACTCATCATCCGCAGTCTCATCCTCCGCCTGATCATCATCCTGTGGGGGCACATGTGGGGGATGTGGGGTGGGACCAGTCTCTGTGGGAGCAGGTGGAAAACTAGATCCTCCAGTCTGCTGGAAAGATGGTGGGGTGGGACCAGTCTGTGTGGGAGGTAGAAAACTAGATCCTCCAGTCTGCTGGAAAGATGAGGGACTAATCTTTGTGGGAGGTGGAAAACCAAATCCTCCGGTCTGCCGGAAGGATGGGGGCACATGTGTCTGATGGAAGGATGGGGGCATCTGTGTCTGCTGGAAGGATGGGGGCATCTGTGTTTGCTGGAAGGATGGGTAACCAGGTGGTGGTGGGGTAATAAAAGACGGACTGTCATATGGATACGGAGAGGAGAGTAGTGGCAGAAAACCCTGAGTACTGGTGTCGCCCTCGGTTTTTTACCGTACCTCTCGTGTGAGAGATACGCGAACTTACACTCTTCTCTTTTTTGCTTTTTGTGTTTTTGAAAATCAGAGAGTCGCCACCGACTTTTATTTTATCCAATTAAGGAAAGGTTTATAAAAGAAACAAAAAAAGACCTTTAAGAAATTCTGGGTAAGGGGGTAGGTTATACAAAGGGAAGGTATTAGCACCCTTTGTATCCATGGTTATCCATGGGCTCTTTAATTTGCTTAGCTCACTTGTTTTGAATCACTTTTATCTTGCCTTGACATGCTTGTATGTGGTTTCAAATACTTTTTGCAAATTGACTTTGTAATGATCCTTGTGCGGATGTATACAAAGTGTTTTATCTTTTGAAAAATGTTTTGAAAAAAAGAACGTTACCTTCGTAATGATCCTTGTTTGGATATATACCAAGTATTGTCTTTTTTTTTGAAAGTTTTATTTTGAAAAACAACGGTATATGAGACATTTGTTTGTTTTGATTTGAGTAAGCAAATTAGGAGGTCTACCCTAAGTTATAAGGTCTTTTCCTATTTCCTTTAGAAAATTCTCCTTTCACCGGATGTAAACGAAAGTTCGATTTTGCATTTGAAACAGTAGAATTTGATTTTGATTTTGAAAAGAGTAAAAGAGGGATTACCCTAAGAGGTGCAAGTGTGATTTGTGTTTTGATTCAGATATTTTATCTTTGAAGTTAGTGACCTAACGCTTCAATTTTTTATCTTTGACAATCACGCAGTTTTATATGTACAGAAATTAAAATGCGGAAATGTAAAATGCGGAAAATAAATCTACGCTATTACATCGATTGTGCGGGAAATGTAAACTACGCTATTTACATGAATTTGACAACCTATACACTTGATCTAGGAATTTAAATTGCAAGAAAATAAAAGAAATATTTTTGGATTTTTTGATGATTGATTTTAATTAGAATTAATGCATGATTAATTTAATTAAAATGAGAAAGAGGTGGAAATAAAATTTAAACCTAAAAATTAAATTTGAAATATGTTCAAAATGCTTGTCAATTAATTTTAAAATAAAACTAATTTTTTGGATTTTTTGAAATTGATTTTGAAATTATTAAGTTAAATAATCATATAATTATACAAATAATTACACAAATAACTAAAACTTAAAGAGAAAATATTCTAAATATGTACAAAATTAGTGTATAATATATAAACTATATTTAATATTAAGAACAATTTTTTTTATGATTTTTTGATTGGTTGAAATAATTAAAAGATAAATATATACATATTATCTAATTAATTATACAAAATATTTAAATTATGAAGAAAAATAAAATATTTTTATATCAGAAAATAATATATTATTTTATCAACTTAAAAATATTTTTTGTGTATTTTTTGGACTTTTAAAACTATTTTAAAATAATTTTGCAAAGAAAATTAAATAAAATGAAAATATATTAAATTATGATCTGGTGTGGTTGGCTGGAAAGTCCATGGTAAGGACTAGCATGTTTAGTGCGTTGGATTGATGGATGGATGGATCTGATGGTCACTGAAGCGAAGGCGTATGGCACTCAACACACCTGCAAAGCACTGGATTAGAAAGTTTTAAATTTAAAACGCGCGCGCTCTGTCCAATGAGGTGAGGACACCTCATCATCTTCAACCTCTCGCCAACACATTTAACAGCGTTTTTATGAGAAAAGCGTTGTAATAGATGAGTTCTAAACCTGCAAAATAGCGAATAGGGGTAAACATGAATAGAAATTTGGCCCGACATTGCCATTTGATTTGGCTTGATTCACTGAGTTCAAATATGCCATTAATTTTGCTTCTAACGAAAAACCCTAAAATAGAGTTCACAAACCCTAGAATGGTATCTTCGTGTATATGCAACCAAACTGCAATTAACTATCCAGAAATGATCAGAACACCAAACAAAACTTAAATATGAGTCTACATCTTGTTAAACATGCAAGTATGATGAGATTTTTGTAAGTTTTAGTTCGAGCAAACCGTGAGGTATAGGTACGTGTTCTTGATGATTCAAGGCTTGCAATTGATCTGGTTATGTTTAGTGAGGGTCAGGGAACGTGTTTGAGTATTTAGTTTGTATTGAAACAAGCTAGAAATTAAAATTCGAATTTTAAATTTCTTTGAAAAATTCAAGTTGATACAAGTATGTTACAAGCATATGTCTGGCTCTCAATTCGTGTCTCCTTTATTACTGAAGTGTCCTAGCCCTTATATAAGCATTGAAGTGCTTAAAAACTAAGCTAAAAGCATTAAGTGCTTTTGTTGAATTTTGGAATTTTTTAATATATGTAGCTTTGAATTCAAGCAACCATGGCTTGAATTTTCCACACCTCTTGCTCTTAGGCCTGCTGTACTTCCCTTGCTGCAGAGATTTGAATCTTCTTTGATGACTCATGCTTAGAAACTAAGCTACATATTATCCTTCCATTTTCCTTTTTTAATTTAATCTTAAATGTGATAAAATTAAATCAAAAAGGAAGCAAAAATGCTATGGGCTTTGTCTTGGTCGTGGGAGGCCCTTCACATTATGGGAAACATGTTTGGATCATGTAATTTAGGTCTCATTTGGAAGAAAAACATTTTTGATCAATGTTGATTTCATGCATTTTCCCAAAATTTAGCCAACTTCAACAAGGCATAAATCCCTCAATTTTTATCATATGAAGGAGTTCTTATACTTTTTGGAAACCTCAAAGAGTCCTCTAACCAATGTCTTTGGTCTCATATCAAAATGATTTTCCATGCTCCTTGTGTGTCCTTTTGAAAAAAGTGACTTTTTGTTGACTTTGAAAATGACCTGTAATGTCTTGATTCATATTTTTCAAATGGTGAATCTAATGACCATGGGACCAATTGCATTTGAAAGATAATTGAATTTCCTTCAAAATGAGCTTTGGTTTGAATTTTTTGGATGAAGGATGAGAGAGTTATGACCAGTCAAAGTTCAGTTGATTTTTTATCTTTCCTTGGTGAATTATGATAAACCAATGATCAAATGATGAATCTTTTGACAAAATATGGATGTTGACAAAAAATTTCATTTTTGACTGTCTGTTGACTTTTTGGTCAAACGGGTCGTCTGTTGACTGTTTGAGCTGCTGACTGTGCGTCTGAGTGAATTGAAGTTTGAAACTTTGTATGGTGGTACTTTGAGATATATGGAGGTCCATGAAATCCATTTGAGGTCTCAAAAACTTGTTCTCCTGAAAAAACAAGAAAACCCTAATTAGGGACTGTTTGTGTAGGAGACAGTTAAGCGTACCTGATTTTTGTGGAGTGCTGAGTCTCTGCTAATCATGTGATATTCAGAAGACTTCTAGAACAAAAATCTTGGAATTTTAAAATGCAAAAGATTGATTTGATTGATGGTACAAAACACGGAGAATTGCACTGTCAGCGAGTTTGATTGTCAACTGACTGTCCGGGTATTAATGTAGCAGTTAAGGTGAAAATTCAACAGTCAAAGTTAATTTTTTTTGTTGTTTTTGTTTTGTGTTAATGAGTGATTAGAAAAACACAGACGTAATAAATAAATAATATATACTGTATGCGAGCAAAATTACCGATAATAACCCTGAAAAACATTTAATGCACAGAAAAATAAATATTTAACTGGAAGAAAACACACAAAATATTATCTGGATAATTAAACTACAGTACAACAGATAGTACAACATTTAATACTGACAGTACAAATATTACATACTATAATGAACAGTACGACGAGTAAATGGTACATTAAGAAATAAGAGATACGACAAACTTTAAGAATGACGATTAATAACCCATGCTACAAATAATAACATATAGATGATTGGGAGTGTAAACATCCCAGGTCCGCATTTTTCAGGACTATGCAGACAGAAGAAGGACATGATTACCACCATGACAGTGATGACCATAAGAAAACACGTTTCCACCCGCTTCGCCATTTTGCCGGGGAAGAAGAGAGAATGAATATGAAGTAGAAATTTGAGAGATGAGTTAGAATTTGATGTGAGATTTTATGAAAAAAATGAGAGGTATTTATAGAATGAAAAGAAAGATAGAGACGTTGGGGAATGAAGTGATTCCGTACAAAAGGTAAATTTGAGTGGAAGTAGGATTTGAAAGAAGGTGTATGGTAGGGTTTGAAAAAAGAGATGTATAGAATAAAGTTAGGATTTGATTTTGAAAGAAAGAGATTTTGGAAAATAATAGAATATAGTACAAAATTTAGTGGGAAACAAAAGTTAATAACAATTTACTTGTTACCAGTACAGTCTGAGTCCCTGGACTCTGCGCCTGCAAAAGATTTAGTTTTGTACCAATTGCGTCAGTACTATTTATCCGTAAATAAATCTCAAATAAATAGCGTGTGTGAAGTTATAAACAGTACTTGGCGTTTGTGTAAGAATAAATTCAACAGCGAGCCAAAATACCGTATAAGAAAAAATCTTAAAAACCAAGTATTCATAAATCAGGATATTTATGGAATAAAAATCCAAGATTATATGCAGCTCTTGAAGTTTTTCTTGAAAAAAGATGCGGGCAAATTTTAGGGTATAACAGTTGCCCCTATTCAATCTTCTTAAACCTGAAGAGATTGTTTGAAATCGGAAGGTAGAAGATGATTGAATATTTTAGATGCCCCGAAAATTTGCACTTACCTTGACCGGAAGTGATGCTGGAATTTGTCTTTGAATGTTGTCTGAGACATGTTGTTGACAGATCGAAACATTATCTGAGATGGGCTTTCTGATGCCATCTGGCAGATGTATTTGATGGTTTGTTCACCAGAATGAATCCATTGATTAAATCTTGATGAAGGATTTGAAAACCTCTGCATTGACTGTTTTGGAACCGTCCGAGGTTACCGCTTTAAGTCTTGGAGGATGATCGTTACGGAACTGTCCAAAGTTTTTCCGTTTTAGATTTTGAAAGTTGATCGCTGTGGAACCGTCTGAGGTATCAGCTTTAGATCTTCGATGGTAGATCGTTCTGGAACCGTCTGAGGTATCAGCTTTAGATCTTCGATGGTAGATCGTTCTGGAACCGTCTGAGGTATCAGCTTTAGATCTTTGATGGTAGATTGTTCTGGAACCCTCTGAGGTATCAGCTTTAGATCTTTGATGGTAGATCGTTCTGGAACCGTCTGAGGTATCAGCTTTAGATCTTTGATGGTAGATCGTTCTGGAACCGTCTGAGGTATCAGCTTTAGGTCTTTGATGGTAGATCGTTCTGGAACTGTCTGAGGTATCAGCTTTAGATCTTCGATGGTAGATCGTTCTGGAACCGTCTGAGGTATCAGCTTTAGATCTTCGATGGTAGATCGTTAGGGAACCGTCTGAGGTATCGACTTAGATCTGTGTTGGTATGTTTTTTTTGAGTTGATAGGTGATTTGAAAAGAGATCTCTTCAGAATGAATCTTCGACTGATTGTATCTGAGAGGACTGCTGGCCTGAATAGAATTCAGGGGAACACTGCATGTGATTGAGAACATCTTTGCTGAAGACATCCGTCTGCCTGAAAAAATCAAGTTAGTGACATGCAATGTCATGATGCATGTAATGTATGAGATTTTTGAACTAAAAGAGAAATATGCATGTTATGTATGCGTTCGCCATGAAACATTATATGATGTGTATGAATATGCGTATGACGTATGATGTATGATGTTGTATGACTTATGCAGTCTTAAGCGTATCAAGCTTCTGGTTGGGAAAATAAATGAAGGCATTGTGATCATCGATGTTTTTTTTTGTCTTCTTGTTTGAGTACCCTCGGCTGAGGACCTACTTTGAGAACCAGGGTGCTCTGTTGAAGGACTTTTGACTACCGCTCGGGGATGAAAGGTAATTTGAAAATTCTGACTTTGATGCCCTTTAAAATGGGAATGAAGAGGATGCATAATCCTCCGATGCACTATTTGACCAAGTCCTGGTGTGGAGATCACACCTTTTGGGGATAGCAATCTGGAACAGCCCTGCTGGGGAATAAGATTTCTCGAATCACTTTGAGGAATTTGCTGAGAAATGTATTTCTGTTGGGGATTTTTCTTCTGATGCTGGTTTCGGGATGATGTCCAAATGATCGGGACATTAACATCAATCATATGCACATGTTCATTCAAAATTATCATTTGGGACGTTTACGTATTCAAAACAGAAAAAGTGAAAATGTTGATTTTGAGCATAAGATGCATTGATTTTTGAAAAAGAGCCATGATAGGCTGATTAGTACAAGGAGACAAAAATCCTAGTAGTAGGAAATTGTCATAAAGCTTTGAAAAAGTAGAGAAATAGCTATGTGAAAACAATCCAATCAAGTTTCAATTCTGCTATTGCCAATCTGTCTTCGAGCATCTCATCCCTCACTTGTTGGAAGAAAGTAGTTGGATTGATCGGTATCTTTGATGTGTTGAATCTTGAAGGTGAGTAGGCAGCTGAACGGAACATAGTTGTACGCTTTATTCCCTAACTTTTGCCTAGGCTGCCTTTTCAGGTTTTCAGCCTACTGTCATACCCCAATTTTTGACCTAAGATACCACCTCATATCATTGCATATGCATCATTTGCATCTCTAACAAATTGCATAGCTTGTGTTTGTTACTTGTGCTCAGCAGGGTTTAATCAAGAGATCACTCATCAGTGCAAGAAACAATCAATTAGGGTTTTGTTCTCCCTTCATCTCAAATGAATCATCTTCATCAATAATTAACATTTGGTCCTCAGAGATTCATTTCAACAAGCTCAACAGCTTTGAATCGACTGAATTAGAGTTTTGACTGAAGACAGCACACTCCTGACTTTTGCTCAGAATTTGACCTAATGGCTTGGGACATGATATCAAGACCTCAAGTGCATCATTTTGACCTAATCCATTGGCTCATAACATCTCCTACACAAAGATTGATCAGACAAATCCTCAGATTAGGGTTTTGAACTATCAGGGACTAAAATCAGGGATCACATTTGGGAAACCCTAAAAACCCCCAGGAAGTCAATCAAAGGTTTCAATCATCCTCAAATAATCCCTATGACAACATACAATGGAAATTGTATCTCAATTCAAGATCCACAGTCATCAATTTCATCAGGTCGACAATTAGGGTTTTGACCTAATTCACTGAACAACTGACTTTTTAATCAGGACATGGTGCCACAACTCAAACCATGGCTCAATATCCTCTAATGCTTCAATGTGATCCATTCATACCATTCATTTGATGAGGATAGCCTGTTTCATTGAAAACTCCAGAAACGCGATTCGTCTGAAAAAGTCAACTGTACAAGATCACCATTGACTTTTGGGGAATTTTGGTCAACCATAACTTTTGAAGTGTCAAATCATCAATATATGATATGAGAAGTCATTTGATCAAGAAAAATCAAGAAAATCAATCAAGAATCAAAAAGTCAAAAGTTTGACTTTCATACTTAGAAAATTTTCTAAGTGTTTTTCATGGTTTTTTCCAAATTTTGGAAGGGAATTTCTCAAAATTTCACCTACAAACTGAAAAAAACTTCCAACATGAAAGTTGTAGATTTTGATCCAATAAACAACTTTGACACATATAAATTTTTTCCATAAGATCAACCATTTAAGAGATATGGAGCTTCAAAGTTGGTACTTTTTGAAAACTTCACTTAAAACTTCATTTTTCTCAAAGTTCATGGATCTTTTTCACCCATTTCCTTAAAGAGCTTGAAGAAACTTTCAACTAGGGTTTTGAAGTATGCAACATGAGCTTTCCAAAATGTCAAAGAGCATGAAAAAATATGGAGTGTAGCCATGGTTTTGAATTTTGACATTAAGTGAACTTTTCACTTGGAATTTCAAGTCATTTTGCCAAAGTTATGAACCATTTTGCCTATAATCCAAGTAATGATGCAAAGAGGCAATAATTGAAGATATTTTCTCTGATTTGAGATCAGAATGGAAGAGGATAGGAAGATAGGATTTTAACCATGGTTTGGTCACTTTAACCATTTTGCATTAAATGGTAAGATTCCTTTCTATCTCCAAATGCCAAATCACCAATTCTTGATCAACTTGCAAAAGTCTGAGTTCAGAACTCTTGGCCTATAAATAGAGGTGCAAATCACTCTTCAATTCATACAAAAACCTCACAATTATAGGTTTTCTCTCTTCTTTCTTGAATTGCAAGTTTCTTAAGTTTCAAAGAGGTAAAATGCTCAACCTCTAAACCTTTGAAGTTCTGAGCAAAATGATGCTTCCCACAACTCATAAACATCATTTGAAACTTGTTTGAACCACTCATACACCCCAAAAACACCTCAAGCTCAAAATCACTACCTCACTTCTCAAATATGCATAACCATGGCCTTATCATGCCAAAATCCATTCAAGATCATTTCTGTCCAAACTAACACTTCCAACACCTCATATATATCACATATGAACTATCCAAACACTCACATATGATCTGAAACATCTCCATCTTCAAATTCGATTCATACTTGAAGCAACTGCAGATCGGGTGCCATGGCCATGCTCAGATGAATTCAACTTGTTCCAGACATCCAGACACCTTCCATAATCATCATAGAAGCTATTCAGATTGATACAAAGCATCTGTAACACCTCCAGATCAAAATCCAATTCTCAGTTTGGCCGTTTTTGAGGTAAGTGCACTTGAACTTCAAACTCTACTCTCCACGCATCATAAATGAAATATGAACATACCATCTCATTTCTGCACACATGAGGATCATTAACCCTCAATCAATTGCATCATAACTTGCACATACACGATTTCAGATTGAATCATAGAATTAGGGTTCTTCGTGTTCATCAGAAAATTGATAGCCTTAGAGTGAAAATAAATGCAATTAAAGACCACCATCATGATCCTTATGAAAAAACGAGTGAGTTAGACCCTTCACTTGATCAATTTGGTTCAGTTTTCAGAAAATTCAAATTCAAATTGGGATTGTGTTCTTGGCGCGTTTTTTGGTTCATAAGTTTTGAAATTCAGTTGAGTAATATATTCTACCAAGCGCGTATTACTAACAAGCCACAAGCGTGGCTCAGCTGGTTATTGTTTTGGTTGGTGACCTTAGGGTCACGAGTTCAAGTCCTCTAGGGACCAAACCATTTTTTTTAACACTTGTTTTTCTTCATTTTTTTTACAACTTTAATTAATTAATTAACACATCAAATTAATTCATTTTTCATTCATTTTTTGTACACTCTTTATTTAACACATATATTTTATGAATATCAAAAAAAATCACAAAAAAAGATTTATTTAATACATTTTTAAATAGGTTTAAAATGACATGTTTTAAGTGTTTTTTTATACTTTAAAATATTGTTTTTCATTTGATTCTTAACCTAATCACTTGTAAATATTTTTTGTGATCAAACCCTAATCACTTAGGTCTTAATTAAGCATTAAAATTTGATTTTTTTTTACTTAATTAAGTTGACTTTTGTCAAATTCAAATTGTTTTAAAACAAACGATCATTCTTTTCAAAACAATAAACCATTTCTTTTTGAAACTATTGATTAAATCTTTTTTAATTGATCAATTGATTTTCAAAATGATGTGGGGCCTCTCGAATATTAGAGAGTATAAGACCCACTCTTTTTCCTTTTTTATACAGTTTTTCTTTGTACAGAAAACTCTTTCAAAACAATACTTTTCAAACTATTTTCAAAACAACAAACGACGCGTCTGTAAATAAAACGATCAACCATGTTTTATAAAATAAAACACGGGCCTCCACGTAGGTATAAGTCCCAAGCCATTTTGTACATACCCACTCCAGTACATGAAATTAGGTATTTCATTGTACGCCTTTTGTACATATCTCGATCAGTTTGATTTTTAACTTTGAAATAACAAACCAAAAATGAAGGTTTCTTTAAATCTTCCCAAAAATACCATGGGCCTCCATGTAGGTATAAGTCCCGAGCCCTTGTAAATACCTGTTTACATAACTGTTGAATAAACTCAAGTGGACCTCTCCTCGAGTATAAGTCCCGAGCCCGTGTATACAGATGGATCATGCTTACAGGTATATTTCCTTCATAAACTCCATTATATACACACACTTTGTCATATATGTATAACTGTTCATATTTGTTCATGTATTTGTTCATGTTTGTTCATACTTGTTCATGTATTTGTGATTGTGTTATATATGTTTGTTTAACTTAGTACAACACTAGGTTCCTCATAGCCTCCTATTGGGCTTCGTGCAAAGAATCTCCCCTAGTTTAGGTTAGGACATAGAGTATGGTTTCCCGGTGAAATCGCTTTAAGAGCTCAAACCAACTATACCATGCCTCCCCTTGGGCTTTGTACAAACGAGTGTCCCTCCCATAGCCTCCTCTTGGGCTTACAATGCAAGGACCCTGGATTGTCCCTCCCATAGCCTCCTCTTGGGCTTACAATGCAAGGACCCTCGGATAGCCTCCTCTTGGGCTTCGTACAAGGACCCACGGGCTTCTTATAAGCATCCCCAATATCCAAATCAAATACCCTAGGAGATTAGACATTTATCATCTCTATGATAGGAGTATCTCTTCTATATCATCACAAACAATCAATCAATCAAAATCAAACTTTTTTGCCACAAGGCTGGCTAATCAATCAATCTGTTTTACCACCGTACTGGATGATTAATCAAAGTTTTTGTCACAAGGCTGACTTCATTGAAACTTTTGCCACGAGGCTGGCTGATTAATCAAAACTTTTTGTCACAAGGCTGACTTCATTGAAAGTTTTTGCCACAAGGCTGGTTAAACAAACAAAAATCAAACAGATGTATGTGATGATATAGATTAGATACATCTAGCATTTAGATGACATTTGTCTCTTTTCCTTTGCTTCCACTAGCATAAGTGGGAACTACGATTGCTCTGACTTTCTCAACATCCCTTTGAGAATACGTAGGCACAAGGTCGATCCTTGGCGAGCAAAACAAAACAAAAAAAAAAACCATTCAAACCTTAGCACCCGTAAACCCGAGCTACAGATGCTCTGATTCCCTCTAAGGGATATGTATGCAGAGGATCGCGATGATCTTTGCGAGTATAATCAAACAAACACCTTAGGTCCCACCTATTTCACAACAGAACCTCTCAATAACATGGAATGAAAAACAAAGCAAAGAAACCTATAGAGTACTATAGATACGTTGGGTGCTAATACCTTCCCTTCGTATAACCAACCCTCTTACCCAAGATCTCTCCCCCCACTTTTAGGTTATTGCAGCTTTTTTCCTTTTCCTCCTTTGGAAATAATAAAAAGTTTGGTCGGTACAAAAGAAAAATCATTTTTATGAGCACTCGAGCCCAAAGAAGGCATCAGGTGTCTCATCCCACAAAAAAGAGGAACAAAACGATTTTTCGCCCGCGACACCTACCGGGATAGCATTATTTAGTCTCTAACTTTTGCCTGGATCGCCCTTTCGGGTTTTCAATCCACCGAGACGCTCATTTTTTGCCTAAATTGCCTTTCAGGTTTTCAACTTAGCGAGCTTTTCTTCAAGCGAAGTACTTTTTGACTATGTCCGCATTCACAGGGTGTGGGAAATCCTCTCCATCCATGGTGGTAAGCAACATGGCACCACCGGAGAATATTTTCTTGATTACAAATGGTCCCTCATAAGTGGGAGTCCACTTGCCCCTGGGGTCACCTTGTGGTAAGATGATGCGTTTGACAACCAAGCCACCAGTTTGGTATGCCTGACTTTTGACTTTCTTGTTGAAGGCTTTGATCATACGCTTTGGTACAACTGACCATGACAAATAGCTGCAAGCCTCTTCTCATCAATCAAGTTTATCTGGTCCAACCGAGTCTGAATCCAATCGTCTTCGTCTAGATCGGCTTCTTTCATAATCCTTAGGGAAGGAATCTGAATTTCAATTGGAAGAACTGCCTCCATTCCATAGACTAAGGAAAATGGAGTTGCCCCTGTTGAAGTACGCGCAGATGTGCGATAACCATGAAGAGCAAAAGGTAACATCTCGTGCCAGTCTTTGTATGTTATTGTCATCTTCTGTATGATTTTCTTGATGTTCTTATTGGCAGCTTCCACCGCACCATTCATCTTTGGTCGACATGGAGAGGAATTATGATGTTTGATCTGGAACTGTGTGTAGAGTTCAGTAATCATTCTGTTGTTTAAATTTGTGCCATTGTCTGTGATGATCCTTTCAGGGATGCCATACCGACAAATGAGATTGTGCTTGATAAACCGGGCCACAACATTCTTGGTGACTGAAGCAAATGATGCTGCTTCTACCCAGTTTGTGAAGTAATCAATAGCGACCAGGATAAAACAATGTCCGTTAGAGGCAGTAGGCTTGATTTCTCCAATCATATCAATACCCCACATTGCAAAAGGCCAAGGAGCCGTCAGGACATTTAACGGGACCGGAGGTACATGTACTTTGTCGGCATATATCTGGCATTTGTGACAGGTTCTGGAGTGATGATGGCAGTCTGTCTCCATGGTAGACCAGTAACAACCTGCTCTTAGGATCTTTTTAGCCATTGTATGTCCACTTGAATAAGTACCAAAGGCACCATCGTGTATGTCTTCCATAATATGTTCTGCTTCCTTCTTGTTTACACAATGAAGTAAAGTCGAGTCATGGTTGTGTTTGTATAGGGTTCCATTACTTAGAAAGAATTTGGCAGCAAATCTTCTTAGAAACTTTCTGTCGTTAATGGATGCCCCTTCAGGGTACTCCTGAGCTTCGAGATATCTTTTTACTTCATGGAACCATGGTTTTTCTTCCGTTCCTTCGGCATTGATCTCGTGGCAATAGGCTGGTTCATCTTGTCTGTAAATGGTGATCATCGGCGCCTCATTGTCCCACCTGACCTTGAACATGGATGACATGGTAGCTAAGGCATCAGCTAGTTGATTTTCTTCTCGCGGGATGTGTTCAAAAGTGATCTCTTCAAAGTAAGGAATCAAACTTAGCACATATTCTTTGTATGGAATTAGGTTCGGGTGCTTCGTGTCCCATTCCTCTTTGACTTGATAGATTACAAGGGGCGAGTCTCCGTAGACCTCCAGGACCTTGATTCTTAGATCGATTTCAGCTTTGAGACCCAGAATACATGCTTCATACTCGGCTATATTGTTAGTGCAATTGAAGCATAATCTGGCAATGAATGGTGTATAACCTCCTGCAGGGGAAATGATCACAGCTCCGATGTCATTGCCAAGTGCATTAGAAGCTCCATCAAAAACCATAGTCCATCGGGATCCTGGCTCGGGTCCTTCTTCCAGTCCTGGTTGCTCGTAGTCAGTGACTAGCATGATATCTTCATCGGGGAAGTCAAAGTTCAATGCTTGATAATCATCTACTGCTTGATGAGCCAGATGATCAGCCACTACACTTCCTTTGATTGCTTTTCGTGAAGTGTACTGGATGTCATACTCTGTTAAGATCATTTGCCATCTTGCTATTCTTCCAGAGAGAGCGGGTTTTTCGAACACATACTTGATAGGATCCATTTTGGAGATCAGGAAAGTGGTATGGTTTAGCATATACTGTCTTAGTCCGCGAGCCGCCCATGCTAAGGCACAGCAAGTTTTCTCGAGCAGTGAGTATCTTGTTTCACAATCGGTAAACTTTTTGCTAAGATAGTAGATTGCATGCTGCTTTCGGCCGGATTCGTCATGTTGCCCCAGTACACACCCCATTGAATCTTCTAACACAGTTAGGTACATTATCAGAGGTCTTCCTTCCATTGGGGGTAACAAGATTGGTGGTTTTTGGAGATACTCTTTGATCTTATCAAAGGCTAACTGGCATTTGTCATTCCATCTTTCCACTTGATCTTTCTTTAACAGTTTGAAGATCGGCACACAAGTAGTAGTCATATGGGCAATAAATCTGGCGATGTAATTCAGACGTCTCAAGAATCCTCTGACTTGTTTCTCAGTACGGGGTATAGGCATTTCTTGAATGGCTTTGACCTTGGCAGGATCAACTTCAATACCTTTGCTGCTGACGATGAAACCTAAAAGTTTACCGGATCTTACTCCAAAGGTACATTTGTTCGGATTCAGTCGCAACCTGTATTTCTTGAGTCTGTCAAACAGCTTGTGTAGATGACCCATATGTTCTTCTTCGGTGTTGGACTTTGCGATCATATCATCGACATAAACCTCTATCTCCTGGTGAATCATATCATGGAACAGAGCTACCATTGCGCGCTGATAGGTTGCTCCTGCATTCTTTAAACCAAAGGGCATTACTTTGTAACAAAAGGTTCCCCAGGGTGTTGTGAAGGTTGTTTTTTCCATGTCTTCGGGCGCCATCTTGATTTGATTGTACCCTGAGAATCCATCCATGAAGGAGAATACCTTGCATTGTGCGGTATTGTCAACTAATACATCGATGTGAGGTAAAGGGAAATCATCTTTGGGACTTGCCCGGTTCAAGTCTCTGTAGTCTACACACATTCTGACTTTCCCGTCTTTTTTAGGCACAGGCACGATGTTAGCTATCCAAGGAGGATAACTTACAACTTTCAGAAAGCCAGCATTGAATTGCTTTTCAACCTCGTCTTTGATCTTCTTTGACATATCGGGCCTACTCCTCCGCAGTTTCTGCTTAACTGGAGTGCTACCTTCTCTGATTGGCAGGCGATGAACCACAATGTCCGTGTCAAGGCCAGGCATATCTTCATAGGACCAGGCGAATATCTCAACGTAGTCTTGTAACATTTGAATCAGTCTTTGCTTGACACTGTCTTCTAGATCAGCCCCTATCTTGACTTCTTTCTTTTCTTCGTCACTGCCCAAGTTGATAACCTCAATTGGTTCTTCATGCGGCTGTATAGTCTTTTCTTCTTGTTCTAGCAGCCTTGCAAGTTCTATTGGTACCTCACAATCTTCCTCACTTTCGTCCTCAGTTTGGTAGATCGGATTTTCAAAGTCATGACTGGCAATAGCAGAATTGTTATCAACAAGATCCAGAGTGAATGTGAATCTGCATTTATTTATGTGGGTGTGTGTAAGAACACATAGCTATTTGAAAAAAATGAATAAAGCAAAGAAAGAAAAAAGATCACAAAATTTGAATATGCAAACGTCCCATGATTTTATTGAATGAACATGATCATGATATGACAAACCCTTATTAAAGGACCAGTGTGCTTCGGGCAAGGCACACGGCTTTCAAGTGCATGGTTCGATAGTACAGGAACCATTTTTATCTTTGAACAATATAAACAACGAAAACAGGAAATTGCAATTACTCCTGATCAAAGGAGATCACATCCTCAGCTTCCCAGTTGTTCAACCCATTGTTGTGAGTAGGGAGTATCCAGTTGCCCCAGTTGCAGTTGTCTTCTGTGTCTCCCACAACATTGACTTCTTTAGTGACGAGATGAGCTGTTGATCCCTCAGGATGAGCAAGATGCTCTGTTGGATATGAGGATCCAGGTTGAGGTATCTCTGTTGGTTGAGAGAGATACTCGATAAGGCCGTCCCATCCAGTCGGGATGACGTCTTGGATAGAGACTTGTGCATTCTGCTGAGTAGTGTACTGTGACAGAAAATAACCCTCGTTATTTGGTATCTCCCAGGCTTCTCCAGGAGTGAAATTGTCTTCGCAATGTTCATCCCATCCAGTTGGGACAATGTCTTCAATGGCGACTTGTGAGCTCAGAGGAGCGGAATATTTCACCATAAAGTCATATTTTCCACTTGGCTCTCCTAGCGTATCCCAAACTTCTTTAGGTGGACTTTGATATTGCTTAGTGATGGAACTTGTGAAACTTTTGCCATTTTCAAATTGATCACCCCATCCAGTTGGGATTATGTCTTCCATAGCAATAAAAGAGCTCTGAGGTGCGGTATATTGAAAATCATACCCGCCGCTTGGTTCTCCCAAAGTATCCCAAACTCTCATGGGAAGGGGTGGAACTTCATCTGGATATGGCTGAATGATATGGTTCAAGAACACTCCATCGTCTTCAATAGCATTTACTCCTTGGCTGATGAAATGTGACATTAATCCTTCAGAACAAGGACTTTGATCGTTCTTTTGATTTCCATTAGCATAGCCCAGGCCTAGCTTGTCGGACTTGTAAGGTATATCGAGGAGTTGTCCCCATACTGTGCAACCACCTTTTTCGATCACAGCTTTGGCATCTTTGAGGGAAGCCATAGTTGGAGTTACTTTTGTAGCAGGAGTAACGGAAATATGCTTGGTAGTAGAGACATCTGGAGAGACCACCTCAAAAGATTGGCAGGGAGTTTCGATGAACTCGTCATCCAACTCATCATACTTGGAGTTGCTCAAGTGGCTAACCACATATTCCTCTTCGCCGTAAACTGTGACAATCTTTCCTTCTGCTGGATATTTCAACTTTTGATGTAGGGTAGAAGTTACAGCATTTGCCCCATGTATCCAAGGGCGTCCTAGTAAACAGGAATATGTTGGGTGAATTTCCATTACGTAAATGGTTGAATCAAAGATCTGAGAGCCCACTCTGATTGGGAGATTCACCTTTCCGTACACTGTTCTTGTTGACCCGTCGAAGGCTCTTACCACAACATCGCTTGGTTGTAACACAATTCCTTCGAAGTCAAGCTTTTCTAGTACTGTTTTTGGTAACACGTTCAAAGAGGAACCGTTATCTACCAGTACATGAGATAGAGTGGTGCCATTACATTCAATAGAGATGTGCAGGGCTTTATTGTGATTCTTTCCAGCAGGGGTTAGGTCAACATCAGAGAAACCGATACCATTATTCACTGTTAGATTGGCAACACAGTTTTCAAATTGATCGACTGAAATCTCTTATGGCACATGTGCAGCTTTCAGGAACTTCATCAGGGCTTTGGCATGAGCTTCGGAATATTTTAGCAGAGACAGCATTGGGATTTTTGAAGCAGTGTGCCCCAGCTGTTCGACAATATTGTAATCACTCTTGCAGATGATTTTCAATATTTCCTCCATTTCTTGCTTTGACGGATCTTCAACAGTGACTTCCACCGGTGCTTGAACTGGTTCAACTAGTGGCTCTTTGCCTCGGGCGTTGATACCTTGATTAGGAACTAGGACCTGGACTGGATTAGTAGCAACATTTGGAGAAATTTATGGTGAAAAGATCCTTCGACTTCTTGTAATCTTGCTAGTACCCACAATATTATCAACAGTTGGAGTAGTAAAATTTACGACCTCTTCAGTCAAGGTATCCTGCTTAACTCCATGGACATAAACATTAGTGTCATAACTCCACGGGACAGCTTTGTCTGAGGAGTATGGAAATGGATTCGGACTGGTAATGATGACAGATGCCACTTTGGGTGTAGCAGAAATTTTGAAAGGAGCTTTGGTAGGGATTTTTAATGGTATGTTGGAAACCACTGAGACGTCCTCTATTCTCATCCCATTTGAAAAGACTTCGCATAAATCGTCCATAGAAGGGAGCCTCTCAAACATAATGATACGACGATCCATCCACTTTTGGATTCCCATTCTCAGATTTTCACAACCATTGGGTAGGTGTGCGCAATAAAAGCAATCAGGGTCACAACCTGGAAAGTAACCAGCGCGGATTAGCTTTCTTTTGACTTCAAGGAGCGGAGTTGATAATTCTCTCACATCATAGATGTAAACAGTGTCTATGATAGCGTTAACGGTTTTGTCATGTTTTGGCATAGGAGCAGTAATGACATTTGGAGTCTCTGGAGGATCGAACTCAATTTCCCCAGCATCTATCATGTCTTGTATTTTATTTTTCAGCGCCCAACAGTGATCTGCGTCATGTCCTGGACAATTAGAGTGATACGCACATGTTGTATCAGGGCGATAACTTGGAGAGGAAGTGTTGACATTCTTTGGAGGATCTTTTAATGTAATCAGATTTGCTTTTAACAAATGCTGCAATGCTTGAGAGATTGGCATATTGATTCTGGTGAAATTTCTTCTTGGTGCATCTGGTCGACGCGTATACTTTGACGGTTGATCTTTTTGAGGTGCAGATGCGGAGATTAGAACTGCCCCTACAGATTGGTGATGCTCATTTTTGCGACCTTTCTGACTATGCATTGTATTGACCTCATTCCTCCCACTGATGGGCCTTTTTGTAGTACCAGAGGAAGAGCCTATTTGAATTTTTCCATTTTGAATACCGCTTTCGACACGTTCTCCAGTTAATATCAGGTCAGTGAAACCTGATGATGAGCTTCCCAGCAAATGACTATAGAAAGGGCCAGTTAAAGTGCCCATGAACATGTCGACCAGCTCGCGATCAGATAAGGGTGGTTGAACCCTTCCAGCCAGATCTTTCCACTTTTGCGCATACCCTTTGAAACTTTCTTTTGGTGCCATAGACATGCCCCTAAGTTGAGTACGGGTTGGTGCAAGGTCAGCATTGTATTGATACTGTTTGTAGAAAGCAGCAGCTAAATCTTCCCAGGTATGAACTTTTGTACTTTCCAGTTGGTAGTACCACTCGAGTTGTGTACCCGACAGACTTTCTTGGAAGAAGTGAATCCACAATTTGTTATCTGCTGTATGAGGTAGTATCTTCCTTACATAGGACCTCAGATGTAGTTTTGGGCAAGAAACTCCATCATATTTTGCAAAGATAGGAACTTTGAACTTAGGAGGGATAACAATATCTGAAACAAGTCCCAGATCATCGAAATCTAAACCAGGTATTTTTTGTATGTCCATAGCTTTCATGCGTTCTTCCAACTGCTGGTATTTGTCATCATCCTGTTCGTCCCCAGAATGAAAATCTTCTTCATTAGAAGAGAGAGAGGGTTTGGCAGAACCCTAGTTGCTGTGATTGTCTCCTTGTTCACCATCACCGACTATTTCAGGGATTGGTGGTTTTTTGGGCTTTTTGACTGGGATTTTGATCTTCCTTTTCAGGTGACTCAAGCCTACAGATCCTTTGGGCTTCTTTTTCTTCTTGGTTATCAGGGCTTTCAGTTCTTGTTGCCCCTTTGCTAATTCCAGAATTGCTACCTGAACTTGGGCATTCTGTGCTTCGAGATTCTTGATGCTTGTTTCGGATTCCATCTCTTCTAACTGAAATAAACAGCGAGGAGATGAGAAACCCATCATGTGAACCTGTTATGCAATGTTTATGAATGAAATGCATATGCAATTTTTTCAAGGATCTTGGAATTTAGATTTGTTTAAAACAAAGGAGAAACAAACATTTATTAGTTAAACAATTTATTTCTTTTTTTTCTTTCTTTTTTTTCTTTGCCTCATTCGGGCTTACAAAACAGAAAATAAAGAAAATGAAGGATCCCTCAGGTCTCCCATGGACGCTTTCTCTTTGCACCCAGGAATGTGTTGATCTGCTGTTCTTCTTGGAGTTGTCCGGTGAGCTCCAATACTTTCCTCTCATAGTCTTGATAGTGTGCTTTGAAGGTGTCTCTTTCCTCTTTTAGTTGAACCCAAGATTTCTGCAACTCTTCCAGGTCAGTTGGCATATCCGGATGTAGAATAACTCGAGGTTCGTCTCCTTCGACTTCTGGCTCAATAGTCACAGGTAGAATAGCGGGATATGGCATGATGAACTTCTGAGCATGAGTACGCACCCATCTGAGGTAAGGTTCCATAGGAATAGAATTCCATTGCCTTAAAGTTTTGCTTTCTATTCTATAGACACTGCCCCACGCATGTATAAACCTTCGTCGATGTCTGTGGGAATCATCCTCGTAATCAAACACAATGCCACGGATGATCATGTCATGAGGACCGTTTCTTCGTGCATACCCGAATTGGCGTAAAGCTAAAGAGGGGTTGTAAGTGATGCCTCATTTGATGCCAAGGAGTGGCACATTGGGGTACTCTCCACAATGGTCAATGATAGTAATGTCTCTTTGAAAGAAGTTGTTCCACCGGATATCTGAATGAGACAAAGACATAATCCTGTGAGACCATTGCATCCTTTGTTCATTTCTCAACACTGATCGGGGAAGGTGTAATGTAAACCATCTAGCCAGTAGTGGTACACAGCACATAAGAGTTCCTCGTTTCTTCAGGGTACGAGTGTATAGAGAATGTAGAATGTCTCCCAGCAAGGTTGGTACCGGGTTACGGGTTAAGAAAAGGTTGATAATGTGCACACTTATGAACTGGTCGGGATTAGGGAATAAAACCAACCCATAGATCAAAAGAGCCACAACCTCCTCAAAAGCTGGGTAACTTTTGTTTTTTAGTAGTAATCGAGCCTTTTCCATTAAGAACTTAGCAAGCAAACCCTGGATTCCACTCTTTGTTTCCCAATTGGACTCGATTTCTGACTTTCGCAAGTGTAAGGCAGCAGCAATGATTTCAGGTTTTGGAATCCTTTCTAAACCAGTGAAAGGTAATTGATCTCGAACAGGTAATCCAATTAGTTCAGAAAACTCTTCCATGGTGGGCACCAACTGGTAATCCGGAAAGGTAAAACAATGATGTTCGGGATCAAAGAACTGGAACAGGACCCGTATCATGTCTTCTTCAAATTTTGAGGTAACCAAATGGAGTAGATGACCGTGCTTTTCGGTGAATTGAGCATTCCTGGGAAATTCTGATACTAAGTCCTTTAGTTCAGATGACACTGTTGAGATGTTTATTCGGATGTAATCTCTGGTAGCGGGAGCCATTACCTGCAATAACAGAACAAAGGTAAACTCTTCGATCCTTGAAATGGTTAGTGAAAAAATGATATGCTTATGATGCTTATGATGTTATGATGTCAAACATGTGGCACACAAAAACAAATCAAACAATAGCCTTAGGTTTAAAGGCTTGCATGAAGTTCATAGGTGATACCCTCCCCACTGAAGTTGAGTTGGTTAAAACCTGTCTTAAAATAGTATTCGGGTTCTATGATCCTTGGAGACAACATCTCAATACGGCGCTCGGACGGCCGATCAAAATATTCCTCGAGGATAACTAACTTCGATCAAATTCAAAGCTAGCCACTTAATAGGCCACAAGTCAAGTTCAACTAAAGGTTCTAAGACAAATTAGTGTTTTATGATATTTCGGAAGCCTAACATACTCCTTGATCGTTTTTCAAGGGACATCAGTATAAACCAAAGTATCACACTAACGGTGACTACCAGATCAACCGTATCGGTACATGCCGTACAGTTTCCTTGGTCTATTGTCACATACTTAAGGTATCTCGAGATTCGGGTTAGAATCTTTCACACAAGCAAAATACCCATACAGACCTTTGAAAAAATAGAACAATCAAGTCAAGCAATTGAAAACATCGAAGTGATCTATACTCTAAAAGTAACCCCTTTTGAAAACATTTTGTTTTTAGAAAGTATGTCCCCAGCAAAGTCGCCAGTTCTGTCGCCCTCGGTTTTTTACCGTACCTCTCGTGTGAGAGATACGCGAACTGACACTCTTCTCTTTTTTGCTTTTTGTGTTTTTGAAAATCAGAGAGTCGCCACCGACTTTTATTTTATCCAATTAAGGTAAGGTTTATAAAAGAAACAGAAAAAGACCTTTAAGAAATTCTGGGTAAGGGGGTAGGTTATACAAAGGGAAGGTATTAACACCCTTTGTATCCATGGTTATCCATGGGCTCTTTAATTTGCTTAGCTCACTTGTTTTGAATCACTTTTCTCTTGCCTTGACATGCTTGTATGTGGTTTCAAATACTTTTTGCAAATTGACTTTGTAATGATCCTTGTGCGGATGTATACAAAGTGTTTTATCTTTCGAAAGATGTTTTGAAAAAAAGAACGTTAACTTCGTAATGATCCTTGTTTGGATATATACCAAGTATTGTCTTTTTTTTTTGAAAGTTTTATTTTGAAAAACAACGGTATATGAGACATTTGTTTGTTTTGATTTGAGTAAGCAAATTAGGAGGTCTACCCTAAGTTATAAGGTCTTTTCCTATTTCCTTTAGAAAATTCTCCTTTCACCGGATGTAAACGAAAGTTCGATTTTGCATTTGAAACAGTAGAATTTGATTTTGATTTTGAAAAGAGTAAAAGAGGGATTACCCTAAGAGGTGCAAGTGTAATTTGTGTTTTGATTCAGATATTTTATCTTTGAAGTTAGTGACCTTACGCTTCAATTTTTTATCTTTGACAATCACGCAGTTTTATATGTACAGAAATTAACATGCGGAAATGTAAAATGCGAAAAATAAATCTACGCTATTACATCGATTGTGCGGGAAATGTAAACTACGCTATTTACATGAATTTGACAACCTATACACTTGATCTAGGAATTTAAATTGCAAGAAAATAAAAGAAATATTTTTGGATTTTTTGATGATTGATTTTAATTAGAATTAATGCATGATTAATTTAATTAAAATGAGAAAGAGGTGGAAATAAAATTTAAACCTAAAAATTAAATTTGAAATATGTTCAAAATGCTTGTCAATTAATTTTAAAATAAAACTAATTTTTTGGATTTTTTGAAATTGATTTTGAAATTATTAAGTTAAATAATCATATAATTATACAAATAATTACACAAATAACTAAAACTTAAAGAGAAAATATTCTAAATATGTACAAAATTAGTCTATAATATATAAACTATATTTAATATTAAGAACAATTTTTTTTATGATTTTTTGATTGGTTGAAATAATTAAAAGATAAATATATACATATTATCTAATTAATTATACCAAATATTTAAATTATGAAGAAAAATAAAATATTTTTATATCAGAAAATAATATATTATTTTATCAACTTAAAAATATTTTTTGTGTATTTTTTGGACTTTTAAAACTATTTTAAAATAATTTTGCAAAAAAATTAAATAAAATGAAAATATATTAAATTATGATCTGGTGTGGTTGGCTGGAAAGTCCATGGTAAGGACTAGCATGTTTAGTGCGTTGGATTGATGGATGGATGGATCTGATGGTCACTGAAGCGAAGGCGTATGGCACTCAACACACCTGCAAAGCACTGGATTAGAAAGTTTTAAATTTAAAACGCGCGCGCTCTGTCCAATGAGGTGAGGACACCTCATCATCTTCAACCTCTCGCCAACACATTTAACAGCGTTTTTATGAGAAAAGCGTTGTAATAGATGAGTTCTAAACCTGCAAAATAGCGAATAGGGGTAAACATGAATAGAAATTTGGCGCGACATGTCCATTCGATTTGGCTTGATTCACTGAGTTCAAATATGCCATTAATTTTGCTTAATTTTGCTTCTAACGAAAAACCCTAAAATAGAGTTCACAAACCCTAGAATGGTATCTTCGTGTATATGCAACCAAACTGCAATTAACTATCCAGAAATGATCAGAACACCAAACTAAACTTAAATATGAGTCTACATCTTGTTAAACATGCAAGTATGATGAGATTTTTGTAAGTTTTAGTTCGAGCAAACCGTGAGGTATAGGTACGTGTTCTTGATGATTCAAGGCTTGCAATTGATCTAGTTATGTTTAGTGAGGGTCAGGGAACGTGTTTGAGTATTTAGTTTGTATTGAAACAAGCTAGAAATTAAAATTCGAATTTTAAATTTCTTTGAAAAATTCAAGTTGATACAATTATGTTACAAGCATATGTCTGGCTCTCAATTCGTGTCTCCTTTATTACTGAAGTGTCCTATCCCTTATATAAGCATTGAAGTGCTTAAAAACTAAGCTAAAAGCATTAAGTGCTTTTGTTGAATTTTGGAATTTTTTAATATATGTAGCTTTGAATTCAAGCAACCATGGCTTGAATTTTCCACACCTCTTGCTCTTAGGCCTGCTGTACTTCCCTTGCTGCAGAGATTTGAATCTTCTTTGATGACTCATGCTTAGAAACTAAGCTACATATTATCCTTCCATTTTTCTTTTTTAATTTAATCTTAAATGTGATAAAATTAAATCAAAAAGGAAGAAAAAATGCTATGGGCTTTGTCTTGGTCGTGGGAGGCCCTTCACATTATGGGAAACATGTTTGGATCATGTAAATTAGGTCTCATTTGGAAGAAAAACATTTATGATCAATGTTGATTTCATGCATTTTCCCAAAATTTAGCCAACTTCAACAAGGCATAAATCCCTCAATTTTTATCATATGAAGGAGTTCTTGTACTTTTTAGAAACCTCAAAGAGTCCTCTAACCAATGTCTTTGGTCTCATATCAAAATGATTTTCCATGCTCCTTGTGTGTCCTTTTGAAAAAAGTGACTTTTTGTTGACTTTGAAAATGACCTGTAATGTCTTGATTCATATTTTTCAAATGGTGAAGCTAATGACCATGGGACCAATTGCATTTGAAAGATAATTGAATTTCCTTCAAAATGAGCTTTGGTTTGAATTTTTTGGATGAAGGATGAGAGAGTTATGACCAGTCAAAGTTCAGTTGACTTTTTAGGAGAAAACCCTAATTTTGAAACTTAGGGTTTTGTTGATTTTTGATCTTTCCTTGATGAATTATGATCAACCAATGATCAAACGATGAATATTTTGACAAAATATGGATGTTGACAAAAAATTTCATTTTTGACTGTTTGTTGACTTTTTGGTCAAACGGGTCGTCTGTTGACTGTTTGAGCTGCTGACTGTGCGTCTGAGTGAATTGAAGTTTGAAACTTTGTATGGTGGTACTTTGAGATATATGGAGGTCCATGAAATCCATTTGAGGTCTCAAAACTTGTTCTCCTGAAAAAACAAGAAAACCCTAATTAGGGACTGTTTGTGTAGGAGACAGTTAAGCGTACCTGATTTTTGTGCAGTGTTGAGTCTCTGCTAATTATGTGATATTCAGATGACTTCTAGAACAAAAATCTTGGAATTTTAAAATGCAAAAGATTGATTTGATTGATGGTACAAAACACGGAGAATTGCACTGTCAGCGGGTTTGATTGTCAACTGACTGTCCGGGTATTAATGTAGCAGTTAATGTGAAAATTCAACAGTCAAAGTTAATTTTTTTTGTTGTTTTTGTTTTGTGTTAATGATGAAAATTTATTTACATGAGTGATTAGAAAAACATAGACGTAATAAATAAATAATATATACTGTATGCGAGCAAAATTACCGATAATAACCCTGAAAAACATTTAATGCACAGAAAAATAAATATTTAACTGGCAGAAAACACACAAAATTGTATCTGGATAATTAAACTACAGTACAACAGATAGTACGACATTTAATACTGACAGTACAAATATTACATACTATAATGAACAGTACGACGAGTAAATGGTACATTAAGAAATAAGAGATACGACAAACTTTAAGAATGACGATTAATAACCCATGCTAAAAATAATAACATATAGATGATTGGGAGTGTAAACATCCCAGGTTCGCATTTTTCAGGACTATGCAGACAGAAGAAGGACATGATTACCACCATGACGGTGATGACCATAAGAAAACACATTTCCATCCGCTTCGCCATTTTGCCGGGGAAGAAGAGAGAATGAATATGAAGTAGAAATTTGAGAGATGAGTTAGAATTTGATGTGAGATTTTATGAAAAAAATGAGAGGTATTTATAGAATGAAAAGAAAGATAGAGACGTTGGGGAATGAAGTGATTCCGTACAAAAGGTAAATTTGAGTGGAAGTAGGATTTGAAAGAAAGTGTATGGTAGGGTTTGAAAAAAGAGATGTATAGAATAAAGTTAGGATTTGATTTTGAAAGAAAGAGATTTTGGAAAATAATAGAATATAGTACAAAATTTAGTGGGAAACAAAAGTTAATAACAATTTACTTGTTACCAGTACAGTCTGAGTTCCTGGACTCTGCGCCTGCAAAAGATTTAGTTCTGTACCAATTGCGTCAGTACTATTTATCCGTAAATAAATCTCAAATAAATAGCATGTGTGAAGTTATAAACAGTACTTGGCGTTTGTGTAAGAATAAATTCAACAGCGAGCCAAAATACCGTATAAGAAAAAATCTTAAAAACCAAGTATTCATAAATCAGGATATTTATGGAATAAAAATCCAAGATTATATGAAGCTCTTGAAGTTTTCTTGAAAAAAGATGCGGGCAAATTTTGGGGTATAACAACTGGCCATGGACATACAATTAACCTGACTCTGCGGGGGAGGACACGTGGCCGACTGAGGTGAGTGACATACTACTACTCGTGGGCGTTGGGGCTTCTTCTTACCACTATCAGCTACACCCTTACCTTTATTAGGTCGGGGTGGCGTTTTACCTATTTATAGAGATTACACGATTAATATAAATATATTCAACAAATGGTTCACTAAGTAAAATTGTAAAAATATAATCTCAACAACTGGTTGTCATTAACACATTCAATACATAGTTCATTAAGTGAAATTATAAAAATACATTTTCAACAACACATATTCATTATTCTAAACCTTCATGCTCGTCATCCACATCATTCTCATCATTTGATGTGATATTGTCCTCAGATGCAATATCTTCATGCTCTTTATCCAATATAGACGAATCAACTAGATGCCCCTCAACCATTGTATCAGACAAACTTGTAGTTTGTTCATCTGCAATCACATCATTAATTTGTTCCACTTCATCAACTTGGAAAGCAAGATCTTCTTCCACTAGATCGTCAGATTCAATATGACCCATTGGTTTTGTTTTTATGACAATACACCACCCTCGTTTACGTGGCACAAATGAAGGATAAGGAACATAATAAACTTGCCTAACAATATGTGACATTATGAAAGGGTCATACTCTTTGTACCTCCGTTCCATTTGAATCTCAACAGTACCATATGTCCTATCTATTTTTGTGCCTCTAGTTGGATCATACCATTCACAGCAAAACAAGACAACTTTATTTTCTGAGTCCAAGTAAGTGTACACCAACTCGTAGATATGTTTGACAAAACCATAGAAGTCATCTTCACCACCATCTGTAACTCCTTTCACAAAAACACCATTGTTTATGGTCTTTTTCCCTTCAGTCCATGTATGAGTGTGAAATTTATATCCATTCACGAAGTATGTGTGCCATTCATTTGCGCTTTGAATAGGGCCTTGAGACAAGTTTCTCAAATGGAGTATTTCGGGAGTCGGTGCAACAATGCTAAACAATCTCTCCTTAAACCATGCTGTAAATTGAGCATGGATGACACCAGATGTTGATTGTACACCGGTAGTATGAAAATAGGTGTTGTTGAATTCCCTAAAAAGAAACACATTATAAGTTTCAGAGTAATGAGTTTTATGATTGTAAAGAAAATTAAAAGTTAGGGGTATGTATACTTACTCAAGAAATGGTTTAACTTCAACGGAGTTGATCACGACATGAACATGGGCAGATTGCATTTCTTGTTGGGTCAACTAATGCACACCCTTTTTTCCATATGGACGGCCTGGAAGCCCGAAGACCGATAAAGTGAATTGACTCCTTTCACTAACATTGACAGGATTTCGAATGATTCTTAGAGTTAACATCAAATGCTTGAAATAGTGACTGCAAAAATGTGATGTTTCTCGATGCAAGTAATGTGCACATATCGATCCTTCAACTCTAGCCTTATTTTTCACTGATCGTTTTGAATCACCCATGAACCTTTCAAATGGATACATCCACCTATATTGAACAGGTCCTCCAAGATAAGCTTCATAGGCAAGATGCACAGGTAGATGTTCCATGGAGTCAAAAAAACCAGGCGGAAATACTTGTTCCAACTTGAATAGAATGACTGGAATATTTCGATCCAACTTAATGATGTCATCTACTTTTAAAGCTGAAGCACAAATATCTCTGAAAAATTGACTAATTTCAGTTAGTGGATTAAGCACATGTTTAGGTAGAGAACAAAACGCAATTGGTAGCAATTGTTCCATAAAAACATGGCAATCATGACTTTTCATACCATGCAACTTCCCAGTATTAGCGTCAGCACACCTTTCTAAATTTGAAGAATAGCCGTCAGGCATTCTCAATTCTTTTAACCACCGACAAACCACTTTACCTTCTTGGGAAGTCAGACTGAAACAAGCCTTCGGTTTCAATAATTTTCCATTTGGTTGAGGCTTTAACTCCAACTCTTTTCGATTGCACCATTTTTCCATGTCATGTCTAGCCTTCTCATTATCTTTCTTCTTGTCTTTAACATCCATCACGGTGTTAAATACATTATCAAAAAAATTCTTTTCAATATGCATAACATCTAGATTATGGCGCAACAAATTATCTTTCCAATATGGAAGGTCCCAAAATATACTTCTTTTTGTCCAATTGTGATCGACCACATATCCTTCAATTCTACATGCCTTTCCAGTATCTGTAATTTTTGGTAGCCCACAAACTTGGTCCCATACAACACCTGGTGACAATCGAGGCGGAGGCATATCTGTTACCTGTTTGTCTTTTATGAAATTTGTCTTGTTCTTTCTATACGGATGATTTTTTGGTAGAAATCTGCGGTGACAGTCAAACCACGAGCTTTTCCCCCCTTTATCCAACGTAAACGCCTTGGTGTAACTCATACAATGCGGACAACCCATTATGCCATGTGTACCCCAACCAGACAACATGCCATATGCTGGAAAGTCGTTGATGATCCACATCAAGGCAGCTCGCATAGTAAAGTTTTTTTACGTCATATATCATAAGTCCATTCTCCACAAGCTCTTCAAATCATCAATTAAAGGTTGTAAATACACATCAATTCCGACTTTTGGACTAGAAGGTCCTGGAATGACGCACGTCAAAAACATGTATGGTTTTGTCATGCACATCTCGGGAGGGAGGTTGTAAGGGGTTACAATAACTGGCCAACAAGAATACGCACTTCCCGATGCTTGAACATAAGGAGCAAAACCATCTGAGCATAATCAAAGCCTGGCATTTCTAAGTTCTGCGGCAAAATCAGGATGTATTCGATCAAAGTGTTTCCATGCCTCGCCATCAGATGGATGTCGTATAGTGCCTGGACTTGTTTTATTTGTATGATGCCATGTCATTTGACTCGCATTGTGCATTGAAACAAACATTCTTTTTAACCTTGGAATTATCGGAAGATAAAACATGGACTTTACTGCTACACGGTCTTGATTAGTGTTAATGGCTCTACTGCGAACTTTATATCTTGGACTCATAAAAAATTTATATTCCTCCAACAATCCATCTTTAGTACCAAACTCATTTTCATAAAACAACATACAACCATTAATGCAACAATCAATCTTTCTTACTCTTAAGCCCAACTTCGACACCAACTTCTTTGCTTCATAAAATGTTGTAGGTAAGTTGTCTTTCATTGCAGTTGAGTCCAACATCATTTTTACAAAGAATTCCAAACATTGATCAGGAACATTCCAATTTGACTTGGCGGCCAATAATCTCACACACATTGATAACTTCGAGTCAGACGAACCATCATATAACGGCGTATTCATCTCATTCAACAACTGATAAAATCTCTACGCTTCCTCGTTCGGCATCTCTTCCCCATCAAAATCTTCAGGTTGATCATAGGCCACGTTCACAACAAAAGCATCCTCAACCATGTCACCGATCTGATTAAAGTTTTCCTCATATTCAATAGGCGGTCTTTCCTCATATTCCATTGGCGGACGACTACTTGAAGCATGCGTACTACTACTCTCTAGTACGTTACTCGGCAATTTTTCACCATTAAACGTCCAAACCCAATAATTTTCCATGAAACCCCTTCTATACAAATGCCTGACCACTTCCTTTGGGTCACTAATTATAGGTCTACATTCACATTTAAGACAGGGACACCTAACTCCTTCGCTTCAACAACATTCTTGAGCAAACGCCCACGTGATAAATCCGTTAACTCCTTCTATAAAATTGAGTTTAAGTGCACGTCTTCCTAGTTCCACTCTATCGTACATCCAACTACGATAATACAAATAATATTCCATACTGCACATATATCCAATCATTCACTTTTTAGTAACAATAATTAAACATTTACTTATATCAACTATAAGTAAATAATTTTCTACAAGATAATTTTCTAACAATATATACATTCTAACATTCTAACAATATATAGATTCTATAACATTCTAACATTCTAACAATATATACATTCTAACAATAATACATATTATATATAATATTTTCGTTTTTATTAAATCTATAATTATAACATTCTAAAAATTATAACATCCTAATATTCTATAATTATAATAACATCCTAATATTCTGTTTTTATATATATACATTCTAAAAATTATAACATAAAATCTGTTTTTATTAAATCTATATATGTTTCTAATTAGATGAATTAACTAATAATCACATATAAAAATCTAAATTATATATCAAATTAATCTATAACATATAATCACATCAAAAAATAAATTATATATCAAATTAATCTATAACATATAATCACATCAAAAAATAAATTATATATCAAATTAATCTATAACATATATATATATATATATATAATCACATCAAAAAATCTGAAAAATTAGATAACTAAAATTGAAAAAAAAAACCTCAATAAACTTGAACAATATTTTGTGAGCTCTTGTAGTTGAATCAAAATCAGAAATTCTTCACCTACACATATATTAAATCAAAATCAGAATGTAATATATATTCTTAGCAAAAAATTAAAAAAAAAATTAACAAGAACAAGTGAAGATTGCATACCTGGAAATGGGGGATTGTATGAAAATAAAAGAAAAATTTGAGACTTGAAGAGATGGTGGGTTGAAGAGGGAGGAGAGGAAGAGGGTTTAGGGGAAGAAAAACCGAAATGGGGGTTCTGAGAAGAGGAGCGGAACGCGAAAGGGTATATTACATTTAGCGACGTGATTTTCACGTGTCTAGTTAGCGACATGAAAATCACGTCGCAACATCCTAACAGACATAAATGTGTCAGTCAACTACACACATGACTGCATTAACTGATGGGCGTGATATACAAAAAAGTTTGCGACGTGATATACACGCCGCAACAAAAAAAATGAAAATTTGAAATTCCCCCCTTTGAAACGTCAGTCTACTTTACCTACTTTGCATTTATTTTATTTTATTTAGTGGTTGCGACGTGTTTTTCACTTCGCAAATTTTTTTTAAAAATAATATTTTTGACACCCCAAGTGCCAACGTTGATTTTAGTTTTTTAATATTAAAAACTTATAGTGACGTGATTATCACGTCGCAACTCACTTTTTTTAGCCACGTGATAATCACGTCGCAAAATTAGGTGGCTATATCACACTTTTCTTGTAGTGGCTGTTGGATGTGTTTTACGGTTGAACTCTCTCGAGACCCTAAGGCGATGTTTGGGAGTTTGGAGGGGAATGGGGGAGAGGGCTTTGAAAAATAAGAAGAATTTGGTGAAAAGGATAAAAAGATTTTGGGTAGGAGGGTTTTGGAGGGTTTGAGTTTATTCATAACACCAAAAACCCCATAAAATGGGGGAACTCAAAAATTGTATTGAATGAGGGTTTTGAAGGGTTTTGAAGGGCTTACATAAATTTTCCAAATATCTTTTAGGTTGTTATAGTATTCTAAAAATTAAAAATTTAGTAATGATAATGACTCTTTTATCATTCTAAACAAAATCATTTTTTCAAAAAATGTCAAATATTTTTCTATATTTTTTTTTAAATTTCATTTTCGGAAGCCTTCCCCTCCCCTCCCTCCAAACTCCCAAACATAGCCTAAGAATAACTTTATTCAGTGCCTGGGAAGATTCTTGAAGGTGTGGGACCTTTATTAGACTCAGGATAAACTAGTATGATTGACTTAGATTTTTTGGAGTCCTTCTTGTCGACCAAGAACAAAATCTATCATGTAAATCATGCTTGTGAAGTCCATATTTTACATCAATCTTCCATTTTGCCCCATCTTTAGACGGTGTTGATTTGATTTTGAATGAACAACCACATTTTTAGTAGTATTTTGTGTTGCACTATCTAATTCCTTGTATTTTTCATATATATCATAACTAAATATCAATTTGTTGCTCCTCTCCCTCTCTCTCTCTCTCTCTCTCCAATATCGGTATATGAAGAAGTAATGATAACGTTCACCTTATATTTGATTTCAACCTTCTTAATTCATATTGTTATCACCTCTTTTTGTGTATCAAATTTATGTGTAGTTAATAATACATCAATTGTATTCACTATGATCTCTATAGCATGTTTGTAAAAGAATCTCCATATGTATTAAACATAAATTAAAAATTAAAAAAAAATTAAAATGCAACCGGATTACTTAAGAGTGTGTTTGGATGAGATAATGTTGAAACTTTTTAAGAATTTAAAATTTTAAGCAATTTAAATAATTCAATTGAAATCCATTTAATTTTAATTTCTTTTGTTTGGATAGAGTATTAAGATAAATCATTGTTAAATTTTCTAGGTCATTTTTATAAATTTTAATTTTTTAGGGCCAAATTTTAAATTTTAAAAATTGAGACTAATTTACAATTTATAAAATTTAAAGGGATCAATTCATGAAATTTGAAAATTATCAAGACTGTTTTGTAATATTTTGAAATCTTGAGGATCAATTTTAAAATTTTAGAAAATAAAGGAACAAACTTGTAAATTTTGAAATAATAACATTAACTAATTTGACATTCAAATTCTCTACCTGGGAGAGAAATTTAAAATTCTTTAATTTTAAATATCATTTAAAAATCATAAAATTTTACTTGAACAAAATACTTCGTAAAGTTCTCTCATTTTAACAAAGATAAGTTATATAGTAAATAAATATAAATTTAATTAAAAAAATTATAACCAAATTATTCTATATAATATCGGATAACTATGACGTATGTTATTCATGGACAAATCTACGCACCAAAATATTTAAATAAAAATTATTCAATAAACAAAATTATGTAATACACTAGTGTAAAGTATAAGGGCTGCATATTCACCAATTTCGTAAAAGTGAATGAGATAGTAAAATTAAATAATAAATTATTTGATGAATAAAAAAGGACAATAGAAATATTTTACCAATTGTAGTAGTATGGAATAAGTATAGTAGTATAAGATAAAAAATTTCCATTTTGGTTAAGAATATTACTATACAATCATAATAAAAATTAAATACATAGGATTTATCCATAAATAAATAACTGCATGGGCGGAAAACAAGTCTGAAAACGGAGAGACCGGTTCTTACCCTTTTCCTATCCACTGAATGTCAAAACGATGTAACAAGAATTCAGAAATTTGTGTAGCCAATCATTTTCACTAGTCTTTCCAGAGTCTTTTTCCCAGACTCTCTCATAAACAAACTGAATACATAGTTACATACATACATATATCTTTGACATTTTACACCACGATTTGAAAATTTTTCATATCACATCAAATATATTCCGATTCCTCTTAAATATCGTCCTAGAATCTCTCTCCCTCAACTGAATCTCTTTATCTTGTTTTCTAAGATTCGTTACCACTGAATCTGAGGTAGCCATGGTTGACGGTGAACCTCCACCGCGTCTTCAGGTGATATATAATTATATTTAATTATTTCTTTATAGTTAAAACATACATGCATTATTTATTTATTTTAATTCTTTGGTATTGACAGGGAAAATTTACTGCAACAGTGGTTTGTTGGCTTCTTGGCAATGGAGTTCTTTTCTGTTGGAATAGTATGCTCACAATTCAAGATTACTATGTTTCTTTGTTTCCGGTAATTTATTATCTACTTTCTGTTGCATTTTTTATTTGATATATCATGTATCTGAATTATTCTGGTTTAGCATAATCCAATTAGGTCTAATTTTAATTTCATTTTTTTTAATTTACTTGTGCAGAATTACCATCCCGCTAGAGTTCTTAGTCTTGTATATCAACCATTTGCATTTGGAACACTAGCAATACTAGCTTATAACGAGGCGAAAATCAATACAAGGCAGCGGAATCTATTCGGATTCGCGCTCTTTTTCTTCGGCGTTTTGGCTGTGTTAATTGTAAATCCTGTCCTTTTGATTGTAAATTTATGATTCCTGAAAATATATAGGTTTTGATTTTTGTTATATATTTGCCTTAGTTGGACTTAGCAACATCTGGTAAAGGAGGGATTGGAACTTACATTGGCATATGTATGGTTAGTGGTGTGTTTGGAATAGCAGATGCTAATGCACAAGGTGGAATGATTGGAGATTTGTCCTACATGCATCCGGAACTTCTTCAGGTCATAATCACAGTAGAATTTACGATGATAGTGAAAAAATTCATTCAATATATACAAATTTTTAATCTTTTTTTTTTGTTGATGTTGCAGTCTTTCCTTGCTGGTGAAGCAGCATCGGGCGCGCTAACATCTGCTTTGAGGTTAATTACCAAAGCTGCATTTGATAATTCTCAGGACGGTCTTCGCAAAGGAGCAAGTAAGTTCAACATTCTAACAACTTTGCATCTTTGATTAAAGATTATTGTACTGACTTGCATATTACTCTATCAACATACTTATAATTTTTAATGATACCGCTTCTTCTGCAGTTCTGTTCTTTTCTATATCAACATTCTTTGTGCTTCTTTGTCTTGTTCTCTATGGATTTGTATTTCCTAAACTACCAATTGTGAAGTACTACCGATCAAAAGCAGCGTCTGAAGGGTCAAAAACTGTTTCTTCCGACCTTGCTGCAGCTGGCATTCATTCTGTACTGCTTCTTTTGTTTTGTTTCTGCTCATTTTAGTTTTCTTTGACATGCAAATTCCTAACTGTTGGGATTTTATTTACTAGACTAATTTGTGTTTTTTTCAGGAAACCGGAGAATCAAGACAATTTGAGCGCAAGGAAAATAAAGAATTGTTAATGGAAAACATTGATTATGCACTTAATTTGTTTATGATATATTTGTTGACATTGTCGATATTCCCTGGATTCTTAACAGAAGATACCGGAAAACACAGTTTAGGCACATGGTAAGTTCATTCACAACATTGTCTATCTATTTGGATTTTTTCATCCTTTGAGTATATCATCATTTTGAATCTCTAAATGTGCGAGTTTATAGTCTGTTTGTAATTTTTTAACCAAGTTGATATTTAATTTCCATTTTTTGTTATAGGTATGCTCTTGTTTTAATTACAATGTACAATGTGTGGGATCTTATCGGAAGATACATTCCGCTGATTAAAATCCTGGATTTGGAGTCGAGAAAGTTGATCACTACCGCGTGCATTTCTCGATTCTTACTTATTCCTGCATTTTATTTCACTGCAAAATATGGTACTCAGGGTTGGATGATATTGTTGACATCTTTCTTGGGATTATCTAATGGTTACCTTACTGTTTGTGTTCTCACTGCTGCACCCAAAGGTTACAAGGTAAAGGATTCTTTAAGCAACTATAACTTTATAGAGATTTAGAGTTTATTTAGACATTGATTTGTTAATACTTGTTTTTTTACTTTTGAAGGGACCTGAACAAAATGCCTTGGGAAATCTGTTGGTATTGTTTCTTCTTGGAGGTATTTTTGCTGGGGTGACACTTGACTGGTTGTGGTTAATAGGCAAAGGATGGTGAGATGAGAAGTGAGATCTTGATCAAGATAATTCCAGTTTTGGTCAATTTTATCACAATTCTTTGAGGTTCTTGCTAACTCATGCCACTTATTGTAACCAATTATAATTAATTAACAATCTTATGTTACATTCTAATCTTTGGTGCTCAACATACTCTATTATACACCACAAATGCTGAATGACAAGAAAACACATACACTTACCATTCCACAAATATTTTGTATACGATAAACAAAGGTTTTAAAAAACGTGGTCGCTTAAAGGTTTTGGCGATTTCGGTGGATGGAGATGTCGTGATACTCATTACGATCGCCGCAGTATGAATTAACCATAATTTATTCTTTAATATAAAACCGATGAATAACGTTCGGTGCTAATAGCGTTTTATTGCGGATGTTGTCACAGTCTACAAAGTTTTTTAAAACCTTGTGTTAAACATCTCGCTCCCACTAGTACCTGTAAAATTGCAAATATGTAATTCTTAAACAGTTGTATCAGTCCCTGTGAGCATAGCTCAATGGTGGAGCTTGAATGGTTAATTTGGGTGGCTATTTTGGATTTACTATGAATATATAAAGAGTTTCATTAATTATAATGTAGAATGTTGTAGTGCAATATGGAAGAAATTATAAAAAAAATAATGTTTTTTTTGTTGGTCACATGTTCAAGTTCCATTAGTGATTCTTTGAGAATTAAACCCATGATTCTAGCTCAGAAAAAGACTCCTTGTTGTTGATCTACTTTGAAATATGTTAAGTGTTGTGGTGTAATGGAAAATAATCATCAAAAATAATGTTTTTTTTTTCATTTTAAGTGGTGAGAGTATCTATTATGATGGTGAGGGTCTTTGGTAAATGGAGAAGGAGCATGATTAGGAGGGTACTAATAAAATTAGCATTTTAACATTTAAATTAGTGGAGCAGAGAGATGTAATTTGTATTACAAGTGTATAATGATACGTACTTTAATGTGATGTATAAATGATTATTAGAGTCATCTTTGGTGAATGTGACACTTAATATCGAGTACCGTTCATTGGACTCTAACAATAAAGAAGAGTGTGGTGCGCGGTTCGAATGCGAGACTCTTTAATGAAAGTATACTTGTGCGTGTCGCTACCGCGAAAAATAACAGAGTCGCCACTAACATATTTATTTCCTGAAAGGATAGGAACGTCAGCAAACCTAAAATGAATAAGGATGAAGGTCTCGCGATTAGAGAAAGGGTACGGAAGTTGGTTACGCAAGGGGAAGGTATTAGCACCCCTCGCGCCTGTGGTACTCTACAAGATCCACTTAACTTTGTTTCTAATCAATGGGTGTGTTAACTAGTGTGTTTACTTGCTAAAGGGGAAATGAATGCAAAATATAGGGAAAAGAAAGAACTGTACTCACACGGGCCATACCCCGCTGCCTACATATTCTTTTTGAGGAATCAGAGTTATCGTAGCTCGGCTCAAATGTTTCTGTTTGTTTTGGTGTTTTTTAGTTGGGCGGTGTTAACGTTCACACTCTTGCATAAGGGACGGCCTACAATACGATCGAGCGGAAATAACATGCCCTTAGATGCCTATGAGGCAAAAGGAAAAGAAAGGATTTGGTTTGTATCTTTTAGTGGGAAAGTCCCTTTTTATGAGTTTCGATCATTGTTAGATGTTTTAGATGCATTATTGGTGTTTTTTAAGGGAAAGAGTTTAAGTATTTATTAGGTGTTTTAAAGTTGATTAAGGAAAAGAAAAAGGAATCTACCTAATTGTCATGTTAATGTCTACCTAGTTGTTTAAGGATTTTGATTCTATCCTAAGGGAGCATACAAAAGGGATTACACTAAGTCTAACATTCCTACGGGTAAAACGTCACACAAATGCAATAGTACACAAAGCAACAGCACACACTCGAGCTCCACTCATAAAGCACACAAACTACCGAAGTAGTGACCTGGAGACAGGGGAATTGCTTTAGCTAACGGGAAAAGCCACCCAAAGCCACTGTCAACGGAGAAAGCCGCCCGAGACAAGCACACAACAAGCGCTAGCTAACGAGGAAAGCCACTATCAACGGGCTTTTAACCCATTAACCTTGTATTGTTAAATCTTGGTCCCTTTTTATTTTAAAATTGTTAAGTATTGTTAAAGCTTAACCCTTTTAAACTTGTTAAGGATTTTAAAGCTTAACCTTCTTTTAAAAACTTGTGAGTATTTTAAAGCTCACACCCAAAAATATTTTGGACACTTTGGCCTTTTTTTTTTTCCTTTTTAAGAGGAACTACAAAAGCTCTGAATTCCCTTTTCTTTAAAAGGGGTATGTAGGCCTAAGATGATATGTATTATCGAGCTCACTTTTAAAAAACTTCTTTTCCCATCCCCACACTCTTTTTAAACAAGTTCACATATGCATGTACACAAAAACAATAATATTTTCAAAGAGGTTCTCATGGAATACCATGGATATGAGGGGTGCTTAAAACCTTCCCCTGTATAACAAATCCCTTACCCAAATCTCTGATAAGTTTATTAGTTTTGATTTTAAAAACTTATGTGTGTTTTATGCGCTCTTTCTCCCATTCCTTTTGGAAACAGTAAAGCACGGTGGCGACTATGTTTAAAACAAATGAGCTAAGTCTTTCCCATGACTTTAGTCTCACCAATTTCACTGCTACAACTTGTAAAAAACTAAGTATCAGAATATAATATATCAGAGCATTACGTCAGTGTTTGGTGCAAGAAGCCTTTTCCTTATCAGAGCTTTATCTGAACATCTGCTTCTAAGAAATCACAGTCAAAACCTGAGCAATCGACAGCCTTACTACTTCGATCTTGGAGAGCTTGTTGTAGTGACTTTCAGAACATGATCTTCTTAGAACAGAGATCAAGTGGAAAATACTTCTTGTTCTTGTAGACTTCCTTCAAAGTCATCAGAACTTCTTGTTCTTATAACCTTCCTTCAGAGATTAGATCTTCGTATTCTTGTAAACTTCTCTCTTGATGAAGCCTCCTGACTCTGAGAGACTAAAGTTCAAACTTTCTTCCTCTTATAAGCTTCCCTCAATGCAGCCTTCAGCTTCGTTTTCTGCTTCAGAACTTTAGAAACACAAATAACCGATTAAGGAGCATATATGTTCTTATTAGAAATATGTGTTTGTTATCATCAAAACTATTTCAAAGATGTAGAACCAAACTTTGTTCCAACACACTTTTCCCACAATCGTCAACAGTATTACAACATACAGGGACAACATAACATTATAACAACTATATCATCATGAATAATTATTCACCGACAAATTCAATGATTTTGTTTGTATCAATTATGCAGACAAATCATAAATGTTTATAACATAACAACAGACAATCAACCCAACTACAACGTGGCAACACACAAATTCATAATTAATCATAATACAATAACAGACAAAACAACAATTTTACACAGCCCAATTCCTACATACTGTTCATCATAATTTCCATTATAGAGTCAAAACCCCACCCTTACCTTGGATTGGAGACTTCTCTATTCCACTGGTTGAACCTAGGTTTTGCCCTAGCTTCCAACCTTTTCTCTTCTAAATCAGAATCAAAAGCTGAAAATTCTCCAAATATGCAGCACAGTGCGATGATGATATCACACAACTGAGACATAATTTTGAAGATCCCAACGGTTAAAAGTTAGATATAGGTGTTGCAAACCTACCCTCAAAATATGAGCATGATCCAACGGTTAACAAATCGGGGATTGTCGATTTAGTGAGACTGCTGCAAGAAAAACGGGAATGAATTTCTCTTCTCTTTTCTCTCTTCTCTGCAACTTTCATGACTAATTCCCCAAGACTTTTTCACTTCTAATCAACCTAATCCTTATATAATTAACTTAACTTAATTTCATTAAACCTATTGGGCCTAATTTTCACATCCCCACGTATACTACACACAACCATAGATATAAGCCCAACAAAATCTTATATTATTCTAATATATTACTACTACAAATCAACTTAGATAATCAACTCAATAATTCCCCTAATTAATCAACTTAGTAACTCATCAAAATATTTCACAACTTTAGCAATTAATCAAAAAATAATTTAATTAAATAATTAATTAAATTATCGGGCGTTACACCTCTAGACCCTAAACCCTAACTATAAAGTCTAAATAATGACTCATAATTAGGTACACACTATCTTAAATCCTAAACTCACACTTATGGTCATCCTTGACTTGATTATCGAAATGTTTGTAGGTACACACCCTCCACTAGTAGTCGTATATGAGAATTCTGACCAAGCACCACCATCAAATTATTACTCATTAGTCTACGGTCCTCGTTGTGAATCTAAGTACTAGATCAAAACATTTCTGTCGTCTATGAAAACGAATAAACGATCAACATTTCTCTTTTTTCAGTTCACAATGTATGTGGATCGGATATAAAAAGTTATCACTTCAGACCCATTATGTTCAGCTCTTGAATGAACAAAATAAATTTTCTCAGTCATCCTAATATTGGTAGCCTCATTCAGCTTATGTTGTACAAAATTCGATGAACTCATTAAAAAAATAACGAAACTACAAATTCTAGAAGACATTGTTCAACAAAAACAACATCACCATTTTCACACCAAAAAAAAAAAAGCTTTTGAATGAGATCTCAACCCTAAATTTAAAAACTTCCTTTCCTATGGAGCTCCAAACTCTTATGTGTTTAAGCATTTTAGAAAAACACATGTAACATGTTCGAAAAAATTCCAAAACAAAAACCACAATAGTTCATCAAATTCAGCTAATCCTTTCATGTTTGATCAATGAAACAGTGTTATAAATCTCATGTCGTTAAATTTGCTTCAGCCTATATTTCAGACAATAAGTGAGGCCATTTTAATTCAACAAGGAATGCTTAAACATTTTCTATGCATTGTATCAATCCCCTTTATGAACCTCATATGGAACAAGATAAGGATGATGATGATGAAACTTATTGTCAAAGAAGACATTTGTCCATGAAAAGTCAATCAATCAATTGTTCATATATCCAATGTGAATTCAACATTAAGAATGTCTAGTCGAAGATTATTGTAAAGGCGAAAAGGTTCTTATAAGGTGGAACGACATACCACAAACTTAACCTAAAGTGTGAGATACTTTCTATTTCATTTTGTCCATAATTATAATCTTTAAATGTTGATTAAAATTGATTTTCTTCATCAAATCACTTGGTAAATACCAAATATGGATATTTATTTCAATCAAATATTCTTATAATTTGAGTATACTTGGAATAAGGAGAATCATAGTCCTATTAACCATATACATTTGTATCAAAGAGGACTGAATCCTCATAAAGGAGACAATATTTTCCAAACAAACATAGCCAGTAAAGCCAACTTTGGGTCCTTATAGAAATGATGTCGGTCTTCAACGAAGCCAAGCCCTACTTGGCCCTTTAGCTAGAAAGAAAAGACCTAAATTCCTTATGAATATGATATTGGTCATTCAACGAAGTTAGGCTCGTTTTTCCCTTTAATAAGAATTAGAGAACTTTGGTCCTTAATGCATATACTAGCCCCCCCACCTGACTCTTCACCCAAGAAGAAAAGATCCCCTTATAAAAAGGATGTTGACCCCTTATAAAGATGATGTTATGGCCCTTCATTAAAATAAATATTTAACCGCTAACATAAGTGACAACTACTTCAATTTTATCTAATTAGTATCCTATGATTTCCATTATTCATTGCATGATCAATTCTACAAGCTCTCACACTTAGTTGAGTGAAAACTTCGGGCCTCAACCTCCGCGAGCTAGATTCCCCTTTCAAACTATGTTACCCCAAGTAATTTGAGAAATTTATAATATTTCAAAAAATATGTAAATATTGTGATTAATTTCATTTCATTTTATTTACCATATTTTATTTAATTTCAACACAAAATCTTTAAAAAATGTTTTATTTCATTTTTAATTCTTTGATAAAAAAAACTTTAAAAATTAAATTAAAAAAAATTACAGATAAAATTATAAATACTTTTGTTACCATTTTAAAAATAAATAAAAAAAGATTTACAAAATCAGTTTACAATATGGATATTAGCTTTATTTTTTCCCAATTTAATACAAAATCTCAAGTAATCAATTTGAAAGGTATATTTATTTTACCCATTAGTTGAGCTCAAATTTCCAAAAATAAGTGGCAATAATTTTTAGTTTAATTGCTTTCCACGCTCTTATTAATTTTCTCTTAAAATCTAAAAACATAAAATATTTTTATTTTAATTAAGAATCTTTCATTTTTAAAAATATAAACTATTAAAACAAAACAAATTTGTGTTAATAAGTTAATATTCTCATTGTCAACTTTATTTATTTATTTGTAATTTTAAAATGATAATTGTTAGAACAAGATTTGTTCTTATCAATTATCTTAGTTTTGATGATAACAATAATATGAATTTTGCTTAAGATAATATGGTACTCTAATCCAATGCAATTTCCCTTTCAGGAAATATATAAAGAGTACGCATAATTCAGCGCTCAGAAGTTGTATCTCAAATGGTTCAGCATGCGACATCAGAACATGGTCTGGCAAGACATCAGAAGATGGTCGAAGCAGAATCAGAACATGGGTCTATGGAAGCATCAGAAGAACATGAGATCAGAAGCACTGAAGATCAGAAGATGGTATCACGCTCAGAAGCACTTCAAGGTCAGAAGATCAGAAGATGCTATGCACCAAGCTGTTTTGACTCTGATGATATTCAAACGTCGTATTCACAAACATCAGATCAGAAGGAAGTACAGGTGGCAGACTACGCTGACTGACAAAAGGAACGTTAAAAGCTACTAAAGGCTACGTCAGTAGACACAGCGTGAACAAGGCTCGAGGTAGTTGACAAAAGCGTATAACATTAAATGCGATGCTGTACGGAACACGCAAAGCATTAAATGCATTCAACGGTCATCTTCTCAACGCCTATAAATATGAAGTTCTGATGAGAAGCAAGGTTACTAATTTCTACATCTATTCTGTGAATATCAAACTTGCTGAAACGCTGTTCAATCAAAGCTCAGAATCTTCATCAACTCACTACATTGCTGTTGTAATATTTTAGTGAGATTAAGCTTAAACGTTAAGAGAAATATCACAGTTGTGATTATCGCTTTTAAGAAGCATTTGTAAACTCTTGAATAGATTACATTAAGTTGTAAGGAACTAGAGTGATCGTGTGATCAGTATACTCTAGGAAGTCTTAGCAGTTGGCTGAGCAGTTTGTAACTAGAGTGATCGTGTTGATCAGAATACTCTAGGGAAGTCTTAGGAGTGAACTAAGCCTAGAGTGATCGTGTTGATCAGTAGACTCTAGAAAAGTCTTAGAGGGTATCTAAGCAGTTGTTCCTGGAGTGATCAGTGTGTGATCAGAAGACTCTGGAAGACTTAGTTGCGGACTAAGTGGAAAACCATTGTAATCCGTGCGATTAGTGGATTAAATCCTCAGGTTGAGGTAAATCATCTCTGCGGGGGTGGACTGGAGTAGCTTCGTTAACAGCGAACCAGGATAAAAATAATTGTGCAATTTATTTTTATCGTCCAAGATTTAAAGTCACACTTATTCAATCCCCCCCTTTCTAAGTGTTTTTCTATCCTTCAATTGGCATCAGAGCGCCGGTTCTAAGGTGCAAGCACTTAACCGTGTTTAGAAAAGATTCAGGAAGAGAAAAACGCTTCATTTAAAAGATGGTTGATGAAAGTGAAAAGTCTACATCTACACCTGCATCTACATCTGGCTCTGCTGAGCAATACAACGGTAACAATGGTTATACTAGACCGCCGGTATTTGATGGTGAAAACTTTGAATACTGGAAAGATAAACTGGAAAGTTATTTTCTGGGTCTAGATGGTGATCTATGGGATCTTCTAATGGATGGTTACAAACATCCAGTAAATGCCAGTGGCGTGAAGCTGTCAAGGCAAGAAATGAATGATGATCAAAAGAAGCTTTTCAGGAATCATCATAAATGTAGAACTGTTTTGCTGAATGCTATCTCTCATGCTGAGTATGAGAAGATATCTAACAGGGAAACGGCCTATGACATATATGAGTCCTTGAAAATGACTCATGAAGGAAATGCTCAAGTCAAGGAGACTAAAGCTCTAGCCTTAATCCAGAAGTATGAAGCCTTCAAGATGGAGGATGATGAAGACATTGAAAAGATGTTTTCAAGATTTCAAACTCTTACTGCTGGATTGAGAGTTCTTGACAAGGGATACACCAAGGCTGATCACGTAAAGAAGATCATCAGAAGCTTACCCAGAAGATGGGGTCCTATGGTGACTGCATTCAAGATTGCAAAGAATCTGAATGAAGTTTCTCAGGAAGAGCTTATCAGCGCCTTGAGAAGTCATGAAATAGAGCTGGACGCAAATGAGCCTCAAAAGAAAGGTAAGTCTATTGCATTAAAATCAAATATCAAGAAATGCACTAACGCTTTTCAGGCCAGAGAAGAAGATCCTGAAGAATCAGAATCTGAAGAAGAAGATGAACTGTCCCTGATCTCCAGAAGGCTAAATCAACTCTGGAAGACCAAGCAAAGGAAGTTCAGAGGCTTCAGAAGTTCAAGGAAATTTGAACGTGGAGAATCTTCTGATGAAAGAAGATTTGACAAGAAGAAGGTCATGTGCTATGAATGCAATGAGCCTGGACACTACAAGAATGAATGTCCAAATCTTCAGAAGGAAAGTCCCAAGAAAAAGTTTCATAAGAAGAAAGGTCTTATGGCAACCTGGGATGAGTCAGAAGATGATTCAGAAGATGAGCAGGCTAACTGTGCGCTGATGGCGACAGAAGATGACGGATCAGAATCTACATCAGAATCAGATTCTGAAGAGGTATTTTCTGAACTTACTAGAGATGAGTTAGTTTCCGGTCTAACTGAACTTCTGGAACTCAAGTCTCAGATTAGTCTCAAATACAAAAAGCTGAAAAAGCAATTTGAATTTGAAACAAAGAAGCTTGAGTTGGAGAATTCTGAATTAAAAGAAAAACTTTTAAAATTATCCAATAATGTTGGATCTCCTTCTGATTCAGAGAAATCCACTCCTAGTCTAAACCATATTCTGAAAGAATATGATTTAAGTTTCAGGAAGTTCTTATCTAGAAGTATTGGCAGAAGTCAGCTAGCTTCTATGATATATGCCGTATCTGGAAACAAAAGAGTTGGCATTGGTTTTGAGGGTGAAACCCCATACAAACTTGAACCTGTTGATGAAATGAAAATTACATACAAGCCATTGTATGATCAGTTCAAGTATGGCCACTCTCATGATATTAGGCACACTTCACATGCTCAAAATTTTCACATAACACACACCAAGAAGCATGTGACACAACCTAGGAAATATCATGAAACTCACATTAAAAATTATCATGCTGTTCCTCCTATTGCTTATAATGTTAAACCCAAGTTCAATCAGAACTTGAGAAAATCTAACAAGAAAGGACCCAAGAAAATGTGGGTACCTAAGGATAAGATTATTCCTATTGCAGATATCCTTGGCTGCAAGAAGGACAAAGCACAACATGTCATGGTACCTGGACTCTGGATGCTCACGACACATGACAGGAAGAAGGTCTATGTTCCAAGACCTGGTGCTTAAGTCTGGAGGAGAAGTCAAGTTTGGAGGAGATCAGAAGGGCAAGATAATTGGCTCTGGAACTATAAAGTCTGGTAACTCTCCTTCCATTTCTAATGTACTTCTTGTAGAAGGATTAACTCATAACCTCTTATCTATCAGTCAATTGAGTGACAATGGTTATGATATAATCTTTAATCAAAAGTCTTGCAAGGCTGTAAATCAGAAGGATGGCTCAATCCTATTTACAGGCAAGAGGAAGAACAACATTTATAAGACAGATCTGCAAGATCTTATGAGTCAGAAGGTGACCTGTCTTATGTCTGTTTCTGAAGAGCAGTGGGTCTGGCACAGAAGATTAGGTCATGCTAGTTTGAGAAAGATTTCTCAGATTAACAAACTGAATCTGGTCAGAGGACTCCCTAATCTGAAATTCAAATCAGATGCTCTTTGTGAAGCATGTCAGAAGGGCAAGTTCTCCAAACCTGCATTCAAGTCTAAGAATGTTGTTTCTACCTCAAGGCCATTAGAACTCTTGCACATTGATCTGTTTGGACCAGTCAAAACAACATCTGTCAGAGGAAAGAAATATGGATTAGTCATCGTAGATGATTATAGCCGCTGGACTTGGGTAAAATTCTTAAAACACAAGGATGAGACTCATTCAGTGTTCTTTGATTTCTGCATTCATATTCAATCTGAAAAAGAGTGTAAAATCATAAAGGTCAGAAGTGATCATGGTGGTGAATTTGAGAACAGATCCTTTGAAGAATTCTTCAAAGAAAATGGTATTGCCCATGATTTCTCTTGTCCTAGAACTCCACAACAAAATGGAGTTGTAGAGCGAAAGAATAGGACTCTGCAAGAAATGGCCAGAACCATGATCAATGAAACCAATATGGCTAAGCATTTCTGGGCAGAAGCAATAAACACTGCATGCTATATTCAGAATAGAATCTCTATCAGACCTATTCTAAATAAGACTCCTTATGAATTGTGGAAGAATAGAAAGCCCAACATTTCATATTTCCATCCTTTTGGATGTGTATGCTTTATTCTGAACACTAAAGATCATCTTGGTAAGTTTGATTCCAAAGCTCAAAAGTGTTTCCTTCTTGGATATTCTGAACGCTCAAAAGGCTACAGAGTATACAATACTGAAACATTGGTTGTAGAAGAATCAATCAATATCAGGTTTGATGATAAGCTTGGTTCTGAAAAACCAAAGCAGTTTGATATTTTTGCAGATTGTGATATTGATATATCAGAAGTTGTTGAGCCAAGAAGCAACGCATCAGAAGCAGAGCTCCTCAGAAGCAAAGAACCAGAAGATCAAGTATCAGCTTCTCTGGAGGATCTAAGTATTTCTGAAGAACCATCTGTCAGAAGATCATCCAGACTCATCTCTGGTCATTCAGAAGATGTCATTCTTGGAAAGAAGGATGATCCAATCAGAACAAGAGCATTCCTTAAGAACAATGCAGACTGTCAATTAGGTCTTGTATCTTTGATCGAGCCAACTTCTGTTGATCATGCTCTAGAAGATCCAGACTGGATAATTGCTATGCAAGAAGAACTGAATCAGTTTACAAGGAATGATGTTTGGGATCTTGTTCCTAGACCAGATGGATTCAATATAATTGGTACAAAATGGGTCTTCAGAAACAAGCTCAGTGAGAAAGGTGAAGTGGTAAGAAACAAAGCCAGACTGGTGGCTCAGGGTTATAGTCAGCAAGAAGGGATTGATTATACAGAAACCTTTGCACCAGTGGCCAGGTTAGAATCTATTCGTCTATTAATTTCTTTTGCCACTCAACATAACATCACTCTCTATCAAATGGATGTTAAGAGTGCCTTCTTAAATGGTTATATAGATGAAGAAGTTTATGTCCATCAACCTCCTGGTTTTGAAGACTCTATGTCTCCGAATCATGTGTTTAAACTAAAGAAATCATTATATGGATTGAAGCAAGCTCCCAGAGCTTGGTATGAACGCTTAAGTTCTTTCCTTCTAGATAATGGTTTCACTAGAGGAAAAGTGGACACTACTCTCTTTTGTAAAACCTTTGAAAATGATATTTTAATTTGTCAAATATATGTAGATGATATTATTTTTGGAACATCTAATCCTACACTTGGAAAGGAGTTTGCTGAGTCTATGCAGGCTGAGTTTGAAATGAGCATGATGGGAGAACTCAAGTATTTCCTTGGAATACAAATAAATCAAACATCAGAAGGAACATATGTTCACCAAACCAAGTATGTGAAGGAACTTCTGAAGAAGTTTAATCTTCTGGACTGCAAAGAAGCCAAAACTCCTATGCATCCAACATGCATCCTAGGTAAGGATGAGGTAAGTAAGAAGGTAGATCAGAAGTTATACAGAGGTATGATTGGATCTCTTCTATATCTGACTGCTTCTAGACCTGACATTCTGTTCAGTGTTTGTTTGTGTGCTAGATTCCAATCAGATCCTAGAGAATCTCATTTAACTGCTGTTAAGAGAATTCTAAGGTATCTGAAAGGTACTACTAATGTTGGCTTAGTTTACAGAAAATCCAAAGAATACAACTTAGTAGGATTCTACGATGCTGATTATGCTGGAGACAGAATTGAAAGAAAAAGTACTTCAGGAAGTTGCCAATTTCTTGGAAGTCATTTGATCTCCTGGTACAGCAAGAAGCAAGCAACTATTGCTCTATCAACCACAGAAGCAGAATATGTAGCTGCTGCTGGTTGTAGTACACAGATGCTCTGGATGAAGAGTCAGTTAGAAGATTATCAGATATTTGAGAGTAACATTCCTATATTCTGTGATAATACTTCTGTTATATGTTTATCTAAGAATCCTATTCTTCATTCAAAAGCTAAACATATTGAGATTAAACATCATTTCATAAGGGACTATGTTAAGAAGGGTGTCATATCTTTAAACTTTGTTGATACAGACCATCAATGGGCTGATATCTTTACAAAACCCCTGGCTGAAGATAGGTTTAAGTTCATTCTGAAGAACATCAGTATGGATTTATGCCCAGAATGAGAAGATGAGAAGTTCTCATGTATGAGTATCTTCTGAAATGAATGTGGAACATTTTTTTAATCAGAAGTTCTGATTGAAATCGTTTAGAAATTATGATTCGGTTATTACTAACGTTTCATTGTCTAAGTTGATTCAGAACCTCTTTTAAAGCAAAACAGCTGTTACGTTTTATCTCGGGATGGTAAACCTGTCGTTACTATTCATGGATAAACGTGCGTGCAGTTGAAGGGACGCCGACCATAGGTAACTGTGCTAGTCACCTCATTTGTCTTTATTATCTCTCCTCACGTCACGTAACATTAAATGCTATTCATCATTCGTTTCATTTTATTTTTTTTAAATACTCTTCAAACTCTTCTCTTTCCCTCTCATCTTTCTCTATCTCCTTGCATTCCTCATCAAGTTTTTCTCTCTCTCTCTTCCATATCAAACCCTACCTGTTCATTTTTCTGCAAACCCATCATGAACTCTTCATCAAGCCCAGGAAATAATGAAAATGATCAAAACAACAAAAGAAAAGCTGTTGAAACATCACCTTCCAAACCCAAAAAGATCAAAATCACCTATGATCCTCTCAAGGTGAATCCATTCGAAGCAATGTTGTCTGGAAACTATTCTAGACGTGTGTTTCATCCTCCTGGTGAAAGCCCTCCATCATCTCCATCTTCTTCCTCATCTTTCGACCTTCAAGACTCAGCTTCCTCTTCATCTAACCCTTCCTCTCCCTTGATCGATTCCGAAGAAATCTCTTCATCTTCACCTGCTGGGAATGCTGTCTCTGGTAAAGATGGTGGAAGATCTGCATCAGAACCAAGTCTCCCTGAAAGCCCGAGAAGCAGTCAATGAGGCGTTTCACTCCTTCATGGCATGTTGGCACAGACTTTGTCTTAGCTAGGGTCTTAGGATTTGGTCTTTGTAGTTTCCTTTCCTTGTTGCATCTGTTTTCCTGCATTCCTGTCTTGTAAACCTTTTTGATTATCAATGAAAAAGTTTCTTTGATTTACATTCCAGTGATTCTATTTGTCGTTTTATACATCTGAATCTTTTTAAATTTTCTTTTTTGATGTTATGACAAAAAGGGGGAGAAGATAAATGATAAATGATTTGATTAATCTATCAGTTGCTGGGTAAAGGCTCCCACACATTCACTAACAAGAACTGCAAGTTCTACATGGTTTAAGTGTTTTGCAGGTACAGAGAAGTGAAGTGAATCTTCAGAAGCAAACACTAGAAGCAAAACCATGGAAACTGAAGCAAGCTGAGTGCTGTCAAGCTTCAGAGATCAGAAGCAAGAAAGAAGAATGAATCAGAAGCACTGATAATAGAATTTGAATATCATTGTCTATCCTGTTCTGACAAAATTCTATTTGCTCTGATACATATAATGTTATGGCTCTGATACATTATTTGCTCTGATACATTATTTCAGCCTATATGGCTCTGATACATATAATGTGTTCAAACATACATTTTATGTTCTAACTCGTTCATGCTGACTTTTGTCGTTTAGTTTTTGTTCTGTAACATTTCAGGATGTAGAGATGCTCTGATGATGCTCTGGTACATTCAACAATGTTCTGATACAAATTTAGCATGAAGTGATGTTGGTAGACATTCAAAGTTCTGAAGCTATCCGAGGGAAGCAGAAATCAGAAGATGTGAATGTTCTAAAAGATCCAGAAAATTCAAGTTCTGAAGCTGTCCTGAATGGAAGCAGAAGTCAGAAGCTGTGAATGTTCTGAAGATCAAAGAAATTCAAGTTCTGAAGCTGTCCAATGGAAGCAGAAGTCAGAAGCTATGAATTCTCTGAAGGCAGAAGCTTATATGATCGTCTCTACCGAAATAATCAGGGAAGTCTTTTATCAAAGTTCTTCGAGTATTTATCTCAGGGGGAGATTGTTAATCTCAGGGGGAGACATATTCATATGCTTATGCTATAGCTGTGTAATTTGTCTTTTGCCGTCTACTCTTTCTGATCGCAAATTCATATCATTTATATATGTTTTTGTCATCATCAAAAAGGGGGAGATTGTTAGAACAAGATTTGTTCTTATCAATTATCTTAGTTTTGATGATAACAATAATATGAATTTTGCTTAAGATAATATGGTACTCTAATCCAATGCAATTTCCCTTTCAGGAAATATATAAAGAGTACGCATAATTCAGCGCTCAGAAGTTGTATCTCAAATGGTTCAGCATGCGACATCAGAACATGGTCTGGCAAGACATCAGAAGATGGTCGAAGCAGAATCAGAACATGGGTCTATGGAAGCATCAGAAGAACATGAGATCAGAAGCACTGAAGATCAGAAGATGGTATCACGCTCAGAAGCACTTCAAGGTCAGAAGATCAGAAGATGCTATGCACCAAGCTGTTTTGACTCTGATGATATTCAAACGTCGTATTCACAAACATCAGATCAGAAGGAAGTACAGGTGGCAGACTACGCTGACTGACAAAAGGAACGTTAAAAGCTACTAAAGGCTACGTCAGTAGACACAGCGTGAACAAGGCTCGAGGTAGTTGACAAAAGCGTATAACATTAAATGCGATGCTGTACGGAACACGCAAAGCATTAAATGCATTCAACGGTCATCTTCTCAACGCCTATAAATATGAAGTTCTGATGAGAAGCAAGGTTACTAATTTCTACATCTATTCTGTGAATATCAAACTTGCTGAAACGCTGTTCAATCAAAGCTCAGAATCTTCATCAACTCACTACATTGCTGTTGTAATATTTTAGTGAGATTAAGCTTAAACGTTAAGAGAAATATCACAGTTGTGATTATCGCTTTTAAGAAGCATTTGTAAACTCTTGAATAGATTACATTAAGTTGTAAGGAACTAGAGTGATCGTGTGATCAGTATACTCTAGGAAGTCTTAGCAGTTGGCTGAGCAGTTTGTAACTAGAGTGATCGTGTTGATCAGAATACTCTAGGGAAGTCTTAGGAGTGAACTAAGCCTAGAGTGATCGTGTTGATCAGTAGACTCTAGAAAAGTCTTAGAGGGTATCTAAGCAGTTGTTCCTGGAGTGATCAGTGTGTGATCAGAAGACTCTGGAAGACTTAGTTGCGGACTAAGTGGAAAACCATTGTAATCCGTGCGATTAGTGGATTAAATCCTCAGGTTGAGGTAAATCATCTCTGCGGGGGTGGACTGGAGTAGCTTCGTTAACAGCGAACCAGGATAAAAATAATTGTGCAATTTATTTTTATCGTCCAAGATTTAAAGTCACACTTATTCAATCCCCCCCTTTCTAAGTGTTTTTCTATCCTTCAATAAAATCAAAAAGAAAACTAGTAATTTAATCTTCTCAGTTCTCCGGTCTCGTTGGCTAATGTGTTTGGACTACTCGATATACATAGATTTCATGATCATACACATTTATAGAGAAATCAATTTTTGTGCGGACTCTTTGGCTAGCATTGGTTTAATTTGCAAAGATGTTTATTGGTTTAATTATGTTCATAAGGATATCATTGCAGATTACTTGCTAGACAAGAAAGGTACCCCTAGGTCTAGGCTTTGTAATTAAGGAATCTTGGCTTGATCCCCCTGTGTATCTAGTTCTCTTTTTGTTTCCATGATATTTCCTTTGGTTAAAATATTTTTTTATTTTGTTTGTTTATTTTAAAATTCGAATTGATAAAAGAAAAACAAAACAAACCTAAGAAAATCCAAAAATATTCTTTTATTTTATGTTATATTTTAATAATTTTAATTTAAGTTGAAAAAGGCCATTAATTTTATTTTATTTTTGCAACCAAAATAATTTCATTGAGTTAAGTGGACCTCATATCTATAATGGATTGGTCTTGAATATAAATGGGTGTTATCTCAATCCAACGGTACATCTCCAGAACGGGTTGAAGATGATCATGTTTCGTAGGTACAACTCCGGAACATGTCTGTGCTGTTTTTTTACAATATTTTTATAATTTTATGTTATTTTTGTTATTGTTTACAAATAGGTATGGTGGACCCTGATAACATCTCAAAAGAATTAGTTTCTACGTACGATGTTTCTCCGAATGTTCAAGGGATTTTCGTAAATGCGGTAGATGTCATCGGTGACTTTAATAACAAGTAAAAGTTTGATGATCGTGATAGCATGCTCACATGGATTCATAGGACTGCAACTAGATTTGGTTTTGATGTGGTAATAGGAAGATGAGATAATGGTTCGGAAAGAAGAAATGATTTTGTAACAATGTTGTGCGAAAGAAGGGGAGAATACCAGACTCCTCTACGAAAGTTTAAAAGAGACGAAACAGGTACTAGAAAATGTGAGTGTCCTTTTAAAATTTGTGGTTATTTGTTGGCTAGCAAGAAGTGGAAATTTAGTGTTATTTGTGGTTTGCATTGTAACACCTTTTTAGCCCACAAGAATATTCGCAATATAATGTGAATTAAATCAATTTAAAACATACACACGAGGATGTCACCTTCATATAAACTTCCCAATAATAAGTCTTGCTCTGTAACACGCGTTCTCAAAAATTATATAAAGCATTAACTTCTTTAACACAACAATAATACCATCAATTATCTCCCAGCAAAAATCATAATTCAAAATCATCTTTATAAAACTTCATAAAATTCATCATACTTCATAGTTCATGGTTTATAAACCGAAATACCATAATGCCATAAAAGTTTCATCATGTTAAAAAAAATTCAAAATGAACAAATAATTCCAAAACACACAATCCCAACCCCGACGTTACGTATCAGAGCAAGACTCCCTTTGTTCTAAATGAGCGATAAAAAGGACTCCATGAAGCTATCCTCTAACATCTGCGGGCTACTCCTGATTACCTGCGCGTTACCCACACACATTAAAACAGAAAGGGTGAGTATTTTATTATTATTATATAAGACATAAGGAATAAATATAGTAGTGGTACACAATTAATCAACAACCACACATATATCGATACAATGTATCCTCATGCTTCACATAGTTACTCACACTTGCACATCATCATCTCTTTGCAACATCATCATATAATACAAGCACAATCATCACTTGAATCATTCATATCACAACTAATCAAACATCTTTTCAATCATGCAATGTGACAAAAAATGCAATGCAACACCAATTGACTCATGCATGTGGTGCCAACACTTCACTGATGACTTAGTCATTGTTCTCCAAAGATCCCCACCAATAGGATCGATTCCCGCTTGGAACCGGAGCACATCATAATATTGCACTCAATTCGCACAATGGCACTGAGACCATCACTAGACCATATGTCTTGCAAACATCACTGGACTATCGTCCTACAAATATGCTATAAATGCAAGATGCACAATTTCATAATAATCTACGACCACGACTAGTCAAAATAGCATCATCATTCATTTATTCATTAAATCATATAATCATCTCGATATATAAGCATCATAATCATCTCGATCAACACAATGCATACTTTACAATCATCATTCATCATTCATCACACAAACATCTAATTGCAACAAGTACAAACATACATGTAATCACATAATCACATTCCATACTAAAAGCCCTAAAAACCCATCAAAACGCATTTATTAAATTCTGGAAAATTACCCAAAAATTATTATAAATCATAAGCTTCTATAATATGAAATCATTTTTCAAAAATGTCAATTTTTCTCCCAGTATACCGTGCTTAGCGGCCCATAGCCCGCGCTAAGAACGTTCCTCACTAACTTGACCATTCTCTTTTTCTCAAAAGCACACTAAGCGGGCTTCACCTTATATTATTAGCTAGCTCGATCCTCTTCTCGAATCATACGGTTGGTTCTTATCTTCCTCTTCTTTCCCTAGCTCTCTTCTCTTTCACGTTTCTCCAAAATTCTACGATGAATGAATATTCTCTTCTTCTTTTCCTTTTTTTACTCAGTTAACCTTAGGACCCTTATTATGAACTTCCTAATTTACCCTCACTAACTCCACCTCATATTCTCGTCTTATTTTATTTTATTTAAATAATAAGGCTAATTAGAACTATATTATTTTAATATTTAATTATTCTAACAAAGACCTTAATCTCACTACCCCACACACATGTCAACATAAGCATCACACGTCACATAATCTCATAGATAATTCACATTGACTCATATAATCACATCAAAACATCAAATAACACATTAAATAATTAGATCTAATTATCAGGGTGTTACAACTCTCTCCCACTTAAAGAATTTTTGCCCTCGAAAATTACCTGACGAAAACAAGAACGAATAAGACTCTCTCACCTGGTCGTCTCGCTCCCACATCAGACTTTCACCAACTGGTCAACCCTACAACACCTTTACTAAGGCAATCTCTTTAACTCGCAACTGATTCACTTCCCATCCTTCTATTCCCAATGGTGACGCTTCAATAGTCACGTTATCCATCACCTGTATATCATCCATTTGAATCACGTGCGAAGGATCCGGAACATATCTCCTCAACTTAGATACATGAAATATGTCATGAAGATTCACGAGTGATGGCGTCAACGCATTATGATAAGCCATCTCTGCTATCCTCTCTAAAATCTGATACGGACCAATAAATATGGTGTAAGCTTTCGCAACTTCAAAGCTCTACCGACACCGGTTATCAGAGTAACTCTAAAAAAACATGACCATCTACTTGGAACTCAAGTGTTTTCCTCCTCTTATCATGATAACTCTTTTAACGAATCTGAGAATCTTTCATCCTCTTACGGATCATCCTTATCTTTTCAGTTGTCTCTTGCACAATATCAGGCCCGAGCATATCACTCTCGCCTGATTCATACCAACACAATGGAGTTTTACACCTCTTACCATACAACGCTTCATATAGTGCCATACTGATACTCGCATGAAAAATTATTTTTGTAAGTAAACTCAATCAATGAAAAATGGCTATCCCAAGCTCCTCCTTAGTCTAACACACAAGCCCTCAACAACTCCTCTAATGATTGAATAGTCAACTCGGTCTAACCATCTGTGCGCGGATGATACGCCGAACTCAATCTCAAAGTAGTACGCAAGGTATCTTGTAAACTCTTCCAAAATCTCGATGTAAGCCTCAGATCTCTATCCGACATAATACTCGACGGCATGTCGTGCAATCTCACAATCTCCTCAATATACATCTCAGCCAACTTAGAAATAGGATGGTTAATCTTCATCAGTAGGAAATGAGCCGACTTAGTTAACCTATCCACAATCACCCAAATAGAATCATTGCCCTTAGTATTCTTTGGTAAACGCATCGAAAAATCCATGGAAATGCTATCCGACTTCCACTCTGGAACGTTCAATAGTTGCATTAACCCAGAAGGCTTATGATGTTTAACCTTCGGCTTATGATAAGTTAAGCAAACATAAACAAACTTAGTGAACTCTTTCTTTATACAAGGCCACCGAAATAATTTCTTTAAGTCTTGATACATTTTCGTAGCATTCGAATGAATACTTAAACCACTTATATGTCCTTCTTCAAGGATACTCTTCTTAAGTTCCGAAACATCTGAAATACACACTCTACTCCCAAATCTCATCACACCATTCTCATCAATTTGGAATTCACCTCCTTTACCTTGGTTACTCAATGTCAATTGCTCAACCAATTTCATGTCAGATTTCTGTCCTTCTCGAATTTCTTTAAGAATACTATTCGTCAATTTCAACATTCCCAATTTCACACAATTAGGAGTTGATTCAAACACCAAACTCGTGTCTTTGAATTGTTTAACTAATTCCAACTCATGCACCATCATCATTGACATATGTAGAGACATCCTACCCAATGCGTCAACCACTACATTTGCTTTACCAGAATGGTAACTCAAATCAAAATCATAGTCTTTCAACAATTCAAGCCATCTTTTCCGCCTCATTTTTAACTCCTTCTGATCAAACAAGTACTTCAAACTTTTGCGATTACTAAACACTTTAAATTTAGAGCAAAAAAGATATGAGATTTTCAAGTACATCAATGGTACTAGTGACTATGGTATGTTATAATCTGATGGTTTAGGTTCCATGTTGATAGGGTATTTTGATACAAATTGGGCTAGTAGTGCTAATGATAAAAAGAGCACTTCTGGTGGATATTCATTTTTTTTGTAAATAATCTAATTCCTGGTTTAGTTAGAAACAAAATTGTGTTTCTTTGTCTATTGCTGAAGCTGAGTATATTGTAGCTAAAAGTAGCTATTCTCAATTGATGTGAATGAAAAAAATGTTGAAGGAATATAATGTCCAGCAAGATGTCATGACACTATACTATGACAATCTGAGTGCTATTAATATTTCAAAAAATCTTATTCAATACAGCAGGACCAAGCATATTGACATTCGTCATCATTTTATCAGAGATCTTGTTAAAGATAAGATGATTACTTTGGAGCATATCAACACTGAGAAAGAACTTGCTGATATTTTCACCAAAGATTTGGATGGAAATTATTTTGAAAAGCTTAGAGGTGAGCTGGGTATCTGCATTATTGAGGAGTTATAGCAATTATAGGTATAGAAGAATGCAATTGTTGCATCTTTCCTCTATTCTCTGAGGCTTGAGAAGGAATATAACAAAAGATCTCTACAAGACAATAACAAGGAGGGGAGAAGAATCTTTGACAGGGGAAAAAGGTGGAAGACCACCTGAGGATTATTTGAGTTTGTTTGCTTCCATCTAAGATTTTGTGCTTTCATCTGTGTTCATTACCTATGTGCAATGTGTGAGCTTCCAGTTGTTTACATTTACTATATTTTTTTTGTCAATTTTTGGCTAAAAAGGGAGAGTAAAGTGTTAGTATGATTTGTTTGTCCTGATGTTATGACACTTGTTCTAACATGTTGATTAACATACTCATAGGATTGTGCTAATGCTAAAGGGAGAGTAGTTATTGTGGTTGCTTGTTGGATGCAACTATCTAGGGGGAACATGATAGTCTGTCATGCTTGTTAATGTAGTGTTGTATTGTTGCTACTACTGCTACTAGAGACAGGAAGAGTTGTGTACATGATTTCTTACCTGATGTTCTGACATCTTGCCTGTCATGTGAGGCTTTTATCATCTTTTGTTGCACGTGCCTCTGATGCGTGAACTTAGGTAGTTCATATTTGGTGATTGGTCTTTTCTTTGAGGGGGAGAATTGGTTTTGTATGACAGGGGGTACATGACCTATCTGATTGTACAAGCTATTGATTTATGTTAATGTGATGTCAAACCATATATCTAAACATCTGACTTCTGGAGAGCTTTGAAGAAGAGGTCTCTCTATAACTGCAGTGTATCACTGATATATTCTTATGTTTGCAATTTGTACAAATTTTACATGCTTTCATGTAGCTTTCATTTGTGGTTTTATTCCTATCTCCAGGACTTAATTGTGTTTTGGTTGTTTTAGCCAAAATTTGCCAAATGTGGAGTGTAACGACCCCATTTTTATCGTATTTATTTTATAATTTAGATAAGTGATGTGATATGATGTGAATTTTAGGGTAGAATACCTTAGAATAAGGTAGTCGTGACGTGGAATTGAGAATAAAAATGAGTATATAAATATTATAGTGTTATTAGAATTATTAATATTGTGGTTATTTTAATAGTAATAATAATATGGCTAGTAAATAAATTATATTTAATTCAATAATAAAAATAAGGAAGGGTAAATTGGGATTATCATATCAGAGGTCTAAGGGTTATTAGTGAGAAAACAAGAAAGAGAGAACATAAATTGGAGAAAGAGAGAAGAGGAGGCTAGGGCTCAGGAGAGGAAGAACTTCCATTGCTAAGGTAAAGATTTTGCAAGAACACTAAGGTAAGGGTAGGGTGTGATTGTTGAAGCTGTGATGTGTATGGATGTTAATGCATGAAGTATGAATATTATAATTATGTGTTCCATACTTTATCGGCTCATTATCATATCTTCGTTTATATTGTTATGATATCTCACCCCTTCTGTTTGAATGTTACCTCTACGTGGATAACGCGCAAGTGGCAAGGATTAGAGTTGCTTGAGGTATAAAGTGGCGCCTGTAACATCCCGTTTTTTCTATTTTATTTATTTTATAGCTATTTTATTATTAGTATAATTATTTAATTATTATTTGGTGTGATAATTATTTAATTGTGTGTTATTATGCTAATTAGGTTATTATAATTATTGATAGAATAATGAGATAATAGCTATTTGGCCTAAATAATTGAAATAGAAGTAATAAGAGAATGTGTAATTAAGCCCATTAGACTAAAGAAGAATAGTAAGAGGGATTGGGTTTAGTCTCTCATAACATTCAGTTTTGAGAGAAGAGAAGAGAGATGGCTCAAGAGAGGAAGAAAGAGGAGAAAGAGGGAAAGTGAAGGAAACCTAGAAGAAGAAGGATTAACCTAAGGTAAGGGGGAGAATCCTCATTATTGTGGGTATATATGTATGCAATGGGCAATTGTATGATTAGGATTCTTCATCTCTCTATTTCATAATTTTTAAAATGTTAGGGTTGTGTAGAAATCCATGAAATCGGTGTGAGTTATATGTTAAATAATATATATTATGTTGCTATAGACTGTTGTTGGTGTTTGATTGAGATCCCATAGTCTGAACAGGGTTTCTGGACGTGATTTGGGGAAATTTTCGTAACATGAGTCGACACATGTTGGTTTGCATCGACACATACTGTATTGTTTTATAAAAACAGAAGTTTGAAAGTTGTATGTGTCGATACAAAAGCTTATGCGTCGATACATGTTTGGAAAAATTATGTTATGAGTCGATACGAAAGCTTATGCATTGATACATGTTTGGAACAATTCTATTATGAGTCGATACAAAAGCTTATGCGTCGATACATGTTGTTTTGAAAATCCAGAATTTTGAACTATTATTCGACACATGAGGTTTCGCGTCGATACATACCGTTACGAAACTGATATTTTTATAAGAAATTGCTTTGGACATATCTTCGCAACCGTAACTCAGATTTAACTGTTGTTCGAAGCATCGGAAAGCTAATGAGATGAAATATACATTGGTAGAATAAAATTAATCATAGGGTATAGTCTCTAGATATTGGAATTAAGATGAAATTATGAACTATGTAGAGATAACATAGGAAATATGTTCTTTGTTATGAGTTGGTGTAACTATGTTGTGTTATACTTGATGAGTGATTTACTTACGATGAGACAGTGAAACCATGTGGTAATATATCAATAAGTAATTATTTTCTATTTTGAATTGACTTAACTATGTTTTGTCGTGACTTAACGTATGTGCTATAATGAATTGATGTTGGATGTGAACAACATATGTTGGTATTGTTTAGTATATGTTATGATGAAGCGTTTAATTGGTGAATACTATGAGTATGATGCGTACGCGAGTGAAGACATGTTTCTTGAATTGTATTTATGTAATATATGAATTGATGTTAGGTGATAATAACATTGTTGAGCTATGATGTTATATGTTATTTGTGATGTGTGTAAATGTTTAATGCTATTTGGATGCATTGTTGATGATGTTTACATGATGGATGTATGTTGTACAATTGGTGGATAATTCAATGTGTTGAATTATTATGGTATGCGGTGTGTTAAGATTAATGGATGATCTTAATTGCATATGTTTTGTGGTAATTGTACATGCATTCATGGTGGCCTTGATCCTTTGAGGGGAAACATAGGTGACAAACTATATGTTCTTTGGTAGTGTGCTCATGTGGGGTGTGAGCTACGATGAAGGCCTTGATCCTTGAAGGGAAATAGAGGTGTTTCTTTGATCCTTGAATGGAAACATAAGTGTGGCTTTGTTCCTAGGTGGATCGGAAGAGGTGAACTAAATGTTCATATTTTGAGGGCTTTGATCTTGTTCGAATCTAAAACGTGGCTCTGGTTTTTAATCAGGAGCGGTGAGCTTGATACTCACATGGTACTACATGCATGAGTCACATTAATTGCATTTCAAGTCACATTGTTGTTATGTGATTGTTGAATTGATGTGTTTGCTTGTGTGATAATTGTATTAGTATGATGTGCAATATTTGTGAAACTTGTTCAAACTATGAAGTGTAATGAATGATTATATTATGGTATGCTATATTCATTGTAAATATATTATGTATTCATTATGATGTGAATTCTCATCCTTCTGTTTGAATGATGTTCATGGTGACATCGTGCAGGTTCCGACGAGTAGCGTGCATGAACGAAGATTTAGCCGAGGAGTCTTTCGGTTTTATCGTTTTGATTAGGTAGTGAGTCAAATGCTCTGATCATGTAACGCTGGGGGTTTGGAACTCATGTTTTCTGTATGATTGGATATTGTTATCCCTATGGTGTTTAACTTGACATTTTGGATATGGTGTTTATTTGAGATTTATTTTTCCGCGTGCGATATGCATATTGTATGAGAACATGAAGTTTCAAATTGTGTTATAAGGTGATCAGTGCATGTTTGTATGATTTGATTTGGATTTTCATTGTTATGGAAACAACATGTGATGCCCTTTTATTTATGCATTTTATTTACTCTATGAATATATATATAGATATATATATATATATATATATATATATATATATATATTGAATGTTTTGGAGTTAGGAAAGGGGTGTTACATCTCCTAGTATTGTGTAGATTGAGTCGGGTCATGCTCTGATACGTAACACTAGGGATGAACGCTTGTGTTGCTATTAAGTTATGAGTTGTTTTTGAAAGATTGTGAGAGCTTTATAAACTCTCTTTTCTTTGTTGCGATGAGGGTTTTTAAGTTGTTTGAGATGATGACAAGTGTATGATGATTTAGTTTACGTTGCATTAATAAAGTGAAGTTGAACACCATGATGATTGCGATGTCGCTTCATCCGAATAAGGGTGATGTATCCTTTTGTTAAATGTTGAGCAAATTGCATGACATGATGACGTGACATCCTATTTGACGTTGAATGAGAATTTTAATTACTCTAATTTTTATTAAATTACCGATGGAGAAAATAGGATGTTACATGGAAATTGTTAGTTCCATGGTTTTGTGATTGTCATGACAAGTTCTATTGTCATGTGTTTCGACAGATGTTCTGGAAAAACACATGAGATTCTAGAAGATTCCTTAAATATTTAATTAATTCCTTAAATATTTGATTGAAAAATATGAGATTCTAGAAGATTCAAGCACTCATACAGGCCCATCCAATCAAGTATTTTTTAGGGAAAGTGTAGATTTGATTTGGTTTTCATAAAAAGGATTTTGGAGACTTTTCAGGAAACTTTAATTTGATTTGGTTTGTTCCTAATTTTTGTGAAGATCTTGCAGCTGAATGAAAAAAAAGGAGAAGATTGAATTTGATTTAAGTCCAAGCTCATAGTGCGAGATTTTATAAATAAGGACTTGCTAAACCTATAATAGCAAGCATTCACAACAACAAACCGTGGGTGCAAATACGTGTTTAGGGTTTTGAGAGTAGTTCATGTCTTTGTGTTTTTGTTTGTATGGCGCTCATGTATCTTTTGATACATTGAGGTGGACTAATTGTTACTTAACTGTTTGTCAAGTTATTGTTTTCACTCATTAGCTTTTAAGCAAAGAGTTTAGTAATGTTCTTAGTTGAAGCTTTTAAGTAAAACTAAGTATTGTTTATCAGAAGTGTAATAATTTATTTGTTCCTTGGTACATTCACTAGGATTGTGGTTGGTTTTATCACTGAGGTGATTGTGGAAAGTTAGAGGGAGTTCACATATCTAGGAGGTTCCTAGTTAGAAATTGCATAGAATTAGTGATTAGGTGATAAGTTGTAAACTGAGATTGTTTAGGCTTTGAACTAATACTATTATAATGGATTTCCTTTCATGGCTTGGTAGCCTCTAGAGTAGGTGAGTTGTACCAAACCAGGTTAACAACTAATTATGTTCTTTTACCTTCTGCATTTTAATTTTGCATAATTTGTATTTTGGTAAAAGTATTTTCTGTCAGCAGATGATGTCATAACATTTGTCTTACTAGTGCTAGAATTTTAATTGGAACCTAATCAAGCTTTATTGGTGATTAAATTTTGTGTAACTAGTGTTATTAGAATCTGATCACAATTGAAATAATGTATATGATATTTCTTGTGTAATATACAATAGTTTGATTACTCATTGTTAAAACATTTGTAAGCTTTGTGAATTCTGCTTCTGTCAAAGTGATAAAATGCCAATAAAAGTATAATTCACATATTTTTCATTTCAAGTCTTCCATCCATAACTTTGTAAGACCTCTGATATTCTATTTATGGAATATCAGTCGAATTTTGTTTTTAATCTATGCACCCCCTCTAAATTATTTTCCTACTCCACATTTTTACCCAATAGTTATTAGGAAGCTAACTATTTCCACCTTACCGAAAAACTAATCAATTCAGGTTATCACGTTAGGGGGAACCCTAAAGTGAGAGATATGATTATATTAGATATGGCCCATATAATTCGTCATATATGGGTAGCACGTAACTATATTTGTTTCAACAATGCTAAAACCAATACACATACTAAATTTAGCAACACATCAGCCATTACCAATCTCAATTCTTCGTTGTTGAAAGGAAGATTCTAGTCAATCTTTAAATAGATAGATGATACGGAAATGAGAAAAAAAATTCTTTGGTGGTTTGGAGAAATCCAAAGGTAGTGTGGGCGAAAATAAACACAGTCTTGTCAAAATATGAAAGCACTAGGAATAGCAATAGCATGTGACCAACAGAATAGCATGAGAAGATTAATGTGAAATGTTGACATAATGTATTGATCCAGAGTGATTCTCAAACAGTCACTCATATTCATCACAAGAGAATTAATCTTTTGGGAGATATAGATTTTGAAAAAATTTTATAAATGAATTTGATTTACTCGCATATCTTTAGAGAATGGAACCATTGCGCAAACTAGCTAGCAAATTTGTCCATAATATAGTGAATTTTTTATGGTGAGAAAACCTTTCATTCTTCATTAGAAAGAAGTACTTTAAAGACATTGAAACACTTTTGATTTGTCTAATCTCATATTTGTTTAGCTTCTTGAACCCTGTTCTCCATTTTTGTTGTTTTTGACTATTCTATTTTTTCTTTTTAATATTTTATTTTTATTTTTCCTTTTGTCTTTTCTCTTTGACGAGGGACTAACCCAATTTTATAATTATATTTTTCATCTTTCTAATAAATTAAAAATTACGTTTATTTCTCTTTGAAATTAAAATATTCCCCACTTTAACTAAATAATAGTTATTATATGTGATATTTATTTCCTTTTTTTACAGTCGATCTCACACATATTAGAAAGGTGGATTCTTATCTACCCAATTCAAAAAGTTGGGTAAAGTTACATTCAATGTGAAATGTCTTGGAAACAAAAAAAAATTATTTAATAATTAATTAAATAAGATAAAACTAAATGATGCAATGTAATTGGTGGAAGGTACACTACCCAACTTTTTGAGATGGGTAGAGAAGTTGTCCCGTAATAAAAAAAAAAAAGAATACCTATGCAAAAGTTAGTATCTTTTCATATTTTTCATCATCCACCTAATAAAGTTGGTCCTAATTAGATAAAACAATTACTTTAGAGATGCTTTAATTTGATTAAAAATAAATAATCATCAAAAAATAATTTGCTTTTTTTTATATATATTTTACCTAAATTTTATTTAAATAAATTATTTTGACTTTAAAAATACTCAAGTAACCTCGTCCGCGTCCAAATCTTATCTTACACTTTCCTTTCTACTATCAATTCCCCATATTTCCATCTGAAAATTGACCCATACCCCGCCCACACTATGTTCTAGCTACACTATTAAAACAACCTCTCCTTGTCATCAATCAAGTCACAACAAACGTATCCATAACCAAAGTACAGTCTCATTTTGTTTTTTTCCATATAAATATCATTACTTAGAAGAAGTTAGTTTTTTGTGCTGTCATAATATCACTTGATAAGGTATACGTGCAGATTCTATACACATTGCTTCTACTTAGCGTGATGTTTCAGCCATTATGAATATCATAAAGACAAACTCATCGCTTAACTATCATCTCAATGAATTGCATAAAATATAGTTTATTTAAATTTAGTATTCATTTCAAAAGGTTAAAATAAATAACTTTGCATCTCATTTGTTAGCCATATATTTGTACAAAATCCTAACTTTGCATGCACTCCAGTGCTTGATTGATTGAAGAAAATTCAGCATCTAAGGTAGCCATGGTCGACACTGAGCCTCCACCGCGTCTTGAGGTGATCTATATTGCAAATTTTATTATTATTTTAGTTAAACATTCATTATTTGTTCTCTAAATTCTTTGGCAATGGCAGGGTAAATATGCTGCAATAGTGATTTGCTGGTTTCTTGGTATTGGAGGTCTTTTTGCTTGGAACAGTATGCTGACTATAGTAGATTACTATATTTACTTGTTTCCGGTAATTTCTTTGCTTTCTGAATTGTTCTTGCTGATAATTTATTTGGTGTAGCAGCATTGTTTACTTGCTAGTATCCTGAATGATGGTAGTTTGTTTTCTGAGATGCATTTGCATGTTTCATTTTATGATTCTTAGACTTTAGTGTCGACACCTCTGTAAAAAAGTGTTGAAAAAAGGTGTCTATGTCTGTGTTTGTGTCTGTCAATGTGTGTCTGTGCATCCGAAACCTCCCTTTTTATCACATGATTGTCTTTAAATATAACTTTTTAAATTTCATTTATTCCTTGTGCAGAAATACCACCCTTCTAGGGTGCTAACTATTGTATATCAGCCATTTGCATTTGGAACACTAGCAATTCTGGCTTACAATGAGGCAAAAATCAATACAAGACTACGGAACTTGTTTGGATATACCGTCTATTTCTTTGGCATTTTGGCATTGTTAATTGTAAGTCCTGTACATTTGTTTCAAAAACTCTGATTCCTCTAGAATATGGATTTTTGTTTTATTTTACTTTTCCTATTTACATACCATAGTTGGATTTAGCAACATCTGGTAAAGGAGGGATTGGAACCTTCATTGGCATATGCATAGTTAGTGGTGTATTTGGAATATCAGATGCTCATGTACAAGGCGGAATGGTTGGAGACTTGTCCTACATGCTTCCAGAATTCATTCAGGTCAACATCACCAATGAAATTACTGCTATGAGGTTCAAAGTTCAAACAGTATCTTCAACATGAGCATTCTTTTAATGGTTTTATTTATGCAGTCTTTCCTCGCTGGTTCTGCGGCGTCTGGAGCCATAATATCGGTTTTGAGGTTAATTACAAAAGCAGTATTTGAGAATTCTCCAAACGGTCTTCGCAAAGGAGCTAGTAAGTTTAACTTAATTATCAATGCTTAGCTTGAAAGCATTTCATGATTCAAAGTTTTGCTAGACTAATGATTTTAAGCTTTTAGTGGTTTGTCATTATACTATTATACTGATCATTATTTGTAATTATAATGGTTGCAGTTCTGTTCTTTGCCCTATCCGCATTTTTTGAGTTTCTGTGTGTTGTTCTCTATGCATCTGTCTTTCCTAAACTAGCAATCGTGAAGTATTACCGTTCAAAAACAGCATCCGAAGGATCCAAAACGGTTACAGCTGACCTTGCTGCCGCAGGCATACAGACCTCACCGGGCGAAGTACAGATTCTTTTCTTGAACATTCCTATTTTTGTTGTCTTGTGATTCAGTTTGCAAGACTAATGTCCTTTTTTTTTTAGGCAACAGAAGATTCAAAACAGCAGGAGCGCAAAGGAATGAAACAGTTGTTTGTAGAAAACATTGATTATGCACTTGATTTGTTCCTGATTTATGTGCTAACACTGTCTATTTTCCCCGGCTTCTTATCAGAAGATACTGGATCACATAGTTTAGGCACATGGTACGCTCATCAGAGCATTGCTTTTTTTCTTACTTCACATGTTCTATGTTGTATATATGTGCTGATTTAAGAGCTGATTGATATTTCCATCTGTTCCAGGTATGCTCTTGTTTTAATTGCCATGTTTAATATATGTGATCTTCTCGGAAGATACATTCCACTTGTGAAAATATTAAACTTGGAGTCGAGAAAGTTGATCATGATAGCAGTTATTTCTCGTTTTTTACTTATACCGGCATTTTATTTCACTGCAAAGTATGGTACTCAGGGCTGGATGATATTGTTGACATCTTTCTTGGGGTTAACCAATGGTTACCTCACTATCTGCGTTTTCACTTCTGCACCTAAAGGTTACAAGGTGGGTGTGTTTTCAGTTTTCACTATCTGAGATTTAGAATTGTTGAAATATATGAATTTGGTTAAGACTTGATGTTTTTGATATTGTAGGGACCTGAACAAAATGCTTTGGGGAATATGTTGGTGTTGTGTCTTCTTGGAGGTCTTTTTGCAGGGGTAACACTTGACTGGTTGTGGTTAATAGGTAAAGGATGGTGAGATTTTAACCAGCTAAACTAGAGAAATAGTAAAGTCATTGTTCTCAAACAAATGGTGGAAATGTGTATCTTTTAGCACTTATATACTTCTCTTGAATTGTGAATACAGTATTTTAATAAAGCCTTGGTCAATAGATTTTTGCCCTGTTATAAAATCCATCAACATAAAATCCGCAACCATAGAAACGCGTTGGAAACAACACTCTAAAGATAACATTAATTTCTAGATTCTAGATTCTAGAGTTCTAGTTTGTCTCGATCACTTAAATTGTCTTGTGGTGGTGTTTAGAATTTATAAGAACATTAATATCTTGATCCGGATAGAATTTTATAGTTTCAAGAAACTTCTCCCTTGTTAATTTTAAGATCGAAAGAAACTTAACAAAATTTGTTGTCTTTTTTTTTTTTTTTTACTTAATTTCCACAGTTCAAGTTAGGGATGTGCATGGATCAATAATCAAACTAAATTAAACCATATATATGATTTGGTTTGGATTTTAAAACTATTTTATAAAGCTGGTTTATTTTTTTAAAACCGGTTTACATATGGTTTGCACTACAAAAAAAGAGCTCAGTAGTGACGTGATTATCACGCCACAAACAGAAAAAACACTTCACAAATCATTATTTGCGACGTGATCATTTACGTCGCAGGAGGCAAGGTGGCAACTTTTAGTGACGTGATTTTAACTTCACTATTTAGTGAAGTGAAAATCACGTCGCAACAGCATCTTTATTAGTGACGTGATTTACATGTCACTGCCTAGTGGCATGCAAATCACGTCACTAAATTTACCTAGAGGAGATATAAAAGCGCAATTATATATGTGAAGTTGCGACGTGATTTACATGTCACTACTTAGTGACATGGAAATCGCGTCACTAATATTTTTTTTTGCAATATATATATATATATATATATATATATATATATATATATATATATTTAAATTAATAAACTAAATATATTAAAATTAATAAAATTAATAAATTAATTCAATAAACTAAATATACTAAAATTAAGAAACTAAAATTATAAATCTAATATTACTAAATAATGTAATTATAATTTAATTAATAGGTTCCACAAAATCAAAAGTAACAACAAAATAAAAACTAAATTAAATCAACAATTAGTCCGGGTCGGAAAACTCATCCTCATTTAAATTTTCCTGATCAGTCGGCGCAGAACTCCCCATATTTTGGTTTCCCCCAAAGGATTGCATAAATTGTCGCATTTGTGCCTCCATATCCGATTGTCTTTTTGCCATGACCTCCATTTCCCGCTGATGATCATTCCGCATTACCATCATTTGGGCCTCCATTTGGGCTTTCAGTGCCGCTTCACGTTCCGCCGCCTCACGCCTCACCTCATTTACTGCCAATTGTCTTACGGTTTCTCTCTATTCATCTGTTAAAGTTACAGGACGTGAACCTCCTTCCCCATCGAGAACTCTTTGATATAGAGTTATATCATCAGGTCTCAAGGTGCCTGCCAAATTTCCACCACCAAAAAAACACTCGTTAGACCCCTTGCCACCAATGACTTTAGTCCAAAGATAAAAATCCACATCCGGATGAAGCGGCTCTCCCGGTCTTGGAGTATACTGAGGATTAACAGTCAGAAATTGTACAAGCAATGCCTGATAATCATCCTACACATACAAAAAAAAAAGTTAAATATAATTTAGTTGCCACATGAATTTCACGCCACAAATTTAGTTGCCACATGATTTTCACGCCACAACACCTCACATGCCACATGAAAATTATAACACCCCAATTCTACCTGTCGGAATTAATTAATAAATCAGAATAATAAACTTCATCAACAAATTAAGGAATCACATATTCATGGTTTCCACTTTGCAATATTTTTTGCATCATCAGGTTAATATTCATTCGAATATACCGATCATATCATCAATCATCACATAAGCACATATATAATACCGATAGCTTAACCAAATATAATACCGATAGCTTAACCAAATATAATACCCAACTTAACCAAATAATACCGATAGCTTAACCAAATATAATATCCAACTTAACCAAATAATACTGATAGCTTAAAAAAATAATACCGATAGCTTAACCAAATATAATACCCAACTTAAATAACTTACCATAGCTTTTTGTGTACGATTGTCAAAAGCTCCTGTTTTCTTTTTCCGAGTCCTCGCAACCAGCTCGGTCATAAGTGGTGGTCTATTTAATTCCTTAGTCTAAATAACAAAATAAACTATAATTAATAATATCAATTATTAGTTGAAATGATAACTTTAAGAAGTGGTAATAATTATTACCATGCGTCGAACATGCTCAGCAGTGCTTATACTTCCAACAGCATTAAGGCAACCACCCTTTTCAGATGCTCTCATCTTCTTTGCATTTTCAAATTTGGCCGCAAACTCATCACTCTCCCAATATTTAAGAAGTTCCCGAAAACTCATCACTAAACCGGTTTTTCACAAAAACCAGTTTTACAAAAAAAAAACGGTTTTAAACCGATTCTCTCAAAACCAGTTTTTATTTTCTTTTAAAAAACCAGTTTTATAAAAAAACCAGTTTAAAACCAGTTTTTAAAAATAATCCGTTTAAAAACCAGTTTTTAAAAATAAAAAGTTTAAAAACCAACATTATATCATGTAAAGACCAATTTTAAATACCAATTTTATAAAAAGACCATTATAAGAGCAAATACGTGTGACTTATAAGAGCAAATTCTGTTTAACATGTAAAGAGACGTAAGTTCTACAAAATTAAGATTAAAACTAGCATTATTGTAATCCTAATATGGTCCACAAAAAATCTAGCAGTTACATGAAGTTTAATTAAACTGACACACCAAATATCATATAGCAACAAAAAAAAAAGACACTCCAAAATGGACATTTTAAGTCCTCCTCTTTGTTGGTTTAAGCCTTGGTCTCAAGAAGCTTGTCGATCATGAGCACTTTCTTCTTCCACGCTAATGCCAAATTCTTCCTCAAGTCCCATCACAATCTCAACCTGCACAAAATTTGAAATGCCAGTCTAAATATGGTCAGCGAGATAGAAATCAGTGTTGTCAACTAGGGAAATATGGTCAGCAAAATAGAGATTAAGAAATAAAGTTTTAGAATGCTTGAAAGTTAAAGATGAAGGACTGTGCAAATGGAATACAGTTTTAGAATGCATAGATCTGAATGTTTTAAGATGATCACTTCACACAAGAAAAATAATGTTACCAATATTTATAGCAACAAGAGTATTTCTTCCAAACAAATACTCAGCAGGTTTACAATATGCTAAAAATTACCATAGGTCTTACACTTGCCAGAAGGTAAGTTTTAATCTTCATTTGGTTTTACTAGTATTTTAGGACAAACAGTCAAACAATTAAGTTAATGTCTGCTCTTCCAATTTTGAACAGTGTAAAGCACGTTTATGGCTATGAAGTAGTTCCTCAAGCTATTGCAGATGCCCAACTTATTGCAAAGTTAAATGACATACAAAATACAACATTTGTTCAGGGCGATCTCAATAAAATTGACGAGATTTCTTGGTATATATATAGGTTTATATGTGTCATATGAAGATAAGATCTTGCATTATTAAATAATAGTTTTTATGGTCAAATATTGTTGGCTAGCTTTGCATTTAGTTTTATTGTCAAATATATATTGTTGCTCGGCTAGCTTGCAAATTGCAATCAACTCATAATGAGCAGCAGTTACATGGTGGAGAATAAAACATACAGAAAAGCAAAAACAATGTGTATAACCAGTAGCATATACAAACATAATTCGGTTAGAGTAGATATTTAGTATAAAAGCTTTACCGAATGCAGTACAGCAATTAAACGGATAAGTCCTCTTCGAGTGCAACAGAGGTTGAAGATGTTGAATCGCTAGCACCATCTTCCGTATAAAGTAATTCTACAAAACATATAAATACATTTCATTATGCCTCAAGTATAATAAATAATAATACATTAGCGAATATACTTAGTTATCATACCTTGCTCATATCTCTCAAGATCAAAATCTTCATTTGTAATCAAGGATGAAGATGTTCCTTTGAGCCAATCCTGAGTGTGTAACACCCCAATTCTACCCAAAGCATTTAGGCAAGAAAATATCAAAGTATTAAAATTTCATACAACACAATTAGGATGTTACACTAAGTAACCAAACAAACACCTAGAAAACAAACGGACATCAGCGATGCCAAAATCATACAACACCTGCCAATAAAACGATACATAACACACGGAAGATATGAATATATATATATATATATATATATATATATATATATATATATATATATATATATAGCTCTCACTCTCAAAGAGGAGTTTTCCAAAATAAAGTGTTTACAATACACATCAGCACATCATCACATATACATGTTCAAAAGAGTCATATAGAAATAAATAACAACAGACTCCCGACTACCCGGTGATACATATCAGAGCGACCGACAAGACCAACTGGAGAACTACCTCTTCCAAAAGACTCCCACAGCGGCTAATCTGCAGGATGCCACTCAAGCATCAAATCAGCAGAAGGGTGAGTATATAGTTCATTACGAATAAGTATAATATATGTAGCGACTAAAACACAATTAATCAAAATACAACACACGGATCAACATAATATCTCAAGAATAAAAGTCACGGCAATCCACTCATTCAACCACAATCGATATATAAGTAATGTGACACATGAATGATAACATAAATTATAAAGACAGACCATGATGAATGAGACTCGACTATGCATATGCATGTGGTACCAAATCCGGAGTAAACTCCTCCTTGTCATTATGACAAATACACCTGGCCGAGCATTATGCTGGGACTTTATTCCACTCAGGAAGCCCGCAGGCTATCGTCATCGAGCATGTAGCTCCCACTGATGACCTCTTGCCACTCAGGCTAATGTACCGTTACCGAGCATTAAGCTCCTATTGGTAACCAATGCCCGCAGGCCATCTGTTAACATCATTCCGCCATTAACGTATTGAAATGTTATGATGCGCAAATATATGACTCTATTACATGACAACAACATCATCAACAATATAACACGATCATACACTCACGTTACATCGTTTATATTCTATCCAAAAGGATACATCACCAATTAATAACATCGTTATCAATTACATCACACCATAATTACCACACAAGCATTAATAAGCACACAGCACACATTCACCGTCAAAACATACTGGCCACATCGGCATAGATGAACTTATAACACACTTATACACATCAAATTAATATTGACCATCAGCCCACAACTTCATCAATACATCATCAACAAGTTGTAAAAACAACAATTCAACAATGATAATACATCATTCTCATAACAACAATTACTTGCCATAAGGCCACACATCATGTTAACAACAAACAACCAAACATCGTCACATATCAAGAATGAACATTCATTAATACATAACACATATGAACATGGTTTCATGTTATCGACAACTAATCACATACCTCGTACCAATACGTTAACATTCACACAACACATCATCATGATTTATCATGCACTAGTTCACAAAACCATTTATGAAAATCAAACAACCATTACTACATCCAACATCATCATATAGAGCATGGAAATAGCTTCCCAACGTTTCAAACGACACATAAAACGAACACCCAAGTTAAAAGATACGACTTTTCAAAGTTTGGAAAACATAAACATACTTCATATGTTAACCCTACTTAGTTCTACCACTAAATCCTAATAAAAATAATAGGATACTACATACTATGAACCATTTCATTAAATCTTAGTGTAGATTATTGCCTTAGCTTTCCAACGCTTCGAACGGCGACAAAATCGGAGCTACGTATTAAAAGTTACGATCGTTACAAAATCTGTCAAAAATGGAAAAAGCTGTAGGTCGACGCATGGAAAACATAGGTCGACGCATTGAACTCCTGCCACCCTCGGCTATGCGCACGCTGACCCAATAGGTTGACGCATTCATCAGAAAACCCAGATTTTTGCCTTTTAGGCTACACAGGTCGACGCAAACCCCTGTGTAGGTTGACCTAAGCTTCGTAGAAACCCTAAAATCACCATTTCCACCACCCAAACTCTTATAAATATTTCTCTAACACCTATACATCATTATAACATCAATATAACACACACATGCCATATAAACAACATAACATTCAACTTTCATGGTTGATTCATTAATCTCTCTCAAACCTAACATTTTCTTACAAAACAAGAAAAAATGGAAGATATGGAAAGGATGAAGAAGATGAACAAGAACAACTATATAAACCATACAAATGCATAATAAACGACATACTCCCCCTTACCTTGGATTTGTTCTTGGATCAAGGTTTGTTTTGATCTCCACAAAAATCCCTTTTCCTCTTCTTCTTCTCTCTTCCTTTCTTTCTCTCTTCTTTCTTTCCTTTCTGTTTTTCTTTCTTCTTTTCTTTTCTTTTCTTATATTCTTTTCTATATCCCCCCTACTTCTCCAAAATATCTCAACAAAATATCTACTTTACGGTCTAAACTCAATTGCTCAGAAAAACCCCAAAACGCAGAATATTACCTTAATAATATTTCTAGTACCAAAAATATGAAAACCTTCAATTAAATATTAGTCCGCCATCTCGAACTAATACCGACTGAAACGACTCCAAAAACGGTAAAATTCCAATAAACGTCACAAACGACCAAATTAAGCATATACTTATATTTCCGGGCGTTACAGAGTGCATATCAGTGCTTCGACTATTTTAGGTGTTAATGAGCTACGATATGGATCAAGCACCCTTTTTCCTGTACTGAATGCAGATTCAGACGCCACTGTGTTATTGGTATAGCTAGAACATCTCTTGCAATGTTTGCAAGGATGGGATAGCGACCAGAGTTTACTCTCCACCATTCTAGAACATTTATCTCCATGTTATGCTCTAACTTCTCTCCAAGATAAGCAATTAATTCATTATCTGCATTGTCACACCCTTCTGAAAGATAGAACTCAGCAGTTCCATAAGGATGACTAACACTACCAAAAACTTGCGGCTCATTTGAATTACCTTGAGGGGACATAATTCCAACACAATATTCCTCATAAATAGATTTCAAGCAAGACTCTAAGGTTCCTTTCAAGGCATCAACATCAACCTTATTATAATATCATCGTACCATCCAATCAACCAATCTAACCTTGCGTCTAGGGTCGAAAACTAGAGCAATCAACAACAACATGTTAAGCTTATCATGGGATCCCCCAATACTTATCATACTTCTTCTTCATCTTTTGAGCTGCTGAACGTAGATGTCCATCTTCAGACGCACACATAGCCACAATGCTCTTTCCAATACCCAAGACCTCAAACATATAAATATTGCTTGTCAAATAAGATGGCCCTGATATTTTTACAGTAGCATCATAAAATGATTTCAAGAATGGAATGATTAAGTTGATATGCTTCCAATCGTCTTTCGCCGGAACACCTCTTCCCTTTTTTGTCAACTCATTCACATACCTAACACAACATAAAATGAGAATAAGAATACTAGTGTTAGCAATAAACTCATAACTCTTAATCACAGAAGTAGGAGTAGAAATCCAAAAATGTTTTGTTACCCTTCATAGTTTTGTTACTAAAACCCAAAACAGAAGCAAATTCGAACCACACCATTAACATACATCTAACCAAAAACAGTTGCAGCCCCAGTACATTTCAAGAGGGAAAGAGGAATAATTTGAATTCATCACACATGTTCCAATTGTTAATTATATTATCCCTTTTACCCCACTAATTGTTAAAACTAATTTCAGTTTAACCACACTTTAATCATTGATTAAACTATTCATTAACCTTATTCTAACTTCAAATAACCTATAAAGTACAAACTAACCTATTAACTTATACCTTAAGTTAGTAACAAAATCCTAAGTTCTGTTTTTTATACATGCAACCAACTAGGGAGTCGTTAACATTCCATTAATTAGAAATTGGAATAAAGTAGAATGTCTGCTCCAGTAAACAAGTGTATTGACTAAAATATCAGTACAACATTAAACTGCTAAAGCCAAAACAATTTAGACATAGCTAACACAACTCAGATTTGATTGCCACGGCAAAGTTGTCATCAACTATTTTATACACGCAGGAAAAGTACATGCAATGAGATTAATTTTTACACGCAGACAGTATAAAATACAAAATACTATCACACAAAATTAATTCTCATACCAAGTTGGAGACTTTAAATAGTAATGATATGATTGTAAAGCGAACAAATCCAAGTACACCTATCATAGGGATATTTGGAGTCTTCGAACAGCAGAAAGTAAACGAAAAAATGTAAGGATGGAATCACTCCGATTGCACATCCTTAGTATCTAATTTAAGTAAATGTATTTGTTTTTTTATGAAAGTTAATTTATTTTCAACAAGGATGAAATAAAAGGAGAAACAACAAAGGAAGGGAAATCCTAAAAAGTAATCAGTATAGGAGAGCTGTGCAAATTCAGAGGTGAGGAAACACCTTTGAAGTTGAGGGCATTCTCAATCATTAATACTTGGAATCACAGAAGTAGAAATTGACAAAGATTTTATTATTAATCTTACTAATGTCAAGCTTACAATTCAGTCACATAATATGACTTAGATTCTGTTAATGCTAACCAAAGTGCTCACAAATCAGTCACAATGCCACAACAGTCATACTAAACATTTGGATTCTGTTAATGCTAATCAGAGAGCTCACAAATCAGTCACAAGGCCACAACGGTCATAAACACTTGGATTTTGTTAATGATAACCAGATAGCACACGTAAATCAGTCACAGGGTCACAATAGTCATAAACACTAAAGGGTGCAACCACAAATCAATAGCAAATTTAAAAACCAACAATCAGTACCAATCATCCCTAAGAATTATCTTCCTATAGTAAAAAACACTACTCCATCTTCCCTTTCCAATCAACACAAACCAACACATTCATTAAACATTCAAATTACAGAAAGGATATTACACAAACATAAAATACTATCACAAATATTGCAAAATTAATTCACATACCTTTTATTTTGGTAACCTAATTCTTCAAAAGTTCTTTCATGTTTTGATGCGCATACTAACATCAAGTAAGTTGAATTCCAATGAGTCTCAACATCTAGAGAAACTAAACCTTTATAGTCCATGCTCTCTCTCCTCATCAATACATGCCTTGAATTTAGCAAGCCTCGCGGGAGAAGATCTAGCATACCAAACAGCATGACGAACTCTATAAACAGAAGCATCAATGTCTTTCAAACCTTCTTTCATAATTAAGTTCAATATGTGTGCGCAACACCTCATATTAAAATTGTTTCCGCTCATAACTAAACTATTCTTGGACAAAAGCCTTCTCTTGAGACGTTCAACCCCAACATCATTAGATGAAGCATTATCAACCAGCAAACTAAGCACGCGGTTTAAACCCCATCTATTCAAACACATCTCCATTGTTTCACAAATAGAATCCCCTGTATGATTTGTGACTTGACAAAAAGTTAAGATCTTCTTCTGTAAGTGCCAATTATTGTCAATGAAATGGGTCGTCACACACATATAGCTCAAGTTTTGACAAGAAGTCCACATATCGGTGGTGAGACAAACTCTTCGACAATTCATAGAGATAAAATCTTTCAAAATCATTCTTTCTGTGTCCCATAGTTTCAAGACATCACGTGCCAATGTTATGTGCGAACAAATCTGAAATCTTGGTTAAGCGAGACTCATAAATTCATGAAAAGACTCGTGTTCAAACTTTCGAAAAGGAATCTCCATGTTAATGAACATCTTAACCATTGCTCTTCGAATAGCTTCTTGGTCAAACTTGACAATTATAGGAGAGCTAACATGTTCTTCAGCACTTGTCATAGAAGATGATGTCTTTTGCCTCTTGTAAGTGAGACATCTCGATAAATGAGCATGCATGGAACTAGTTCCATTATTATACTTAATCTTTGTGTCACAGTATTTGCACGAAGCTTTTTGTTCTTCTTCTGACGATACAATGAAATGATTCCAAGCCTCTGAACGATTCTTTCGCTTCTTAGTGTGAGGAGGTGGCATTTCATTAGAGACGGTAGGTGGAGAGGTTGAAACCGTATTCTCGGATGTTGCATAACTTCTATTAGTCATCTTGAATCTGTTAAAAAGACCAAACACGTATTAAAAATAAAGAACTATAATAAGTGTTTTGTTGGTAATGTAAAGTAAACACCTATTTAAACTTATCTTATTACATAAGCATTTATTTAAGTGTTTTGTTGGTAATATTGAATGGGAGACCTTATGATATAGCTTAAGACATGTTCATAAACTGTTTTTAGCTTAATTTTATAGATTATAAAAATAGTTTATAGATTATACAATTTGACTTTATTAAAAAAAAATTTTGGAGAACACCCATTAAATAAACAACTTTTGGAAAACACCCAAAATATCACAAATGTGTTTGCAAAGAATGTGTTCACAAATATTTTAAAACACCATTGTCACAATCTTTTCAGATTGGAGACTCCATACACACAATCATTGACTACTGACACATTTAAAGAGACACTGCAGGGAAAATCTTCTAACATGTGCATAATTTAACATCATAAGAAAATTTCTAGGTAATTCACTTGTATATGGGAACCTTCAACTATTATAATGAACAAATTTCTTCATATTCAATTGAATTTTCTAACAGAGGTAGTCATTATTCAACACAAAAAATAGATATGATGTTTTACCTACTGAGACTTAGAAACTTGGCCTTATAGTGAATGTAGCTATGATGTTTTACCTACTGAGACTTAGAAACTTTGCCTTATAGTGTTACGACAGGAAGCATGATGCAGTACTATCAAAAACAAGTTTTATGCAGGAGATGTACCTTAGCAATGTTGAGTCAACGCAACCACCCGAGACAACGCGATTCGTTATACTTCTTACTTTTGCATATTCTAAGTTTCTTCCATTTGAGATGAATGACAATGACGAAGATGCTGTCGGTGAATAAACAATAGACCTCCGAATGTAACCGATTTCGTCGGTGGCTGTCGATTGCAGTTTTTCCGGAGCGTGACGTCTGCGTGGCCGTGAGGTGCTGCGTCGGTGGAGAAGGCGGTAGAAGAGAAGAGATAGAAGAGAGGGTTTGGGAATTAGGGTATGTCTCAAATTTGGTAACCGATAATGTGATCCAAATTGAATAATGGTTTCCGTTTTTGTTTTTGTTTTGATAAATGGGCCTCCGGTTTTAATTTTTAATTTGGGCTGGGTTTTTAAATATGGTTTAATTTGGATATAGATTTGGTTTATGGTTACTGGTTTTTTTGCACACCCCTAGTTCAAGTGACTTTGACCGTAATATACTATTGGCCCTGCATTTACAATTGGCTTAATTTCCATGAACAAAATCAATAGAAACGTAAGGAGAGAAGTACGCAAATCAGAAATTTCAAAATCATCACTTCTTTTGCTTTATGGTCATGACTAAACCACACTGCCTTCCAAAGCCAATACTCAGCATGTAAGGAATGTCATACACCGAGAAAACTAGAATAGTGTTGAGTTTAATGAAAAAGATCAAGAATACTTCTAAACCAAGAAATTAGTTTTAGTGATTATTTTTTACGTCGCTAACTCAGTCACTAAATGTCGGTGTTACACGTCATTTGCCGCATAAGCAAAAAGTAATATCATTACTCACATTTGAATGAAAATGACTAATTTGATATATTTTAAAAAATTAAATAACTTAAAAGGTCTTTTTAAAAATTAATGGGCTAAACAAACCCCGAATCAAAGATATGTGACAAAAAATTATATTTAATCAAATTAGTTATTAGGTTTTTACAATTGTCTAAATTTATAGGAAAATAACAATTGCATCTTTATTGATAATTAATGTGTCTAATATACAACAATTGTCATCATTATAATAATGACTAGCAACACCTCAATATTCGGCTTCAATACTGGAGCAAGATAATGCGGGTTGGGGTTAAGAAGATCATGAGACCATGTCACCAAGAAAGACATAACAATTAGATGTAGATTGTTTGGTATCTGGGCAACCTCCCCAATCGTATTAGTGTCAACGGGGTAGGACAACACTTGCATGAAGACATTTCAACTCGTTCATTGATTTCTTCTACATACTTTTTCTAAACAAAAATAAGTCAGCATGTCGTTGACAGCAATACCTACAAAATAATTGAATAATCCCAAGTCTTTCATAGTAAATTCAGAGCTAAGTAGTGTGATATGAGAGATTTTGGATAGTCATCAAAAGAGGCAGTAAGAAAGATATCGTCCACATACAATAAAAATATGTCATATGAGAATCTTCTTGGTATATGAAGATAGATTTATCATACTTAATTTGAAAAAATACTATAGAAGAAACATAGTCGAAAAAACATTTATACCATGATCGAGGATCTTTCCATAGAAATCCAAAAATTACTTAAAGTTTTCACTAGTCCTTTTTAGTGTGTAACTCTCCAAAAATCAAAACAAGACAAAGAGGGGGTGCCTCATTAAAAAACCCTACCCAAGGGAAAAGTTTGACACTCCATTATTTAGAACAAGTTTAAAGGGTTTTTAAAGAAATAACAAATGACAGAGACAATAACTCAACTTATTCAACAATGAAAATAATTAATTAAAGCATAATCTTGCTTTTGTCCCACCTTTCGGTCATGCTAGTGGTTTCGCTTGATAAATATGTGCTTTCAAGATTAGTTTCGACAACTTGTATTTTGATATTCATGTTGCAGTTTGACACATTTCGCCTCCTTTTGGACGACTTCTTGTCTTTTAACTGAAGGTGGAGAAAAACACAAGAAAGGGGGAATTGAATTGTGTTCTTTATCAAATTAAAATTCTCTTTCTCTAAATTCTTTTCTTTCTCTTAGTATCTCATCTTGTGGATATGCATTAATGTTGCGGAAGCATGCTTGGAATAGAGTTGCATAACCAATGTGATATTCATTTTAACTTCTTTATATCATCAGAACTTCTGACTTGTCTCAGTATAGTTTTGAAGACATTTTGCGTGAATGTTCTGAGTTAAATGAATTATACAGAAAGTAAAAGACACGTTCATTTTTAACCTGATTCACCTTCTGAATAAGGCTACCTCCATTCCACTCTCCTCAGGTGATTTGCCTCTGAAACAGAGGACTTAATCCACTATAACCAAACTTTATTACACTTGCACGATCATCCATCGTGACTAACAACCTGCACAACTAACTGCTGTGACTAACTGTCATGCACTCGGTTTTTTTCCATACCTCTGGTGGAGAGATACGCGAACTGACTCTTTTTTGTTTCTGCTTTTGTATTTTTTGAAAATCAGAGAGTCGCCACCGACCTTTTATTTTATCCAATTAAGGAAAGGTTTATAAAAGAAACAGAAAAAAGACCTTTAAGAAATTCTGGGTAAGGGGGTAGGTTATACAAAGGGAAGGTGTTAGCACCCTTTGTATCCATGGTTATCCATGGGCTCTTTAATTTGCTTAGCTCACTTGTTTTCAATTACTTTTCTATTGCCTTGAAATGCTCGTATGTGGTTTCAAATACCTTTGTAAATTGACTTTGTAATGATCCTTGTGCGGATGTATACAAAGTGTTTTTTATCTTTCAAAAGATGTTTTGAAAAAAAGAACGTTAACTTCGTAATGATCCTTGTTTGGATATATACAAAGTATTGTCTTTTTTTGAAAGTTTTGTTTTGAAAAACAATGATATATGAGAGATTTGTTTGTTTTGATTTGAGCAAGCAAATTAGGAGGTCTACCCTGAGTTATAAGGTCTTTATCCTATTTCTTTTAAAAATCTATCCTTTCACCGGATATAAACAAAAGTTCGATTTTGTACTCGAAACAGTAGAATTTGATTTTGATTGATTTTGAAAAGAATGAGAAAAGGGATTACCTTAAGAGGTGCAAGTGTGACTGTGTTTAGATTCAGATATTTTATCTTTGGAGTTTAGTGATCTAACGGTTTAATTTTATCTTTGACATACACGCAGTTTATATGTGCTGGAATTTAAAATGCGGAAATGTAAAATGCGGAAAGTAAATCTACGCTATTACATCGATTGTGCAGGAAATGTAAACTACGCTATTTACATGGATTTGACAACCTATACATTTATCTAGGAATTTAAATTGCAAGAAAATAAAAGAAGTATTTTTGGATTTTTTTGATGATTGATTTTAATTATAATTAATGCATGATTAATTTAATTAAAATGAGGAAAAGATGGAAATAAAATTTAAACCTAAAAATTAAGTTTAAAATATGTTCAAAGTGCTTGTTAATTAATTTTAAAACAAAACTAATTTTTTTGGAATTTTTGAAATTGATTTTGAAATCATTAAGTTAATTAATACATAATTATACAAATAATTATACAAATAATTAAAAATTAAAGAGAAAATTATCCTAAATATGTACAAAATTAGTTTATAATATATAAACAATATTTAATATAAAGAACAAATTTTTTATGATTTTTTGATTGGTTAAAATAATTAAAAGGTAAATATATGCATATTATCTAATTAATTATACAAAATATTTAAATTATGAAGAAAAATAAAATATTTTTATATCAGAAAATAAAATATTATTTTAGAAGCCTAAAAATATTTTTTGTGTATTTTTTGGATATTTAAAACTATTTTTAATTAATTTAACAAAGAAATTAAAATAAAATAGAAAATAAAAAGATAGTAATCAGATGTGGAAATTAAATAAAGTCCATGGTAAGGATGAGTGTTTTGATGCGCTGGATTGAGAGTTAATGAAATCAGATGGCTCAGATATTGAGACACATGGCAAAAGTGACACCTGCAAAGCACCGGATCACAAATTAATTTAAAAACACGCGCGCGCGTTTTGACCAATAGGGAGAGGCCACGTCTTCGTCTTCAACCTCTCGCCACCTCTTTTAACAGCGTTTTCTTAAGAAAAGCGTTGTAATAGGTGAACCTTAAACCTGGAAAATAACGAATAGGGGTTAGACACAAAAGAAATTTGGCGCGAGGTCATGGTTCGATTCGTCTAGTCCATACGAATTCAATGGTACCACTTAGAACCTGCAATGTTGCCTAATTCAAAAAGCCCTAATTTTGAGATCATGAACCCTAAAATGGTAGCTTCGTGAATACTCAACCAAACCTTAATTAAATGTCCAGAAACGATCAGGACATCAAACTAAACTCAAATATATGTCTACATCTTGTTAAACATGCATGTATTATGAGATACAAGTTGATTTTTATTTGAACAAATCGTGACCTGTAGTGCTTGATTCAATGAGTTTCAAGGCTTGCAATTGATCTGGTTACGTTTAGTGAGGGTTAGGGAATGTGTTTGAGTACTTAGTTTGTGTTAAAACAAGCTGGAAATTAAAATTCGAATTTTAAATTTCCTTCTAAATTTCAAATTGATACAAGTGTGTTTACAAGCATAGAATGGTTCTCAATTCGTGTCTCCTTTTTTTTACTAAAGTGTTATAGCTCTTATATAGGCATTGAAGTGCTTAAGAACTAAGCTAAAAAGCATTAAGTGCTTTTGTTGAATTCTTGACTTTTCCAACACTTATGGCTTTGCATTTAAGCTACCATGGCTTGACTTTCAACCCTCCTTCTGCTGTACTTTGGCTTGGGGCAGAGTTTGATTGATTCCCTTGATGAGTCATGCTTAGAAATTAAGCCATCCATTATCCTTCCATTTTCCATTTTCATTTTAATCTTAAATGGGATAAAATTATACCAAAAATGGAAAAAATGGTGTGGGCTTTGTCTTGGTCGTGGGAGGCCCTTTACATCATGGTAGACATGTTTGGATTATGGAAATTAGGCCCCATTTGGAAAAAATACATTTTTTTATCAATGTTGGTTTCATGCATTTTCCCAAAATTTAGCCAACTTCAACAAGGTGTAAATCCCTCAATTTTTGTCATATGAAGGAGATCTTGCACTTTTTGGAAACATCAAAGAGTCCTCTAACCAATGTCTTTTGTCTCATGTCAAAATGATTTTTGATGCTCCTTGTGTGTCCTTTTGAAAAAAGTGTCTTTTTGTTGACTTTGAAAATGACCTGTAATGTCTTGATTCATATTTTTCAAATGGTGAATCAAATGGCCATGGGACCAATTGCATTTGAAAGATAATGGAATTTCCTTCAAAATAAGCTTTGGTTTGTATTTTTTGGATGAAGGATGAGAGAGTTATGACCAGTCAAAGTTCAGTTGACTTTTTAGGAGAAAACCCTAATTTTGAATCTTAGGGTTTTGTTGATTTTTGATCTTTCCTTGATGAATTATGATCATCCAATGATCAAATGATGAATCCTTTAAAAAAATATGGATGTTGACAAAAAATTTCATTTTTGACTGTCTGTTGACTTTTTTGGTCAAACGGGTCGTCTGTTGACTGTTTGAGCTGCTGACTGTGCGTCTGAGTGAATTGAAGTTTGAAAATTTGTATGGTGGTACTTTGAGATATATGGAGGTCCATGAAATCCATTTGAGGTCTCAAAAACTTGTTTCTCCTGAAAAAACAATAAACCCTAATTAGGGACTGTTTATGTAGGAGACTGTTAAGCGTACCTGATTTTTGCGCAGTGCTGAGTCTCTGCTAATCATGTGATATTTAGAAGACTTCTAGAACAAAAATCTTGGAATTTTGAATTATAAAAGTTTGATTTGATTGATGGTACAAAACACGGAAAATTGCACTGTCAGCGGTTTGACTGCCAACTGACTGTTCAGGCATTAATGAAGCAGTTAGAGTGAAAAATCAACAGTCAAAGTTAATTTTCTTTTTGTTGTTTTTGTTTTATGTGATTGGTGAAAATTTATTTACATGACTTGTTAAAAAAATACAGACATAATAAATAAATAATATTTACTGTACGCGAGCAAAATTACCGATAACCCTGAAAATCATTTAATGCACAGAAAAATAAATATTTAACTGGCAGAAAACACACAAAATATTATCTGAATAATTAAGCAACAGTATGACAAATAGTACAACATTTAATACTGACAGTACAAACATTACATACTATAATGAACGGTACGACGAGTAAACGGTACATTTAAGAAAATAAGAGATACGGCAAACTTTAAAAATGACGATTAATAACCCATGCTATGACCAACAGAAAATAGATGATCGGGAGTGTAACCATCGCAGGTCCACATTTTTCAGGACTATGCAGACAGAAGAAGGACATGATCACCGTAGCAATGGTGATGACCATAATAAAACATGTTTCCATCCGCTTCGCCATTTTGTCGGGGAGGACGAGAGAATGAATATGAAGTAGAAATTTGAGAGATGAGTTAGAATTTGATGTGAGATTTTATGGAAAAAATGAGAGGTATTTATAGAATGAAAAGAAGGATAGAGACGTTGGGGAATGAAGTGATTCCGTACAAAAGGAAAACTTGAGTGGAAGTAAGATTTGAAAGAAAGTGTATGATAGTGTTGGAAAAAGAGAGATGTGTAGAATAAAGTTAAGATTTGATTTTTGAAAAAGAGATTTGAAAAGAGATTTTGAAAATAATGGAATATAGTACAAAAGTTAGTGGGAAACAAAAAATTAATAATAATTTACTTGTTACCAGTACAGTCTGAATCCCAGACTCTGCGCCTGCAAAAGATTTATCTCTGTACCAATTGTGTCAGTACTATTTATCTGTAAATAAATATTAAATAGATAGTGTGTGTGAAGTAATAAACAGTAGTTGGCGTTTGCGTAAGAATAAATCAGCGAGCCAAAATACCGTATAAGAAAAATTCTAAAAACCAAGTATTCATAAATCAGGATATGAAAATCCAAGATTATATGAAACTCTTAATTTTTAGATTGAAGTTTTCTTGAAAAAAGATGCGGGCAAATTTTGGGGTATAACACTAACCCTGCACAAGTTACCCGCGAGTGACTATCCCCTAGATAACTGAACCGTTTAGTGATCTCAACAAGATATAACGTTCATCAATATGGTAACCCTGTACAAGACAACTGCTCGTGACTAATTGCAATGGACTGTTCAGTGATCTGATCCACAGATATAACATCCATTGACTCCTTGACTTCTAACCTTCACTTGGTCTCCAAGAGAATTTCCACAATGACCACCATCATTGTCTTCTCAAGCATCATCACCAAATTAAATTGGTTTCAATACCGTGCTTCTTAATAAGCAGATATTCTAAGTACAAAATATATGATACAATGACAAGTAATCACTTTTAAGTGAACAATCGTTGGAGTCTTCTTGTCTGCATCTTCTGACGAGATCCTTGCTTGGTATGAGTAGGCAGAGTAAGAACGTTAGCTTCAGGTGTTGAGAGCTTCTTCAAGTTGATCTTCATCGTTAATTCTTATTTAAAAGAAGATTATGAACATAGTATCTATTCAGAATTGCTTTTTGTTTTGATCTTCTATTCTTCTCTTCAAGCGGATTAAGAACAACATTTCTTATTCAAGGTTGCTTCTTGTTTTAATCTTCTATTCTTCTCTTCAAGCAGATTAAGAACAACAGTTCTTATTCAAGAATGCTTCTTGTTTTGATCTTCTATTCTTCTCTTCAAGCAGATTAAGAACAACAGTTCTTATTCAAGAATGCTTCTTGTTTTGATCTTCTATTCTTCTCTTCAAGCAGATTAAGAAAACTGTTTGATAGTCTCTACAAAGATGGTGTTTTAGATTTCTTCTATTTAAGCTTTTAATCACTTTAGTGATTTTTCAGTTTTGAGCACTACATCTTTTTGAACCCACACTTTCCATGATGAATCTTTCTTCTATTTGTACCCCTTTAGATTGTATCTGTTATATTGATCTTTGGAGAGCACATTAAATTCTTGCGTTTTGCTTTTTACTTTTGTTTTCTCCAACAAGTTGCATGAGGGTTGCTTCTTCAATCAACCTCGGGAGTTGTTTCATTGAAGTGTTGTAGTTGTTGGGCTAATGATTATGTTTTTAACGGTTTTTTCCCTTGACTCTGAATGCTTTTGTCTTTTATTCGTTTTGTAGATTGAAGTTGTATCTTCTTTTAAGGTTCTCATGTGACTTTGTTGTTTGTTGCTTTAATCTGTCTGCTACGTGCACCTTTAGAACTTCTGATGATCTTCTACCGAAAACTCATGTATCTGATATTATTTTCTGATACTGTCATTGTGAATGTTGTATTACGCTTTCAACATAATATCTGCACACTCAAAGAGATCATTAGTAATAAAATTGTTACTCACAAAATATATGTTTGTTATCATCAAAACCAGATTCTGAACATAGATTCTCAATCTTGTTCTAACAATCTCCCCCTTTTTGATGATGACAAAAACAATGTATTTTGATGGAACAATTTTATGAGGTGATAATAATTAAGCAAGTATATTTCATCTCCTTTTATATGTTCAATCAAGCAACTTATTTTTCAACAACTTATTCATCAAAATATATTATTATTTCTCCCCCTTTTTGTCATAATCAAAAAGCTTTTAAGAGGGTTGAATGAGATTTATCAGACTTAGGAATAATTTTTCTCCCCCTGAGATGTATAGTCTCCCCCTGAATTAGATAACCATATGAATTAATTTCTGATTTATGCCTCCCCCTGAAATAATTTCTTCAGTTTGATTCTTCAGAAGATTGATAGATATAGTTGTGCATGTACTCTTCTTCTAGAAGTTCTGAAGATTCAAATTTTCCTGCACACTTTCAAAGCAGATACTACTTGTCTAGGAATATCATGTCAATTTTAAAGTTTCTCCTCCTTTTTGAAGTATAAATTTTAACAAGAGAACTTCACAATTTCTAATATTTCACCTATACGGTTACTTATAAAATTATTATTGCTGTAATTGATTGCAAACAATAATCAGGTAGCATAAAACGAAGCACACATAGATGTTCATAAAGCAGTGATCAAGACAATCCACACAATAAGCAAAGTATTAATATACACAAAACTAGGACTATATCAGAAATTCAAACAGAAACAGAATCTAAGGTTGCTTAGGGACAAGAGATAGAAGAAGATTTTTGATTTCATTTGTAGACTCCTTTTGCCTCATCATCCATGATTTGAATTCCCTGTTGGTTGCGTCCTTCCTAGCTAGTTGTTTTTTGACTTCGGCATTTTCCTTCTTGAGTTTATTTAGCATTTCAAGCATCTAATCAGATTTGTCACTGGAAACACTTGCAAGCACAGAGGAAACCGTGAGAACTTTGGGAAACAACTGATTTGCATTTACTTTCCAGGTTGGTATTCTTCCTTCACAAATGTCTTCAGGCACTTCAATTGGAATTTGCTTTATCAAGGCCAAGGAATTTGTTTAATCATCATCAATATCCATATGCGCAGAAGATGTTGAACATGGAGTGTTGCTGATTACTATAGGAGGTTTTAGCGCCCAGAGATCAATCACAAGAGTGATGACAACATTCAGATACTCAGAAAATTTCTCATTAGCATGAGTGCAGCATACTTCTTTGAGTTTAAGAGACTCAGAGTTGAATCTCCTTCTGAATGCATCCCAAAGGGCTTCTAATCCACTGGACTTCCATTTGTTGCACAGTAAGCTTTTAATCTTGTAATCCATCCCTGCATCTCTGTTTCAAAATTCTTGAATAATATGTCAATATCTGTTGGGAGGGGTTCAGTATGATGAGGTTCATGGGAAGGTTTTGGTTTTGGTTCAGAGGTTTGTTCAAATTCAGGTTCCATTGATTGTTCTTGTTGTTTGTTGGGGGATTGCTCTTGTTCTTGTTGTTTCGTTTCAGTAGTTTGTTCAGTTAGAGGTTCAGTGGCTAGAGTTGAAACTTCTAAGATTATTTGGGGTGAGTTTGATATGTGAATTGGTGAATTTTGTGGTGAAAGTGAAACTGAGATGATTTGAACTTCTGGTGAGGATGGACAGACAAAGTCTTTTGGGGATGAGTGAGGTGAAATAGTTTTAGTTAAGTATGGTGGTGTTTGTGTGATTGATTCAGCAAAGGTGTTATATGTCAGAACATTGAGTAATACTATTGCTAAGGGGCAGGTAATCCCTGGGATGTTCTATGATCCTTTATACCACTCATAAGGCTTTGCAATTTGGTTTATGGGTTGAGGTCTAATTTCAGATGATTCTGAACAGACATTTTCAACATGGAATGGTGGATCATTTCCTGATAAAGGTGAAGCTTCTGGTTTAGAAGGAGTGGTTGATACCATTTCTTTTGGTAGTGGAATTTCAGGTGGGTTTATATTTGTTGGTGTGGGAGTAATGACAGGGTTTTCTTGCTGGATTTCTGGTGAAGTGATTTTTGTCTGGGTTTCAACAGATGGTATGGGTGAGGATTCTTTTTGGTTGGAAGTTTGAATATATGTTTCTTTTGGGTTTACTAAATTACTGGAAATGGCTAGAGGAGCAGTGTAACACCCTTCTAAACCCCCGCGACAATTATTAAAATAATCAGAGTAAAACATGCAACCAAGGGTGCCACAATTCATTTTAAACCAAACATGTGTCAACAATCATGCATTATTAGAAACGATTAATCAAATAAACAACATCATGTTTAACACAACAGAAAGTACGCATCACCGAATACAAGTAATTGATCAAAATTAGAACCATTAAATAGAGTACGTAAATTAAACTCTAAACTAAATCGTTCCCAGTGTTACACTATCAGAGCATGACAGACACGATACCAACTAACGGATGAGCTCTACAAGCTATCCTCATCGAGCTATGAGCCACTACTCCTCAATCTGAAAATATCAAACCTGGGACGCGGCGCGAACTGGCGATTTTCAGAAACCCCAAATCGCAGAACACAGCATTCTACACATTCCAAACTCACTCAATTCATACCAGTACGAACCTAAGGAAATGGAATGCACATACAAAACGAAAATACACATCATAATACACCAATTACGCATCAATTGAGACCATATCAACACAAACATCATGGATTCAAACATAGGGAATCAAACATCATACAATTTGACTCAATCCCTGAATCTATCATATGACTCAATCGACCCGAATTCTACACCTATTCAGTATTATATACCCCTAACCCGATAATAGATGCTAATCAGATAAGTCCCCCCTTACCTTAGCCAAATTCTTGAATGGGTCTTCTTCCTCTTTAGTTCTCCTTCGCGTTTTCAGCTCTCCCTCTTCTCACAACTTCTTGTTTTCACGTTCTAATTTCTTTCTCCTCTTGTTTTCCTTATTTTATGAAACATAAAATAAATTAGTAATGGGCTCCTTCACAATTACACCCCCACCTTACTAATTCCACCACATGGCCCAATAACTTAACATTTTATAATTTTCCACATAATTCGATAAAATGCTAATTTCCAATAATTAATTTAAAACTTAATTAAATTAATTAAATAAGAACTTTCGGGATGTTACAAAAATGGTGAGTTATGGTGAGACGATGCGGTGCATCGGATCGGTGATGTTATAAGTATGTTATATGTGTGCATTCATTCATACACATTTTTGGTGATGGATCCTGGTGATGTTGTGGATCAAATGGTGGGCATAATTCCCATTGTATGGAATTTGTGTTGGTAGAGCTGTATCTTGGTGATGATTAGATCAGTCGGATGGGTTTAGCCCATGTATGGTACCACATGTATGTAGTTGCATTGCATTAGCATATATGTATGGTTATAACATGAATGGAAGATGTCCAATGTTGTAACTTGGTGTGTTTGATTTAATTGATGTGTTTGGTGCATTATTGTTGTAAACCTGAATATATTCAATTGAGTGAGTAATATGCACGATATCTTGTTATTCGTGAATTTATAACATTGATTAATTGCGAATGAGACTCACCCTTACATGTTGATGAGACTCACCCTTACATGTTGTCATTTTCAGATTGAGGATAGCGGCTGTTCGACTCGGTGAGGATTAGCTCATGAGTCAGTTATTTAGATAGCGTTAGGTGTCATGCTCAGATATTTGTAACACTGGGGACGCGATGTTTAGAGTTTATGGTTTATAACTCTAGTTATGTTTTGATGTTTTGGAGGATAAGTTTTATAGATGTTAAACTTAATCCGTATGATTTGATTCCGCTGTGTTAACATGAAACGTTTTTAATTGACGATGATTGTCTCAGTGAATGCATGATATAATTGAACGATGTTTTATTTAATTTTGAATTGTGGCACCCTTATTTTCATGTACTCTGAATAAATTTATTTAATTGCTGCGGGGTTAGTAAGGGGTGTTACAATTTTCATCACCGATAAAGTATGTACATGTCATCAGCAACATTCAAATCAATCACACATCATTCCAACAATCATTACAATTGCAACACAATCATATCATAACCACATTATCACATTACAATCATGTTGTCACAACATCACCAGTAGATCAAAATGAACAATGTCATCACCAATAACTCACCAAAAGCAACATCAAACGATATATTCAGTTTCAACACCATCCACAATTATGTCATATATAATTCACACCACATATAACGTCAAATCACAGTTATATCATTACAACATCACCACATTGTCACATTAACCAAATCATGCACACAATGTACAAAACACGCCATAAACAAAACAAATCGAGCTTTTCAAAATAAAATTGGGTCACTGCCAGTTAAACCATTTTATTAGATAGAGTACTCGATTACCTTCCCAACGCATAAAACGACGACCAAAACAAACTTACGGTTTGAAAGTTATGAATTTTAGAAAATAAAATATTTTTCAAAAAGCTTTAGTGGTAACCAGTTACCATAATTGGGTAACCCGTTACCCTGTTCAAAAATTAGATTTTTAAGCTACTGTTTCTTTGGTAACCGGTTCCCGTAACTGGGTAACCCGTTACCCCATTCAAAACTGCACTTTCTACACCTCTATTTGACTGGGTAACCGGTTACCATAACTAGGTAACCCGTTATCCTGCACCTAAAGTAAAAAATTCTGCAGCTTCATGCTGCTACGAAATTCACCCCTTTTACCAAAAATTCCAACTTTCAAAACAACAGAAAGTCATCCAAAAACCATATGAATCATACATATACGTAACACAATAATTATAAACGCATCATTGCATCTGTCACGGCCGGCCAAAAATATTCGAGCGTTTTACACATTCAAAATACAGAGTCACCACCAAATTTTATTTATTCCAAAAGGAAAGGGAAAATATCGATAAAACCCACGAATAAAAAAGAAAAAGGATAAGGTGGTCATCGCAACTAAATTAGGGTTCGGGAGTCGGTTAAGTACGGGGAAGGTATTAGCACCTCTCACCTCCATCATACTCGATGGGACTCATTTAGTTAATCTTGTGATTGATTGTTAGCGTGATGTTTACTTGTGTTCTTTATTAAGTTAGGATAAATAAAGAAAGGAACAAAATATGATTTTTTTATTTATTGTGCTCGCCAAGACATTTGTATCTTGTGCCTACGTATTCCCTCGTACAATGGGAAAGTCAGAGCGTCGTAGTTCGGGGTTAAACTACGAGTTTGTTGGTTGATTTTAGAGAGAGGTACTCGATCGCATTCAAACAATACTATGCACACATGTAGGGGTGTTTGCGGTGCGGTTTGGGCGGTTTTAACGAAAAAAATCATCCGAACCGCAAGAGAAAAAATTGTGCGGTTTGGTTTGGTTCGGTTGGCTTTTAGAAAAAACCGAACCAAACCAATGGTTTGGTTCGGATCGGGTTGTTCGGTTTTTTACAAATATTTTATTGAGTCATACATACACATATAGATGACAACATAAATTTGTATTTATACATTCATACACTATCAAATAACAACAAAACTCGTCATATTTTGACAAGAACTTTTCATTTAATATGTAAAAATTAAATTAGACAAAAGTGCAATAATAAACATAAAATAATAGCATAAAAATGAAAGATGAAAAACAAGAAATTAGTGAAGATGAAAAACAAGAAATAAAAGAGTTGAGAGATTAGAGAAGAAGATGGGCGATAAAAACGGAACTGAAATAGGAAACATTTGCATAAAAATGAGAAGGTGAAAAAGAAATAATATAAGAGAGTAGAGATTAGAGAAGATGAGAGAAGATGTATGTTGCAAAGAAGACCTGATAATGCTATTAAAGATTAGAGAAGATCGGGACTGAAATCATATGTGTAAGGATAAGAGAATTGTTCGTAATCATAAGGTTAAGGTATAATAGGTTTAAGTTTGGGTTGGATGTGAGTTAAGTAAAAGTTAGGTTGTAACATGTAAGTTAATATGTGCGCCTAAGAGGGGGGTGAATTAGGTGATGGTAGATTTTTTTCCTTTTATTCTTTTATGATCTTGTTGAGTGTGATGAAAGAAATAAAAGAGGAAAGTAAATGAACACACGATGTATACTGGTTCCCCTTACAGGTCGAGAGTACTCCACTCCCCTTGCCAACAAGCAAGAGATTTTACTATAATATTATGACTCTTACAAGACTCTTCCTAGTCCTTCTAAAGAGACAACAACCAAGAACACCTTTCTTGGATTTCAATAAGTCCTTAATAGAACACCCTCCCTAAGGATACCTCTTGTTTCCAAAACTATGGACAACAAGGTTACAACCTTACAATCTTATATCCACACTTGGAACAAAAAGATGTAATCAATACAAACATAAAGAATTACAAGTGATTGAAAATTTTTGGTAATAAGTAAATTTTTCTGTCATACCCCAAAATTTGCCCATTATATTTATTCATATTTCAGTCCATCTGACTTTCAAATGCTCAAAGATACACAAGAAGGAAATATGCAGTCTTTCTCCTAAACAACAGCCTCTAAACTAGGGTTTTGTATTTCTCAAAGTAAAATCAAGTTCTAAGACCTCAAATGGATCCCATGGCTTCTCATATGCTTCAAAGGGTCCTCATGCCAAGTGTCAAGCTCTGATGCCAAGGATTGATCACTCAATTGCTCAAAAAGTCAACAGTCAACTAGTTTGACCTAAAAGTCAATTGTGGTCAAAGTACAGTCAAAATTCCTGATTTTTGGTCAACATCCTTATTTTGAAGTATCATTCATCATTTGATCAAGGATTTATCATGATTCATCAAGGGAAGTTCAGAAATCAACAAAACCAAAAGTTTATAAATTAGGGTTTTTTGACCTAAAGTCAACTGAACTTTGACCAGCCATAACTTTCACATGGAACATCAAAAATTTCCCATCCAAAGCTCATTTTGAAGGAAATTGAATTCTCTACAATTTTGACTCTCACAAGCCAAGTCCAAAAATGCTTCATTTGAGAGATATGGATCAAAAGATTACAGGTCATTTTTGAAAGTCAACAAAGACACCTTTTGGGTCAAAGCTCATAACTTGAACATGATAAACTTAATTGAGATGAGACCAAAAGGAGGTTTTAGAAGACATCTTGAGCTTTCTAAAAATGGTCAATAACACCTTTATAGGGTTAAAATTGAGAGAGATACACATGGTTAAAGTTGGGAAAATTTGAGAAAATGCATGAAGTGCAAAATGAATAATTTTGATCTTTTGAGCCCATGGGCCTAATTTTTGGATTCTAAACTTATCCATAGGTTAATTAAAGGTCCATAAATATATTATTTTATTTTTATGGATTTTTTTATATTTATGTGAATTTTCATTCATTTAAATGTTAAATAAAATAAATAAAATATAAGATGAATATATTTAAACCAAAGATTTATTTTCCAATCATCAAATCATCCAAATATGAATCAAATTTCGTGGTAAATGTGATTGGAAAGAGATGAATATAATTGGAGCCAAAAGAGAAATATTTTATGCAAAAATCAATGAAATCTCTTCAAAATTTTCTCTCACCAATCAACTTATTTTTCAAGCAAACTTTTGCCCTAATTCTAAGCTATATAAATACCTCAAACAATTCACACAAGGGGAGGACGAAATTTGGCCGAGGAAAAGAGGACTCAAAGCTTCCAAACTTTCTTAAAATTAGGGCACGTGAAGAGAAATTGCTTCAGCAAGTTTCAAGACCAGAAAGTCCTCCTATTGCATTCTCCAGGTAACATAGAGTAAGTACACACTGTCAGTTAAATCATGTAACGATTGAATCATTCATATCATGTTTCATATATTCATCAAAGTCTTGATTTCTATATCTCGTGATTTATCATGTTTTGATCCAAACTGACTATATATACGAGTTACTGCCATCATTTAAAGAAGCTTGGAGCCATTAACATGACGCTTTGAGGTCTGGATCGCAAATCACCATGTTAGGGCATAACCTCTGTTCTTCGTTGAATTCCCACTTGTAGACGGTTCCAGGCCAAACAAAGGCCACCATTGGATTCTCCATGACCGTTTTCTGTAATCTGGACGTTTGGTTTCCTTGTTCAGATTGTTTTTTGCAGGTTCCAAGAATGAAGGAGTACGCATGGAGAAACCAAGGAAAATCCGCAGGTATTTTCGCGTCCGCAACTGATTCCGCAGGTGATGAGAAAGAAGAAGATGAACAGTGCTCATGAGAAACAGGAATCACGCGTAGCATTTTGAAGAAGGGTGGTTGGCTGGTCAACTTCCCAGCGCTCTCTCTCCAGATGTGATTGGCTCGTCAATGAGTATATGGGCCCCACGTTGATACCTTGGTTGACTTGTCCATTATAGTTTGTGTTTTCTATATAATATTTTACGTGTGATATATTATTGACTAACTTTGGCAACACAATTGGAAATAGGCGCTTAATGGTGGGAGAAGAAACCTGGGTTCGATCCTGTCCACCAACATTATTTTTTAACAGGCTAGTTACTCGCAAATCCAGCGCTCCATCTCTAAGGCAGGCCCATGCTGCACCACCTCGCCATCACCCTTAGATCTCCCAGCATCCAGATCTAACATACCAGGATTGAAGGACCATCTGGACCACCAGAGGCCAACCTCACTTGATCCAAGCTAAGTTTTTCAATTTCTTATTTATTTTTAAATTACATAAATCCTTTTATTTTATTATTTCTTTTCTATTGTAATATTTTTTTAAAATTACTTGAACTATCTTTTATTAAGTAAATAATATTTTCACGACTTTTGAATTTTTTTAATCGAAGACTCGACTTTTTTCCAAAATTTTATCAATAATTGTTTTTAAATAGTAAAAATTATTATTTTTGTATATACTTTTAATTAATTAATTAATTGAAAATTAATAATTAATTTTTAGGTTTGTTAACCTCGATTCATTTATAAACCCTAAAATCCTCAGGTAGGTGTTATCCACTAATGTAACACCCCATATTTTATATTTATTAATTAATTGGATTTTAATTTAATTAATTGGATTTATGTAATTATGCGGTGATTAAAATAATAAAATTGGAATATGTAGTAATGGGTCAGTGCTGTAGTTAGTGAGAAAGGGGGTGCAAGAAATAAGGCCTTTACTAAAGCTATGTTGTGTTTTTCATAAAACAAGAGTTCTGGAAGAAGAGAAATACAAGTGCATTTGGGAGAACGTGAAAGTGCGACAGAGGAGAAGAAGAGGAAGAGAGCTTCAAGGATCCCAAACTCTAAGGTAAGGGGGGACTCTTCCGGTTAACCTCTATTATCGGGTCGTAGGCGTTAGGATTGAAATCGTATACTATTGATTCGATAGAGAATATGTTCTAGGTTGGGGTTTTGGTATTTAGGTTCAATTTTGTGAACTTTGTGTGATTACTTGTTGGTAGTGATTGTTGATGTTAAAAGTGTTGTTTGGTTGATGTTATAACTCATATTGCATGTGAAATCCCTCTGTTTTTCGTATACAATCGTATTGGTTCGATTGGGGGATGTTTGGGGGAATTCAAGGTGCTGAAAACTGGTTTTTGGGTTGCAGGTACGAGGTAATCGGTTACCGAAAGGGTGTAATCGATTACCCATAGTAAAAACAGCAAATTTGGGGTTTTGAACTTCAGTAACCGATTACTGGTGTTTGGGTAATCGGTTACCGCTGTACGTTTTTGAAAAATACTTGTTTTTATAAAACTCATAACTTTTGATCCGTAAGTCCGTTTTGGGTGCCGTTCGAAGCGTTACGAAGCTAATGAAATGCTCTTTATGATTAAAATAAATTAATTATCACTAGATAATTTAATTATTATGTGGTTTGAAAATGATATGTAATTGTGTTTGTGTATGTCGTGGATTAATGTTATTTAAGAATAACATGTATGGGTATTGTGTATTATGTGCTAATTGTGATACATGGAATTGATAAATGATAAGTTCTATGTATTTTTGTGATTGTTACATGATGAATGTATGTTATACCAATGGCGGATAATTCAAGGTGTTGAATTATGATGGATGTGTTATATGTGGTATTATGGTGATGTAAATCTCATGTTGTTGTTGTGTGGATTTGTTGTACTTGATACACGATTGTGAGAGGTGCTATTGTTGTTGCACTGGGTGGTGGATGTTATATCTGTTATGATGTTGTGGTTGTAATTGGTGTTTGTTATACATATATTGTTGATGTAAAATATGTATTCTATTTGGTTGGGAATAGCATAACTGTGTGTGTGGCTATTGATTACTATATTGGTTGATGATTATGACATTGGTTGGTCTATGTGGATGATGAGCATGTTATGGTTGATACATGCATTTCATAATCATTATGTGGCTGATCCTTGACGATGGTGGATCAGTGGTAGCTAATTCCCATTGTGTGGAATTAGTGAGTGGGTGTCGCCGTATCCTTGACGATGGTGGATCGGTGAGATGGGTTCGTCCCATGATTGGTACCACATGCATGTAGTTGCATTGCATTAGGTGTTTGATTTATTATAACATGAATGGAAGTTGTCCAATGTTATAATGTTGTGTGTTTGATGTATGTGTGTATAGCCTGAATATATGATGATGTTGGGTGAATATTATACTGTTGATGTTTTATCGTTTATGAACTGATAACATTGTTTAATTGCGAATGAGACTCACCCTTACTGTTGATTATTTTTCAGATTAAGGATTAGTGGCTTGTGCTGGGTGAGGATAACTCGTAGAGTTACTTAGTGTAGTTCGGTTGTGTCGGTGTCCTGCTCTGGTCTTGTAACACTGGGGGGCTCTTGTGTTTAGAGTTGGATGATAACTCTAGTTTTGGTTTTGTTGTTGAAAATGTTGTTTATGCCTTGAACGTGGTGGATGATGGTTTTGATTATTCAACTAATAAAGTATTCCGCTGTGTTTTAAACATGTTTGCAATTGTTTATGTTCCTCAGAACAGCATGACAGATGTTTTATTTTATATGAGATAATTGTAACACTCTTAATTACATGTTTACTCTGAAAATATCATTTAATTTATTGGGGGTTTAGAAGGGTGTTACAATAGTGGTATCAGAGCAGGTCGGTCCGTCCGGCCAATTGTCGAGTCTGTTGAGTTGCGCGACAGTTGTATACTGTCGGCGTTTTATCCCTTGGTACACGACATGTGAGCGAATCAATGTCGGTACTTGTTTGTTTTGTTGCAGGTGTTGGATTGAAACAAGTGGGGAGAAGCTTCGCTTCTGGGTTATGTTTCAGTTGTAAGATGATGGTTCAGTAGGCTATTATTGGTAACAGTGCAAGTGTTGTTGGAGTTGGTTATTTCCCGAATCGAAGGTGACTTGAAATTAAGACTTGACTGGTAATTAAGTTGGAGCATCTTGAAGGAGGATGATTAGATGTAATTGATGATTATTGGTTGGAGAGGGAAATTAGAAAGTTGCAATGTATCCGCTCTGCTGATGGGCTGCGAAGTTGTCAGTTGAGTAGCCTTGCGTCTCGGAAGAGGTTCAGTTGCAAGTTTGCAAAGAGGATTGCGGTCGTAAATGTTTCAGAAATCGCACTTCGGCGATGGCATGTGTTGCTCAAGTTATAAGAATATTTGGGAGCGAAGAGATATGATAAGAGGCTGTATAGAATGTGATTGATTTGAAGAGGATGAGTTTCGGAGTGGAATTTCCGCAAGAAAAACGCAGGAAAGTTGCCGAATCGTTATGAAACTTCGAAAATTCATAACTGGAGTTCTGGACATCCGATTTGAGTTCCGTTTGAAGCGTCGGAAAGCTAACGAGATGAACTTTGTTATAAAAATGGTTGCAGCAGCTGTAACATATTTAATTGGGACGGGATGACGTTGGAAAGAGGTGAAGTTACAGTTACACTTGTCCTTAGAACTAGACTTGTTAGCAGTACTGCACAGGATGTCAGTGTCAGAGTTGAACGAATTGAAGGAATAATTAAAGACTTGTTTAGAAGTAATTTTAGAAATTGAGTGTACCATTTGAGGAGTTTTGGAAATATCATTTAAAGTGTCGCTGTATGGCGTCGGTGTTTCATTTTTGGATAACTATTGGAAAATTCATATCTTGAGTTCCGAGTGTCGGTATTATGTGCCATTTGAACCTATGAAGAAGAGGGAGTATGTTCTACCTTATGGGAGGGTTATAAATACAGTATTGTGATCCTATGAAGAGAGGTTCTGAATTCGTTTATGGAAGCGTGAAACTTGTTGAATAAGAATGCCTACTACTGCGATTGTTTGAAACAAAATTGAGTAGAACATGTTGTTGATGAATAAGTTGGAGAAATGTTCGGTCATAAAGATAATTTGAGTACCGATGGATTTTAGTGAGAAGTGAATTAGTAGTAAAGATGGAATAAACTTTAGAACTCTTGGGGTCGTATTTGTGATGACAAAGTAACGATAGGTATAAAAGAAGAATTGTAGAGAATTTCTAACACCTGTTGATGTGAGGAAGACTTTGTTGAGATGTCGAGTGGAATGACATTCAGGCGCGAAAGATGTCATGGAATTTAGAGTAAAACCACGAGTTATGAATGTGGTCGCGGTCTTTTGCTAAGATGAGGATTTGATTTGGAACGAGATGAATAGTAATGTTCGAGTATATTAGTGATTATGAAGTTTGAAAGTACGTAACAAGTATGTGATGCTAAGTGACTATGAAGCGGATTGCGTAAAATGGTTGGACGTTGGTGTGTCACCGATAAGATCCAATGAGAAGGAAGTGTGCGAGTTGTAAAGACTCAAAGTGAATTATTGGATTATGATGAAATTAATGAGTTTGAGTGCAAACTCAGGAAGGACACTATTATGTAGTAACGACAGTTTATGCTTAAATATGGTTGTCGGCTATCTATTGACAGATTGAGGACTTGATCACCCTTAATCTCTTGTTGGTAGTAGACGAAATCATATCGATAAGATAAGCTTGTTTTGTTACCTTAATGGTATAAGTTGTGATGGATATTAAACCGTGAGAATAATCGGTCACGACGTTGTGTGGAATTATGAAGAAGTGAATATGAAAGAGTGCAACATGATGGAAAAATGACTTAGAACGGGTAATCAGAGTCGCATAGTTAAAGCATGATGTGGAGTAGTGTTATGAGTACTACTCGTGGGTAGTGAGGAATTAATATGTCGGAAGCCTGCGTAGGGAATATATATTGATCTATATGTTGGATTTAGAATCTAGTGGATGTAAGGATGCCGCGTCGGAAGATTATGACTCTTTTGAATAATTTCCGAGATGATGAGTATGTTATTGTGGTTGTACGTAGTTAACGATTATGTATTCGGCGAAGTGAAGACGATGAGTTGATACTATATGATGCTATGATAATTTTGTGCTGTTGTAAAGCATTATTACAGATTTCCAGATATAATGAGGAATTATACTCTAAGAAGGACGAAGTTGATTTAATTCTTAGAGAAGAGTGGGACTCAGTTTGAGCTATTTCGTAAGCAATGGTATATTGAGGTTGATGGGTGTGATTATAACTACTTGTGTGTACTCGTTTTGATGGTTAGAATTTTTTTTTTATATAGATAAAGTAAAGCAGGAATTTGTTTTTGAGTACAGGTAAGTTTTGCTAAGTGGTAGATTGGTACCATGTATGGTAAAGAATGATTCTTGAATGAATGAGTAAAGAGGGCCAGAATTGGGTAAAAACTCAAAAATCTAATTGGTAATGATGGTTGTAACGAGTAACCAGAGTAGTGCAGCGAAAGCGGACCATAACGGGTTAGATAATTGCTGGTGTGACTCGAGAGGAGTCAGATAGTTGAAATTAAATGGTATAGGGATATGCTTATTGAGTTCTTGAAGGAAGAAGTTGGTGAAAAATTTTATCGCTCAGACGGGAAGGTATGTTTAAGGATGGTACGTTCGGTAGATGGGATGCATTACTGCAGTGTCGAACGGGTTAATCATGCTATGGATAAAGAATGATATTACACAGACTTGTGTAGCGGAAATCTATATTAGTGTTGAGTGACGACCTTATTGACAGATGCAGATAAGTTATGTCACGATGACAGTGTTATTAAGTAGTAGGATATTGAGAAGGGCGGATAGGATTGGGGGAAGATCCTTGTCCTAAATAAGGTTGTGATATCGCTTTCTAGGATGGGATCCTAGTGCGTATGTATAACCTTCTAAGATGGAGAGGTTAGAGAAATGTTATACATCTTGCTGACGTGGGTGGAATTCTCTTTCATTTTGAGGATGAATTTGATTCTAAGGTAGTACGATGAAGAATAGTTTACAACTATGATTATGCGTTGGGTGACCATTCATGTTTTATTCAATCATTGGGTGCATTGTGTGAGTTGTACCTCAATGTCCCATTGTTGTTAAATTTTGGAGGTATAACGAGTGGTACATCTTTGGATGGTCAAATATGACGTAAGAGTTGAAATTTGAATGCATGAGACACGCTTTCTGTTGGCTATATCAGATGATTTTTGAGGATCAAAAATAGGAAGTTGAAGTAATTGTGCGGTAAATAGATAGCATTGGTCAGAGTAGCTTGGGGAGGACTATCAAGTGGCAATGTTAATCGGGAGCTGGAGAATCATATGAAGGATTCTTATACGAGCTGGTTGCTTGAAGTATGTTTTCGAGGACGAAAACTCTTTTAGTGGGGGAGAGTTGTAACACCCCATATTTTATATTTATTAATTAATTGGATTTTAATTTAATTAATTGGATTTATGTAATTATGCGGTGATTAAAATAATAAAATTGGAATATGTAGTAATGGGTCAGTGCTGTAGTTAGTGAGAAAGGGGGTGCAAGAAATAAGGCCTTTACTAAAGCTATGTTGTGTTTTTCATAAAACAAGAGTTCTGGAAGAAGAGAAATACAAGTGCATTTGGGAGAACGTGAAAGTGCGACAGAGGAGAAGAAGAGGAAGAGAGCTTCAAGGATCCCAAACTCTAAGGTAAGGGGGGACTCTTCCGGTTAACCTCTATTATCGGGTCGTAGGCGTTAGGATTGAAATCGTATATTATTGATTCGATAGAGAATATGTTCTAGGTTGGGGTTTTGGTATTTAGGTTCAATTTTGTGAACTTTGTGTGATTACTTGTTGGTAGTGATTGTTGATGTTAAAAGTGTTGTTTGGTTGATGATATAACTCATATTGCATGTGAAATCCCTCTGTTTTTCGTATACAATCGTATTGGTTCGATTGGGGGATGTTTGGGGGAATTCAAGGTGCTGAAAACTGGTTTTTGGGTTGCAGGTACGAGGTAATCGGTTACCGAAAGGGGTGTAATCGATTACCCATAGTAAAAACAGAAAATTTTGGGTTTTGAACTTCAGTAACCGATTACTGGTGTTTGGGTAATCGGTTACCGCTGTACGTTTTTGAAAAATACTTGTTTTTATAAAACTCATAACTTTTGATCCGTAAGTCCGTTTTGGGTGCCGTTCGAAGCGTTATGAAGCTAATGAAATGCTCTTTATGATTAAATTAAATTAATTATCACTAGATAATTTAATTATTATGTGGTTTGAAAATGATATGTAATTGTGTTTGTGTATGTCGTGGATTAATGTTATTTAAGAATAACATGTATGGGTATTGTGTATTATGTGCTAATTGTGATACATGGAATTGATAAATGATAAGTTCTATGTATTTTTGTGATTGTTACATGATGAATGTATGTTATACCAATGGTGGATAATTCAAGGTGTTGAATTATGATGGATGTGTTATATGTGTTTGTTATACATATATTGTTGATGTAAAATATGTATTCTATTTGGTTGGGAATAGCATAACTGTGTGTGTGGCTATTGATTACTATATTGGTTGATGATTATGACATTGGTTGGTCTATGTGGATGATGAGCATGTTATGGTTGATACATGCATTTCATAATCATTATGTGGCTGATCCTTGACGATGGTGGATCAGTGGTAGCTAATTCCCATTGTGTGGAATTAGTGAGTGGGTGTCGCCGTATCCTTGACGATGGTGGATCGGTGAGATGGGTTCGTCCCATGATTGGTACCACATGCATGTAGTTGCATTGCATTAGGTGTTTGATTTATTATAACATGAATGGAAGTTGTCCAATGTTATAATGTTGTGTGTTTGATGTATGTGTGTATAGCCTGAATATATGATGATGTTGGGTGAATATTATACTGTTGATGTTTTATCGTTTATGAACTGATAACATTGTTTAATTGCGAATGAGACTCACCCTTACTGTTGATTATTTTTCAGATTAAGGATTAGTGGCTTGTGCTGGGTGAGGATAACTCGTAGAGTTACTTAGTGTAGTTCGGTTGTGTCGGTGTCCTGCTCTGGTCTTGTAACACTGGGGGGCTCTTGTGTTTAGAGTTGGATGATAACTCTAGTTTTGGTTTTGTTGTTGAAAATGTTGTTTATGCCTTGAACGTGGTGGATGATGGTTTTGATTATTCAACTAATAAAGTATTCCGCTGTGTTTTAAACATGTTTGCAATTGTTTATGTTCCTCAGAACAGCATGACAGATGTTTTATTTTATATGAGATAATTGTAACACTCTTAATTACATGTTTACTCTGAAAATATCATTTAATTTATTGGGGGTTTAGAAGGGTGTTACAACTAACGCATTTTTAAGCCTTATAAACCCTTTGGGTCACAATAAGTTTTCTTAAATAACCCTTTTAGGTTCAGGATTAGGGTTTGTAAACTTTTTAGGGTTTGTAGATCTTTTATCAATTAGGGTTTAGATCATTTAATACACTAACCTTTCTTTTCTTCATTCTTAATTTTTTTCAGGGTTAATCAAAGATTCTTCACCCACGCGCCATCAGATCAAAAAGCTAAGTTCTAACTCCTTTTTTTTTGTTTAAATATCATTTTAATTCTTATTTTGCCTTTTGCCCAAAATAGTGTTTATTTCAAATAGTCAACGGATCTCTCCTACACTTACCCCTATTCTTTTCTTCTTAATTTTCAGAGTTAATCGAGGGTTCGAGGAAGATCAAGGCATTCAAAGATATTTATACTAATTATTGATCCCTCTTATTTTTCCGTCTTTTAATTTCCCCTTCCCAGCAGATGTTTATTGTAATAGCGTAGGACTTTTATTTTTCTGCCTTTAACTTCTGCAATTTTAAACTGTGTGGTTAGTAATCCTAGGGAGTGATAAACCATGAATTGAACATAGATCACTAATTTACAAGATAAATATCATCGAAATTAATCACTTGATTGCGACACACACACACACACACACACACACACCTTTAGGGTAATTCCTTTTGTTGCCTTTGTTGCCTGTTGCCTTGTTACCTCTAATTGTACTAAAAATAGTCAAGTCCCTCGATTCCGAGGAAACCTAAAGCAAGGTTGCCTAAAGAGATTAAAAATCATCTAGTCCCTCGATGCTGCCTCGGAAAAATAAGATGATTGTCCTATTGCTAAGGTATCCTCGCATGATGCCTAAAAAATAAATGACTAATATATCCTTCCCTTAGACTACCTGCCCTCTTTGTGGCATGGGACAGTCTTGTGGAGAACGATTATTCTCGATGACCCTTAAACATCCAATTGAAAGACTTCTTGCCCTCTCATGGTATGGATAGACCCTTTCACCCTGAAAAGCTAAAAGAACAAATTTCAAAACTTAGGGTAGTTGCTACTAATTGCTTGCTCTAAATTCAAAATCTTTTTCCCACTCTTTCCAAAATCAAATTCAAAAAGTGAGCTAGGCAATTAAGAGCCCATGGATAACCATGGATACAAAGGGTGCTTTACACCTTCCCTTTGTATAAATTACCCCCCGAACTTAAAATCTTTTTAAAAGGTCTTTTTCTGTTCTTTTAGCCTTTCTATTAAATTGGATAAAATAAAAGTCGGTGGCGACTATTGCTATCCGCAACATTTCTTTAAAGTCAGTTCACCGTATTACATTTTCTCACATTAGGTTATTATGTACTCAATGGAAATGATGAAGAAAATTTTCTAACTATATGAAAGTGTATGCTGAAAATTTTCTTTCTCAAAGAAGAAGTTTGAACACAATGAAAATTTGAAAGCAAGAGCACAACAAAATGATTATGAAAAATTGATAGTATGTGTGTGTTTTCAAAAGGAATAATGAAGCCTTTATATAGTGATAAACACCCTTCTAAAAGGCTGCAAAAACA